>NW_024882063.1:0-443418 GCF_019059575.1 Amphibalanus amphitrite
GGTGGCTGAATGGTCGGTCCGACTCGGTGGTGACTAGTAAGGTAAATAAAACATAGGAGAGGCTGGGCTGCCTCTACAGCCTGTGGCAAAATTTGGAAATGAAAATAAGTATGCAGTACGGGCGACCTGTAACTTCATCCCAGCTCAGTACTACAAGGGGGGGGGGGGCGGACTACGCACGCACGCACAAGTCCGAGCCAACCGGCTGTTACATAACCATTGAAAGTGTCTGGCAGGCATATGATGCATCACACATGTGCGTACTTTTGTCCAAAGTGCAGGAACCATTAGATTGGTCTATTGTTAGTGGCTGACTCAGCGTCTCTGTTTCCGGCCATCTGATTGTGTTGGCAAGCCACGTGCATTGTGCGTGTGGCAATAATGACATGAGTTTGGTAGGTCTTTATTCACTAATGATTTAAATTAGTTCAATATTTCGCAAGTTGAACTGTTATTTGGTAAAGCTCGGGTCACTATTTAAATATTTGGCATGGGTTAATGAATAAGCCTTGCAATATATTCCGCTTTTTAGTTGTACTTTGCATTTGAAAATTTAATTATCTTTTCTTCATTTTGACTTGCTATTTTCCCAAATATTTTGTTATTTATGCTAGTTTTCTTCCTTTGTCGAAGTGGTAGCGCCTACATTTTCGTCGAGCGCTAATGTCGAGCAAGCGCAATGGCTTTGATTCCGTTGTTTTGTGCTGTCTGTGTCGCAATATGTTATCGTCCTGCATTTTCTGTTTCTACCGTTGTTTTTCCTTGTGCAGCTCACCATGCTCAATTAACTTAATCTGCCCTGTGTTTGCCATCATGCTTCCAGTGTTTACCATCACCAAAAGTGGTCGGTATTTGTAGGACAGGTGTGTCGTTGGGCGCTCGATACCCTGGGGATCGGCCCGCTGTGGGTCGGGGGGGGGGGGGTCGTACGACGTGCGTGTGGAGGTATCCGGGTGTTGGGGGCGTGGTCCCCCTGTTGACCTTCAACCGCTGACTCGTTAGTTATTGGTGCTGATGGTGGTGATTGTAGGGGGGGGGCGTGAGAGCCGAGGGAGGGCGGGGCTGACGCCAGTGACCCGGGATCGACCAGGCTCCAGTCGACACGTCCCATGCGCTACTACCCAACCCGCCCTACAAATCCTGGCTTAGTACGAGCGCCTCTGACACGCCGTGGGTAGTGCACCACGAGTGCCTCCGACGCGGCGCAAACGGCGCGCCATGGTCGTCTCCGGCGCGCCGGAAATGGAGCTGGCCTGTACTAGCGCCGCTGGGGCTCGGCTGAGCCGCGCTCGATCGAGTGAGAGGAATAAAGCTGCCGCCCAGCCGAGCTCAGCTCCGAAATAAAACGGCGACGGGAGCGGGACGGCGCGGCTGTAACTTCAGCCGTGGCGCGTCAGCGCCCCCTCCCGTCCCACGTCCAAATGTAATTGCTTTTTATAGTTATTAACGAATTAAACCTCAGATCCTATCGAAGGGATACTCCTTAACGAAATTAAATGTTATTGGTGCCACACAATTACGGAAAAAGTGATACTCTGTGTGGGCCATGGCACTGAGCTGTGCTATGTTATTGTCAACCATTGATCGATATGTCGGTACTATGTTGCACGGTGCTCGTCGTGATGTATTGAGGAATTGGAGTAGGTGTCAATCATAGTTGATTGCTACATTTCGGTAGGTGTCAATTGATGTATTGATGCATTGGAGTAGGTGCCAATCATAAGTAATTGCTACATTTCGGTAGTTGTCGTGCGTGTTTTATTGATGGCTTCAAACATGCGATATTTCATTTCCTTATGCTTATGCTGCTAGTCTTGGGAGTAGGATGGTGATAGTAAATTATGTGCTTATTTTATCATTTACTTAATGGGGAGGGTTTAATGTTAAATTGAGCACTGCTATTTATGGTAGCAACAACTTGTGATCAGTGTTTCAAAGAATGTTATCCGCGCGTTCTCCATCTCTGTTCCCATAAATGAATGTTTGAAATGGTCACTCTGAAGAAGCCACAAGAATGAAATGTCAGTCTCTTTTATATAAATTCTGTTTTCCTTCATTTTTCTAAGAATTTTGAGCAAAGTATTTCATCGATCTCACTATAGTTTTATAATTATCAATGAATTAAACCTGAGATCCCATCGAAGGGACGCTCTTTTACTAAATGAATTGTTATTGGTACCACACAGTTACGGAAAAAGCGATACTACGTGTGGGCCATCACCTACCTACTGTGTGTCATCACCTACCTACTGTGTGTGTTGACACAATTATGAGCTACTTATCTGTCGTACCTGTCTGTCCCTTTTCCCAATGCCTTTCGACGAGTAGCTACGGACGACACGTATTGATTCTTCTCATAATCGTGGGATGGACTGTGGGTCCGTGTATATTGGCTGAATACAGATCGACTGAATACAAACGAATTGGGCGGGCGGGCGGCACTGCCACTGTATTGTAGTAATGCGAGGGGCGAGCCTGTTGTTGGCGTGTCGTCGTCATACATGCCGTGAGGCTATTGGCGCAATGGCGCGCATAGCTGGGTAGGTGTATGAATATGTCAGGGCTCACATTGTTTGGCGTTGGTAAAGTCGGGCATTTTTAATTTGTTTCCATTGGAGGTGTTATTTTAGTTTCTTTGATTCTGCATTATTTCGGTAAAAGTGAACCTTTGCGTGTAGCCTGACGGATTAGTTTGCCTACTGTGGCTGGTGCAGTAGGGTTGACATTGATCAGCGCTATGACGCTAGCCCATCTTACGTTGTTTGCTAGTGCGAGTGGCCCTTGCTCGTGTGTTCCTCCCTCATTCATCCCGATGCGTCAGCCCGCCGTCATACGCAATCATATCCGCTGTCGCTGTGCCAACATTGCCAATCTCCTCCCTCAGCTGTGAAAGCGCCGTCCCAGCAGCAGCAGCGGCAGCAGGAGGAGGGACCTCCAGTGCTACCTCCGTCGCAGCAGCAGCTGGCGCAGCTCGCGCCGCCACATGAGCTGAACGACACGACGACCCCGCGAGGTCGGACGGTGCCCGGAGCGCTGCCAGCAGCTGTTTCCGGGGTGCCGCTCACTCATCTGCAGGAGATCAACAGCGATATGGAGGTAGGCAAGCTTGATGTGACACGGGAAGTGCACGATATATAGGACGCGGTGCGGCACTTCTGGGACTTGTCTTAAAATTTAAGCGACTTCCTGTAACATCAATAATTCAAGCTGGCATTCACAGTACCTACTTGTTATGGCCGTGACACCGTCAGCATTTTCCGAAACTTCCAGCAGGCACGTACAGCCCACCGCTAAAGTAATGTAGGGTTTTACCAATCTCAACGATTGGCTTTGACTGGCGATTGTTTAATGCGGAGTGATCGAAAAGAAGATGTCAATAGCTAAAGTTGCAGCTGCAAGGGTGACGATACATATAAGCTACATTCAAAGTTTCATTGTAGTCTGGCTAATCGTTCCTAAGCTTCAGAAGCAGAACATACCCATGACTGAAACCCCACATTACTTCTGCTGTGGACTGTACCTAGGATTTGGCCAAGGGGGGGGGGGTGGAGGGAACGGAGGAATCCCGGGGGCCTCCCCTCTACAGAGGGCCTCCTTTCTATTGAGAGCCTCTTCTCTAAAGGGGCATCCTCACTACAGAGGACTTCCTACCTACAGAGGGCCTCCTCTCTACTGAGGAGTTAGATGGACCCTAGCGGTCAGACACAGACACTAGCGGCTATTTACAGGAGGCCCAGAAGGACCCTAGCTGTCATGCTGGTCAGAGGGCTCTGATTGTCCTGACGCGATTTTTGGGATTTCCGTGAATTTCGTTCGCCTCGGACGTGATTTTGGCCAACGTAGGCCTTCGGCCCGCGGGGGCCCTGATTCCATCCGGAAGCCCTGAAAACCCCAAGGGGGGAGGCGAGGCGCCCCGTCCGCCGTCTCCCGCCCTGGGTACGTCCCTGACTCCCAGTATTGATGAAATATCGCAGGATGGGGATTTTCAATGTTGAGATAGAAGTGGAAAGTACATGTATGTATTTTGTGGAAAGTGGAAGTTTAAGTGCGAAGTGTATGTATTTTTATTGGATCTCGCTCTTTATCCAAATTGATAGATTGTGTTATACTGCTGCCCGCTCCATATTTCTCCTGACAACTATCCTGTCGGCTCTCACCCAGCCTCTAACCGCTCACCTCTGACCCCACCAGGTGCCCGGTCTTCTCACCTACCTACCGCACCTGCTGGGCCGGCCCGACGCGCTGACACCGGCGCTACACGTCAGTCAGGGTCGGCGGGACGTGACTGTGGTCATGGGACTGCCCACAGTCAAACGTGAGGTGCAAAACTACCTCATATCGACACTGAAAAACCTCATCGACTCTATGTCTGAGTCGGAGAGGCTGGAGACGCTCATTGTTGTCTTCATTGCCGAGGTGAGTGAGTGAGTGAGTGAGTGAGTGAGTGAGTGAGTGAGTGAGTGAGTGAGTGAGTGAGTGAGTGAGTGAGTGAGTGAGTGAGTGAGTGAGTGAGTGAGTGAGTGAGTGAGTGAGTGAGTGAGTGAGTGAGTGAGTGAGTGAGTGAGTGAGTGAGTGAGTGAGTGAGTGAGTGAGTGAGTGAGTGAGTGAGTGAGTGAGTGAATCAGTCGAAATTTTTCTGAAAGTTTTAGTAGGCTTTGCAATGTGCTGAAGTCAATACCATATTTTTTTTTTTACCTCGTTTATTTCCCAGGCGTGATGCACTGCTCACCTAAAAGCCTTTTTTGCGGCACTTTGTTAAATTGATTGATGTTTGGTTCTCGTGCCGTTTTCTGTCCCCAGTGACCAAGTAGTTCCACAGCATTGCTGTCAGAATGCGACAACATACGTCATTTGCGTTGTACATTTGCGTGACAAACGTCGGCCTTTTGCCTGTAAATAACCATAAAGCTACATTGCTGAGCACGCAACCTCAAGGCTAAAGGCTCCCTGTCATGCGCCGCACCCGGGCCCGCTGCCCTTCTGTTGGTCTGTTTCTATGACGCTTGGATTAAAGTCCTGTAATTTTTAGTGTGAGATGTGTGTTGGCGCGTTGTCATGGTTTCCTGCGTGTTGAACACAAGCTGGGTGGGGGACTGATAAACTATGAATTTCCAATCTGAAGCGTCCTGTATCGCCGGCTCGTAATGCCGCTATCTTGTTTCAGAAATTCGTAATAAGTCTGGCTAGAATGAGCCGTTCTGCAGTCGCTTCCTGACAACCATTGTTTCTTTTTCTTTGATTGTGATGTTTTTAGCATTGGTGTCCATAGCTACGCCATAGCTGAACCTTGGGTCGTGACTATATTTTTTTCAGCGACGTTCCGAGTGTCGCCGTTGCTATTCTATCGCGTTGTGAAGCGTTTCCCGTCTGTCCGTCCCCTCCACTCCACTGCTTGCATCATAATCTGTTTTCGTTCCCTCAGACGGATGCGGAGTACTGCAGCCGGACGGCACAGGAAATCCAGGACAAGTGAGTGATCACGATAGGCCAACTCTCGGCGTTACACTCAGGGTTCTGTGGCTGTTTGGGAGTGATGAGGTCGGACGTGACTGCTGCGTCGGGCCGGTAGGGAGGCGGGCGTGTTTGGGATACGGTGGTTTACCGCTTGTTTGATTGGCGGGCCTCGCGTGCAGTGCCGTCACCACCTGGGAAGTTTGTTGTATCGACCCGTGCTGGCCGTAGGCCGGATGCGGCATCACCTGTGCCAAACAGCCGGGCTCGACGCCATCCGATTTCTCGGAGCTCGTCCCTCATCCTTGTTCCGGCTGCTGAAAACCCTCCTCTGTTTTGGTACGTCGCTAGTGCCGCAATACCCCTCACTTCGGTATTATTCCTACATTACCATTACGACAGTCTCCCCACCAGCGTCTGACGTGGGCACTGGATAGAACAGCGCCCCGATTGTTTCTATGAATGGCCCTGCTCGACCCGTTCCATCAGTCGCCACTACGCTGAGGGACGGCACTGCTGTGTCAATGAGCACCTGCACGAAGCTGTTAGCACCTGCCGGCGATGGTAGTTCCCTCTGAATGAGTTCGCAGCTCTGGCACCTGGTTTTTGGTCGATGAAAAGTCCGCAAAGCTTAAACACCTGCAAGAGGTTTAGCGCGGCAGTGAAGCGGCCGGCGTTTGCGGAATTGATGTGAACCAAACTGAAGCGGCGAGCAAGTCTTTTGATTGATGTGGGCGTGGGGGAACTTTACATTTTGGATAACGGGACAGGATGAATGGAACAGTTTCCGATGTTCGTGCATTGTCAAAAGGGTTGTCGAGGTGACTAGAGCAGTGCTTATAGTTCCTTGTTTTCGATACAACGGCGCTGATGAAGTCGTAGAGACGAAACCGGTACGCCATTCATGTAATTGTTTTTTGATAATTGTATCGTGAATTTCATAAGGTACTCTCAATACAATAGAGCAGTGCTAAATGTTTGCCTCGGTTGGTATGCATGCAAGTTGAAACAATGGCTGGTAGTGGTATTAATTTTACAACTCCCTCCTGCAGTTTGTCCGTCGCTGTCATGTGCTAGAATATGAACGATGGTATGATAAAACGGCGGTGTTTGTGTTTTAGTAACACGTAAAGAATCTGATTAATCTTGCTAGGAATGACGCTTGTCACGGTGTTATACGCTGGTTTACCTTTAGCCATGAAATTTGTAGCAATTACATCCGTTATGGCGGAAATCCTCATCAGTGTATGTGGGAAATTTAGTGATCGAGCAGTCCTTTGTACCGGACAGTTTTATGCTGATCCACTGCGATAACTAGTGCATTCATCGCTCCTATACCGTGAAAAGGCAACTTAGGGATTGAGTGTTGTGTATGACATCACCGTTAGAAAGTACCCTAACGTGCAGTCGGTCGCGCATTCAGTCACATGTGGGAGGCTATTGATCATGCAAGTCCGCTGCTAGCCTACTTCGTGCCACTCAGCATTTTTGCCCCACGAAAGTTTTGTATTCCCTATAGAACCCTATGGAAATGTTCCGTTTGCACACATGGTTGCCATGCAACAGATTGCGTGTGTTGCAACGTTTTGTCTATAGGCCTACTGGACCGTAGTCTTTGACCTTTTTATTCTGCACTGCCGGTGTTTTCATTGAAGGCCGGTGCTTTGAACGTCCATGGTATGTTTTCATCGCTGGCGCTGGAACACTCGGCCAACCGAGAAGGCGGTCGCTGAGCTGGTGTGTCGGTAATCGCTGCTGACCCGGCGCTACGTCCCGCCCCCTCCCTCCATCCCCCTCCCCCCGGTCGGCGGCCCGCTCGCAGTCCCGACATCAGCACAGTACAGGGGCGGGCCGCCACAGCGGTAATAACACGGCTCCCACGGCATTTTTATGGACGGGCGAGCCGCCGGCTGCCGGACGTCCTGCTCGTGAATTGGGCCCGTGAGCTGACGGCCGATCGTGACCGGCGCTCGTGGTCGTGAGCTCGTGACCCGGGGTCAGGATTGGAGTGGCTTAGGGTCACGGGAGGTTGATGAGCAGACCTCAGACCGGAAGACTGGGTTAGTAATATTCCTGCCAGCTGGTCGAAAAGGCCTATGCCTATCGGTTGAGTTGGCTGGTCGAGGGTGAATTGACAGCATGCGTTCTGCATGTAATGCCGGTCGGAGAATTCAGTGCTCAGTGCTTGAGGACTGTTTGATCACAGGGCTCAGGTTGTTGTGACGGGCCCGGATGGCTGACAGTGCGTGTTTTTGGTGGGTGCTATCGAACGCCATACAGTATGCGGGTGACTCTGCTCGACGATGGTCTATAATTTGCGTGTGTACTGTGCTGACCCAGTTTGGTCGAGGTCAATAAGCCAAACAGAATATGTTGCCAGTACCGCCCATTTTGTCCTTCCCCTTTTTACAGAATGGTCGCTCCTTTCCGACCATTCCTATGTGTTGACTGTCGTTACACCAATCATTCCCCATAGATTCCTCCCTTGCTGTCTTTCGGTCACTATCCCCAGTCAACTATTCCTACTGATCTTCCCTTCGACCATCCCTTGTTCCTTGACGGACGGTCCCAACCTCCTTTTTTGTTTTTGCTTGCGATTTCGCTCGGTTATTTTAGAAACTTGTCGTTTCCCCGGCAGGTTTCCGGCCGAGGTAAAGTCGGGTCTGGTGGACATCATCTCCCCGTCTGCCGAGTACTACCCGCCCCGGGACTCTCTGCGCCGCACACTGGACGATCCGCTGGAGCGCGTCCAGTGGCGCACCAAGCAGAACCTCGACTTCGCCTTCCTGATGATGTACTGCCGGCCGCGCGGCGTGTTTTACGTCCAGTTGGAGGATGACATCATGACCAAACCCGGGTGAGTGGGGCGCGGGGAGGGACCGTGAGGTGTGGTCTTGGTGTGATCTTCAGCTGGACGACGTCATGACCAAACTTGGGTGAGCGGGGAGGAGCTGGGACCATGAGCTGTAGAGGGTAGGTTGGATGACGTCATGACCAAACCCGGGTGAGTGGGCGGGGGACTGTGGACAGTGGAGGGTGAGGCTGGATGTTAAGTGAAGTGTGTCGGCGTGAGTAAGCTCGCCCACAACAAACTTGCTTTGTATACATAGAGCTCATTCAATGTTTTTCCTACTCGCATACTAGCTGTCAATTTGTATTTTGAACAATTCTAGATGCGATTGAGTGGAGCTTACTATTTGACATTTTGGCAATGTTCTGACCATGTTTTTCCCCACAGTTATGTAACAAAAATGAAGGAATTCGCTCTTCAAAAGATCTCAGAAAAGAAAGACTGGCTTCTTCTGGACTTCTGTCAACTTGGTTTTATAGGTAAGTTTGGCTCTCGCTTGGTGGCTTCCAGCTACCTATGCCTTGAATTGGATGACACTAGTGGACCGATACTCTGTTAAGTCTTGCACTTAACTAGGCTCGGCTCCCTATTGCGTTGCTTTGCCTTTTTGTCCGTACGACTGCTGTTATGCAACCGCTGCTTGTATGGCACACCTTAGGAAATCGGCTACCTCCAACTGTGTTCTTAACACTATTGGGGGCTGACTTCCGAAGCAGTGACTGATTCGCTATGACTGATTTATGAGTGTCGGACGTTAAATACTGTACTCCACTTCGCGTGACAATCGCAATCAAGGCGATACATTGCTATCCAGCTATCATTCAACTGGCTGGCGTCATGGCCAATGATTGTTTCCATGGTGAAAATATTGGACCTGTTATGTTCTGCTAGTGTTAAACGGTATCCCATTTGTAATGGTATTTGTATTTCGGTTATCGGACGGAGAGTCGATCTGACACTCTTCCTCTTCCTGCTGCATCCATCCTCTCAACCATCCATCTCCCTGATGCAGTTGCTTTATTAGTTAAACAATATGTTAGTTAAAAAAGTCACATCCAGCTTCCTCTATAGCTTTGCATTCAAATTGCCAACGAGTTCGTACTATCGGGAAAAGCCGGTGCCCGCTCCGCTGTTATGTGGACTGTTCGTACCACTGCCGTTCAATCCGCTTCCGCCCCCTTCCTTCCCTCCCTCTCCCTCTCCCTCTCCCTCTCCCTCTCCCTCTCCCTCTCCCTCTCTCTCTCTCTCTCTCTCTCTCTCTCTCTCTCTCTCTCTCTCCCTATCCCTCTCCCTCTCTCTCTCGCTCTCGCTCTCTCTCTCCCTCTCTCTCTCCCTCCCTCTCCTCTCCCTCTCCTTCTCCCTCTCCCTCTCCCTCTCCCTCTCTCTCTCTCCCTCTCTCTCTCTCTCTCTCTCTCTCTCTCTCTCTCTCTCTCTCTCTCTCGTTCGTTTACCGCCTGACACGTGAACCACCGAGCTGCGTGTCACTCCTGTCAGAGCCGTCAGAGCTGTGATGGGCGCGGCTGGGACTGGGGTGACTGTTGAAGGTGGGGCAGGCACGCTGCCATATGTGTCAATGCCGATGGTTTTGACGGATAGATTTGGCGCTACACGGAAATACAAGGGGTGCGTTTTGTAGATGTAAACTAATTTAGTCTTCTTAGTGCTTGTGCAAGGAGCATTTGTATTTTAAAATACTTTGTGAATGACCTCTCCTTGAAATTGTATGTAAGGTAGGACATGTATTTTACCATAGATTGATCCAAATAATTTTTTGAATTATGAAGTTTGAATGTGATTTGACAAAGATCCGTGATCGAAAACTCATCATTTCTGTATTTGACTTTTTGTAAAATATATATCATACCTAACATACAATTTCAAGGGAAGGTCATTCACAAAGTATTGTTAACTAGGTAATTGAGTTGTAATTGAGAAGTGCAGAAGTATTGCAGAAGTAATGGTGGCTTAGTAGTAGGTGAAAAAGACAATAGTATCGGTGCGCCTGTAAATACAAATGAACTAGCAAGGGCTCATTGAATAGAATAGATACTAGGGTTACCCGCGTGCTCCGCAACGCGAAGGGGGGATTTTTTGACCTGTGGGTATTGGGTTCGTCTGTGTCGATTTGGTTGGTATCCACTTCGTTCGATTGCTTTTTGACGGCCAAGCATTTTGTAAGAAAACAAAAAGATACATCGCATCGAGGTGCCCGTGTCGTATTATCATGCGTTCTACTTTAGAATGATTCGAAAACTGGCGTGAAATCTTTTGAGGGCCATCGCAGGGTATGGCCATCGATGAATTTCGCTAAAAATGGCAATGTAATGGTTTGGAACATTTACATTTTTAAGAATACTGTTGCCCGTCATGCAAAAATGAAGAGTGAATATTGGACAGAATTGAATGCTCTTTCCAACGGTGCCATTTTTAATTGCCAGAGATATCAGATCATGGAGCAAAACCCGTGTGATTAATACAGTGACACAAAATTGACAAACACCATTTTCTCCCGTGATTTGCACCACCTTGATTTGGATCAATCAGCTTTTCACAATTTTTATATGAGAGGCGGTACATTTCTCTTGCCAACAGGCGCTGTTCCAATTTGCTCCGTTTAACGGTCACCTAAAAATAAAATCAATTCCAAAATCCTTCAAAAACCGCATTTTTTCAACAAAAGTGCCCTCCCCCGGTGCACGTGGCGCGTGCCATCCCCTGCACCGCACACCATTCAATAGCCCGTTCAATTCTGTACACGATGCTGTTTTCCCAGTGCCGATCGGACCCCTGGTCTCCAAGAAATCGCACCTGGACCGGACCCGTGTCGGCCAAAATTAGCCGTTTTCGCCCGATTTTGCAAGCCGATTTATACATGTAAAGTCTATGACGCAAATTTGCACTTTTTGAGCACGCGCCACACGCTCACTATCAATCCGATCGAGCTGAGACCCCTCAAAGGCACGTCGCGCATCCTTGATCTATAAGTTGTGCAAATTTCACCGGGCTAGGTGCAACGGTCTGGCCTGTAGTCCACGCAAAGCACCACCAAGTCGGGACCTCGGTAACGGACAGACGCACCCTCCTCAAATAGTAATATAGATGCAGTGCAATTAAGGTGAAGCAACGCGCCGATAATGCGTAGCATGGCGAATCACTCAGTTTTATCTGTTTTATGTGACCGGTAAAGGCGGCCGCACACTAGGCCATTCGGCGGGCGACATTCCGCAAAAACGCAATTCCGTAGCGACATTACGCTTTCGTGGACGCCGAATCAGCTGCCGAAACGACAAAATTACCAGCCGACCGGCTGCCAGCCAGCTGTCCGCGGGTAGAGTGCGCATGCGCGCGGACAGCCGCGGAGTTGCGGAAAAAGCTGGACCGGTTCAGCTTTTTCCGCGGCGACGCCGCGGACACCCGAAATTGTGGAACTTAAAACTCACCAACTATTGATGGAGCAGCCGAGAAATAGATTTACTTGATGAAGTATCGTAGCGGCACTTCTTTCCCCATATTAGATTGTTTTATACACTTCATTGGTTATTCTAATAGCAGGTTGCTTGTGCCTCTCCACAATTGTCTTTAGGTTTCTTGCATTTGTCGACAAACACGGTTGTTTACATTAATCACGAGCTTTATTTTTTTGCAACTTCCTCCAGAAATTATGTCAAATTAATAGATATTCAAAACTTTATTGTACAGAAACATAGCATAATCGCATTAAATAAGCAAATATTGTATTTGCTTAAATGTTTTTAGTTTGCATTCGTTTATATTTATCATAAAATATCTCACATAAAGTTCCTGAAAATACTAAGTAGAAAATCGCACCGCCGAATGGTCCTGCTGAGAACAAGCGGAAAGCCGCTGTAGGAATGTCGCCCGCGACATTCCGCTTTTGCGGAATCTCGCCCGCCGAATGGCCCAGTGTGCGGCCGCCTTAAATGATGTTTAGATGTTTTGCTCGGTCGACATCTACATCTCTACCGCTAGGCCTATTGGGCTAGATGTAGAGACATGCCATTCAGATATCGACACCCTAATGTTTATCTTTTCTTTTCAGGGAAACTATTCAAGACCGTGGACCTGTTGCCTCTTATTCATTTTCTGGTGATGTTCAACAACGACAAGCCCTCAGACTGGCTGCTGCTTAACCTCGTGCACACCAAGGTGTGCCGCTTCGACAAAAGTGCTGTAAGTGGTCGTATGCCGTTGCCCCTCTGGCCAGTTTTGCACTGTAGCAGTTCAGTAATTCGGCGAAGTGTGTCTGCCCGCATGACGCTGGCTGGAAGTATGCGAGGTCTTTGGCATCACGCTATGGAAATAGGTATCATCTGGCACCACGATTTAGTGAATGTTTCGCAATTGTGGGCATGCATGTTATTGATCACTTAATTGCTTTTTGACTATACTGGTTCGTATAGCGGTGTGGACATATAACTGTCCATTTTTCTTTACTGGGAGTTATCGTCTTCTGTGCAAAAGGCAGTCATTACTGTCCTTTCGCTATTCCTAACTTGCCGCGCCAACCGTCAGTTCGCATGACCCCATCATGACCCCATGTTGTGCAAGCTCCGAGCTCGCTGACACGCGTCCTGCAGTACGTGGACCTGGGTCGTTTGTCGTCCGTAGAATAGCCTCGCCCTATTGACCGTGCCCGCGGTATGGCGCTGGTTCAGACTGCCACTACCATGGCCTCTGAGGCCCCTGGTCGCGTCGGGCGGCCCGCCGAATATCCATCGACCTGGCTGTCCATGCGGCCGCCTCTGCCTCGTTATTCGAACGGATCGTGTGTGATGATCCTCATAACAAAACTATGGTCGACGAGCGATCGCTGTCGGTAAATGGACCCGCGTTATGTATTCATAACGCCTCTTCTACTGAGCGACGTATGAAAGCGTGGGGCGGTCGGACAGCCATTCGATGGTCGCGCAAATAGCAGTGTCGTCACTGACCGCTGGCACGAATGGGGACATTAATTTCTTATATGTCTGTGACCGCCAGCAATTGCATTTGTTTATGGTAGTTGTTGAGGCCGATAAATAACAATCCTGAATGTGTGGCATCGCGATGGCTTGGCGGGCTTCATTGAAAAAGGCTGATGGCATTGTGGCTTGTGTGTTGTTGGATTTTTCGGATGCTTGCGCTTGAGCTCGTAGGCTATCAAGCGCCTTGATACGAGGCATCCATGCTTTCTTTTAAGCTGTTGTGTGAATGCAAACTGATGTGTTTACGGTTTTGTTTTACAGAAGAAATGTAAGGAGGAAAAGGACAAGGTTTGGCTGCATTACAAACCGTCGCTGTTCCAGCACATTGGTACCCACTCGTCGCTCAAGGGCAAGGTGCAGAAGCTAAAGGTACGTACGCAGACATTCGCGACTAACTCTCCGATGCATGGCTCCGCTGTACTATGGGTCCGTCCTGGCTTCTGGTGCGCCTGCTGTCCTATCCGGTATTTGTGTAACACGGTAAAGTCACGGATGCTGATGATAATGATGATGATTTGTAGTGACAGGGCGCACCAGCAACGAGGCTAAGTCGCAAGGTTACGAGGGAGTGGTATAGGTCAGTGACCAGCTACTGTCGTGATTTTGCACCATTCCGTGGTGTTGATACCGAGTATGTCGAGGCGGCCGAGGCGGGCACTCAGCAGCACTGAACAGGCTCAATGCTGATGAAAATGGAGCGGGGTTACGTGCCCGACAGGGAATGTTTCGACGCTAGCTGCTTTATGGTATGCTTAAGTCGTGTTAACGTTGATGAATTAGGTCGCTGTTGATGAAAAAGCGCCTTCTTATCAGGTCACGGAACACAGTGTCCTCAAGTCATAGCGCGTAACCAGAGAGCCAGCCTGTTTGTTCACGCTATTTTGCGTGCAAGTTTCGTGATGTATGCAACCATCACAACAATTTGAATTAAGTGAAATTGAGTCCAATAGTTAGTCTGGAGAACATGCGCCTTCGAGAATGATGTCGCACTGAATTTATCCCGTGGTATCGACTGGCTCGAAGCTGGCACGGGGCGCGAGGACAAATTCGCTGTGTTTGCCAACTTTAGCTGCAGCTTGGCGTTTATCCCGATCCAACATCTCCCCGAGCCTGCCCTAGGAACTCCACACGGCAGTGACCTGGCCTTAGAACAGTGGTCTGGCATGCAGACTGACAGGGGGCGGGGTGGCAGCGCCGGTTTAGGTCCCTGGCCCATCAGTGTGATGGGGTGCTCGCGTGTCGTGGTCAGGGCGGGCTCGTAGGCACGATATTCCCTGGGGAAGACGGACCGGCCCCGCAGCTGCCACTTCGATGTACATTTGGTACGTACCGAGGCCAAGGTGGCTGTTTTGCGAGGGCTGCGTTGCCCGATGAACATTGCCGGATGAGTGGAAGCTGGCCATAGTGACACCCCTATTCAAATCAGGTGATGCGACTGATGTTAACTGTTTTCGCCCCGTGTCGGTTCTGCCAACGGTGTCCAAACTGGCGGAGCGGGTGGTATGTAATCAACTGGTGGAATATCTTACATTGCATAATGTTATTTGTCCGGAGCAACATGGCTTCCGTAGGGGTCACTCCACGGAGTCTGCTATGCTCGACGCTGTCCAATTCATAATATCGGAAACTGACAAGGGGAAAGTGGTGTCAAATATTGCGGCCGATATCTCCAAAGCCTTTGACAGCGTCGAGCATGGCAGACTCATGGATAAACTAGGTTGGCACGGTGTGGATGGGCACTGGTTTTCCGACTGGCTTGACGGTAGGCGTCAGATAGTAAAAGGGGGGTCACACCTCCTTCCTGTCACCCATGGCGTGGTACAGGGGAGCACTTTGGGAGCAATCTTGTTCTCGTTATTCACTAATGATGTCGCTTCCCATGTCGTTTGCGATAAAATTGTAATGTATGCCGATGACTCGCAATTTCTCAACAGTTTCAACAAAAACGATATGAATAGTCATAAACACAAAGTGGAGGATATGCTCTCCATCGTTCAGAACTGGTATGACCAAAACGGACTTAAAATTAATCCGGCTAAAACCGAAATGATACTTTTTGGCATGCCAAAACAAGGCATTGGTGGCGACATTATGGTGAACTTTGCTGGTGCGCAGGTGCGGCCAGCAATCAAGATGAAAGTGTTAGGCGTCACATTGGACCCCGAGCTGAAGTGGGAGGACCATGTCTCGATGGTGATCCGGAGATCATACGCAACTTTGGCAGGGCTGGCGAAATTTTCCCATTCTTTACCCACCGCAGTTAAAAAGTTCATTGTTGAGGCTCTGGTCTTCCCACATATAGCGTATTGCCTTACTGTTTGGGGTGGGTGCAGGGATGTCCAGCGGAAACGAGTCCAGAAGGTGCTGAATCATGCTGCCCAAATCACTACCTCATCACGGCGCAACGTGCACGTCACACCGTTGTTCGCTGAGCTTAATTGGCAAAAGTTAGACAAACTTATTGTGGAAAAGGATATTCTCACGATTCATAAGATTCTAAAAGACGGAACTTATTCCGCAAATCTAAAAACTCTTGTCGAGTCCCGCGCAGACATATCAGCACGCAGCACCCGGGCCGTTGAAGCTGGGCAGCTCCAGCTACCCAAGGTGCGCACTGAACGTGCCCGGCGCTTCTTTACCTACCGCGCCGTGGCTAGCTGGAATGGAGCGCCACCAGCTGTCCGGGAGGCGCCGACCGTTAGGCAGTGCAGGAAGAATATCAGAGAGAATGCGTTAGTGTGATAGTTTGTGCAATGTTTATATCTTAGGTGTCATTGTTCGTTCGCCTTTTAGGTCGTTTAGTACCGCTCCATTTACTGTCATCTTTTACATATATTTCATGTACCTATTGGATGGTGATTTAGCTTACCTCAACATTTTATAGATGCTGTTATCGTGGTATTTTAATATTCTTATCGTGTTCTTGTATTTTACTTTTCTTTTTGTCTTTTTATCTATGCCCGAGATGTGAGATGATTTTCATGTATACTGACACTACAACGTAAAAGCCACTACGTGGATGTTGTAACGAGCCTAAATAAATAAATAAATAAATGCGTTCATATATGATTTATTAGGTGGCGCCGTGTTTGGGTAATTCCTGCACCTTGGCCCGCTGTGGATTTGTAAGTACGGATTTCCTGCTCTTGAGGGGGTCTTTAGCTACTGTAGCACGCACGGTTAGTGCAATATTTCTAATTGGGTGCTATGGAAATGCTGTTGTTATGGAAACTTTGTGCGTTTTCTTATATCCCTGTGCTTCAGGGTGCCTTTATTTAGCATTTTGGACGCGTGAAACACAAATATTAAAGGTAGTGTGCCAGCTTTCTTGGACCGTATGGAGTTAATGGCCCAGATAAGGAGAACCGGATTTTTAGAACTTATCCATACCTTCAAAACTCATGGAAACGTCTTAAATTCTTCAAATTTTGAGTACCCCAGTGCGAAATTCGCCCCGACGGGTTGTCGGTCGTACCCCAACCACATTTCACACCACTATGAACAATAAATGCACACACTGAAATCGCTATTACCGATATGCTCATCCAATCAAGTTTCGATAAACCCGTTCATCATCATCTCCTGCGGTTTCGAACACGCCTGTTAGGTGGCTTCTGATGCTCGTCGAGGTCGGAATTTCCAAATACGCGTGGTGCGTCGGGCCGCGCGCTCTGACTTCGGCCAAGAAAAATGCGTCAGCTGATCATTGTCATTTCTGCCACTTGCGTGTGGTGAAATGGGGTCATAACTTATAAGACGGCTTTTTCATATCAATTATTTTACATAAAATCATATTTCAAACCATAAATAATGTTCGACAGCCAAATAAAAGAAACAATACCAATACGGGCTTACAGTTTAAGGCTCGACATTGTGTTGTCTACGATTAGACAGCTGATAACTCATTCCCGTACGTCGTATGGTCGTAACACTATAATGACCTTTGCTTATTGTCACAAGTGCGCCGCATTCGCGATTGTTGCCCGACGCCTGTTTGCAGGTGAGCCCACTACAGTTGTTATACATATCTAAAAACCGAAAAACTTTTAGGCGAAAAAGGCACTATTCCAGGCCCATTTTTGATTTTTTTGCGATATTAGGTAAAAACAGAAGCTTCTTATCCTAGGAAAAATAAAATGGGAAATCTTTCAAAGGTGGCACACTACCTTTAATTGTTAATGTTCTCCGCCTAACCTATGCAATAGCCAGTTGAATGAATAACTGTTTACTAATATAGTGATCGAACAACTTAACGCTACATAGGGCACGCGCTCAGGCACGCGGCTGTGCAGAGCCCCTGAAAATACATCCATGCACGTTATAAGCTGTGAACCGTTCCAGCTTAGCTTGGTAGCTGTGTATATAACAACTGCCGGTCCTAGTCTCTGCCTCATACCGCTTGGCTGACCGCTGGTGACCCGCTGACCCGGCGTGACCCCAGGACCGGTCGGGTCCGGCCGCGCCGCCGCCGCTGTCCGCCTCCGAACAGCTGCTCCACCTCAGAATGCTCCAGCGCAGGTCCCGCGCCCGAGAAACGGTGCGGTCCCTCCTGTCTGGCTTGCTTTTGCTGTGTGCTGCTTTGTGATGATTCGCCTGCTCACGCTCTGAATGCTGTGTGATGACGTGCGAGGTGGTCCAAATATCGGTCCTTGCGATGACCCACGTATGATGAACGGTGTGGTGACTTGTGTGTCTTCAAAAACTGAGTGAAACTGAGTGCACACTCAAGTAGTCGTAAGGGTGGCTCTGTTTCTGTGCACCTTTGCACTCATATTCCTCACAAAATGATATTATATTTCTGCACAGAAGAGAAAGCTGTATTTTTTACTGCACATAACTCGTTCACCTTCAGCTTTAACGTTCCATGATAAGGTCGACTGACTGCTGGCCCCGAACGTGTAGTTTTGATATTCTACTCACATATTGTCTCAGAGTGATGTTTGACCGCATTGCTGTGTGTTACCTATTTTTATGAACGCGTACTTCTGATTGGTTTGCGGTTTTATATTCAGCACAAAGGCTGTTGCTAGTTGTGTTGCCAAGCAACGCGACCATCACTGACACTGGATACCGGCAACATTGTAATCCAATGGTTCTCGATCCCTGTATAACGTCAACTGTTTTTGATTGGTTGTCATGGTAACCAGAGACGCGTGGCTGGTAAGCAGCTCGGTCAGTAACTGATGAAACTGTCGCACTCGAATTATTGCTGGCCGGTTGGTATTCACCGACGAATGAAGAGCAGAGAGGTCACGGGACCATGCTCCCCATGTTCATGCCAAACTTGTATCAAAATTGTGGATATTAACGTCCCTTTCTGTGGCATGAAAAGGTTGACCTTAAACCTGTGTATAAAAAGAAGAACTTATCCAGAATATCCAGATTATATTGTCAATCTGATGTATTTTCGCCATCAGCCTGCTGAATTGTGAAGAATGGCTCAAAAGAAAATGCCAGGGATATGAAGGAAGCTGGTTACCGATGACTGAACTTACCGAATGCGCACCATTTTATTCAAAGCCGTGCTGTTCGTTGCTGATATGCTTAAAACGCTTTCACACCGACAGACTTACATATGCGGTGGCTTAGCGTAACCACTTATACCTCATTTCGACCACAATTTGCGCCATGTTTGAAAAGCAAGGCACGCCAAAATTGACGATTTGAGTGACGCCTTTTTAGCTTTAATTATGCACAACTCTGGTAACGACCAGCAAATTAAGTGTGTGGTCGCTACTAAGGTGTATTCTAAGCCGTAATGCGTGAACTTAGTGCTACCACGGCCCTACTTACTCACATTAGATGACACCAACTTGTCAACCTATATGCTGCTGCGTGGACATTTGCCCATCGATTTTACTGCTGCGTGGACATTTGCCTATCGATTTGAATAGGTATGCTGCTGACTCACTTTTTATATGCATAGCTTCTTGTGCATACATGGTTCCACGTCTTTCAGCGTCGCTCCAATGACCTAATGGCAAGCCTTGCACAGCGGGTTCGAGGGCCTTGTACACCTTGCCATACCGACTACCGAGCCACGCCGTGCCGACCGTGCCGTGTTTTAGGTATTCCCAAGGCGGTATTCCAAAACGCCCGCGCACGGGTGTCGCTGCGCACTGGACGTGCCACTCAATAGCTGCCGTTGGTGGATGTCAGGGTTACATTTAAACGAGCTGCTGCCGCGCCGGCCGAATTGCCGGCTCACATGCTCACGCTTTATAGCTTTTAAGTGTCCTAGTGCCCGATGGGAGGTTTCCTTCACTCAGTGTGCTGGGTATTTTTGTCGGGGTTAACCCTCGCCGGACCTATTGGTTTTCTACATACGCGCCGGCCGGGGGGGGTACGACCCCCCTCGCCGTTTCGCCCCTGGTGGAGCTAACGCGTCGCGGAAAAAGCGAGCGTGTGCGCCGTTACGAGACGCAGAGATTGGTACCCGATTTTAAGGTCCTAGGTCAACCGGTGACCTCTGAGGTCAGGTCAAGTGCGCCAAGGTACGGTTCAGTTTTTGGTGAATAACTTCGCAAAAACGGCCACAGAGACGCGATTTTGGCAGCATCGTGTTCGCCTCGCTCAGGCGCGTCGAATGATATACTTTTTTGTTCGGATCAGGTCAACTTAGGGTGTTTACCTCAGGTCACGGTCAGGTCAGCACCCCCAGGTCACGAAGTTGGTCGAAAGAGGTCATGTCGCATATCATTCGATTCGGCAGGTCTTCCTGAGTCCATTGGTGGCTTTTCCACATAGCTGGCTCAATTTGCTCGGGAGTTATTGACGAAAAACTAATATGACCTTGATGACGTCATAAATGACGTCACGCAAGGTCAACAAGGCAAAAGTGAGGCATCTAACCTTGGAAGCAAGGAGTGCATCAAATCACGATTCTGTGTGCTTGAGATAGTTGGAGGTCGTTCCCGATGCCAGAATAGCAGTTTTCATTTTTCCCCATTGACTTATAATGGTGAGGTCACGAAAATGACCTGACCTCATATGACCTTTAGGAAAAATCCGAGATATACAAGTTGTGAGACTCGTAATGGATACTAGATCCTGAAAGTTTCATTTCCCTGTGAAAGCTCCTCTGGCAGTGAGGGCGTTGCGCAGTTGCCACATCTGGAGGTCGTGCAGAGGTTCACTTATGACGCCATAGGTCCGTGACCTGACCTGACCCGAAAATGCGGTTGGTGTCAAAAGATCTGGCTTGAATCAAAGGTCAGGTATGCCAAGTTTCAGCTCTCTATCGCCAGCGTGTGCGGAGCTATAACGAAAAAAAAACCTGGGGGGCGCCCCCCCCGGCTGGCGAGGGTTAACCCGCGCCCCGCTGGGCTATTCAGCCATACGCGCCCTGCTGGGGGGGGGGGGCAGATTCTGCCCCCCCCCCCCTGTCTAACTTCCGAACCGATGGTCGTAGAAAGACGGGGAAAACGGCAATCGAAAGCTCTCAACAAGGCGGATCTTAAGAGCCCAAATTTTTTTGCTTAAGTAGGTCAGAGGTCAGGTCAAGGTCAGGTCAAGGGTACAAAATGCAAGTTTCTACAGTATCGGCCTTGCACCGTAGTTGCCGAAGAATGGGCTGAGACTGATTGCCCAAAACGTGTTCTTAGACTACCAAGACAATATTCGTTGCACACAATGTCATTCAAAGGTCAAGGTCAAGGTCAGGTCAGGTCAGGTCAGGTCACCAAAAACAAAATATAGAAAAGGGCATGTGCGACACATGTTTTATGGGTCATTTTACTCATGGAATTCAATAGGCACACTCAATAAGTGATATGGACCACCTCTGGATGAATTTCAGGTCGAGGTCAGGTCAAGGTCAGGTCAAGTGAGGTCAAATTTTGAAGTTGGTTGTTAAGGCCTAAAAAGGTGTCTATCCGATGCAGTTTTTCACGGCGAATCGAATGGTGGTATTTTTGTTTCTGTACGAGGTCTAGAACTTCCAAAAAAATCATTTTTCATTTTTTTTGTGTGTCATGACGTCATAAAATTTTGAATAACTTCCACATTTTTGAACCGATTCTTCTAAAAATTGGTATGTAGGTGCACATAGACCACTTCTTTGACATATATTCCGGTTTTTTCGATAAACTCAAAATTTTGGATTTTATAAATATTTTCCCAAAAAAGTCAGTTTTTTGGAAAAAATTTGGCCAAAATTCAAAATTTTCAAAAAACCGAGATAGCCATTTGATAGACAAAGTAGAATCACGTATAACCTTTTTTGTTACGTCTTGATTCCTTTAAAACTGAAGATGTTAGCGGCGTTTGAAATTTTGCCGTTTTTGAGGCGAAAATGGCGAACATGACGTCACTAAAACGTCAATTTCTCAAAAATTTTCCGACGGATTTCGCTCAAATTTTCAGGGAATGTGTCAAATTGATGTATGATAAGGTACTGAAAGTTTGACGTCGCTGGCGTAACGCGTTTAGAAGTTATTGGCGAAAAACGGGAGGGGGGCAGATTCTGCCCCCCCCCCAGCGGGGCGCGGGTTAAGTGATTGGCACATGACATCTGATTTTGTATCGACAGGACAAGCAGTTTGGAAAGGTGCAGATGTTCAAGGCGCATAGCAACCCGCCGGCCAGGGTGGTCTGTGACATAAAGCCACACAAGCAGTATACTCTGGAGGTAAGTGGGAGCACATGGACGGAATAAAAAGGTACTTACCAAAAAACTCTGGAGGTAGTGTTGTGAAACGTGATCACTTGGGAAAGATTGGAGTGTTCATCGCCCGTCGTGCATCGCTCGGGATAGTAGGGACAGTTTTAAACACCTTGGATACGACTATGTAATTCCGTTACCTATTAAATACTAGTTGCTACTCCAATTGTCTATTTATGGAAGGTTCTTAAATACGTCCTATAGATATTACGGACCCGATTTAAGAACCTAGCTCTCAGCTAAAGTCGTCTTCCCTCTGAGTCTTCCCTCCCCCGAGATAGCCTATTGCTCACCCCTGCCCCTCTCTCGGCGCACAGAGGGCGTACCGGGGAGAGACGTACTTCTGGGGACTGTTACCGCAGCCCGGGGACCACCTGGAGTTTCACCTCACGCCGCCGGTTACACTCACCGGGTAGGTAGCGCCGTCAGATTGCGCTGAAAACACTCTGCCGGTGGGGTCGGGATAGGGCGGAGAAAATGTGCTTGATGTTTGATACATGCGTTTACCAATTGTGTTTTTCCTTGTGAAGCTTACTGGTCAGGTGTGTATTGCCTTGTATTGCCTTATCAAGCGACTTGACTTGTATTGAAGCGACTTGTATTGCCTTATCAAGCGACTTGACTCATATTGAATAATTGAAGCGACTTGTATTGCCTTATTAAGCGACTTGAATTGTATTGAAGCGACTTGTATTGCCTTAACCCGCGCCCCACTGGGGTCTGTGTATAACACGCCCTACTGGGGGGGGGGGGGGGCTATTCATAGCCCCCCCTCCTAACTCCGAAACTACTGGGCCGATCGTCAAAATTCAAACGGCGTCTGATAGCCCCGGAAAAACTGTCGAGCGAAACCTAATTTCATTGACCTCGAGGTCACCGATGACGTCACAGGTCAGGTCAAAGTAAAAATTATTAGCACTTTGGCTTGTTCACATTTTGGGCTCTGGCCGCCGTCTTACAAGTCAGGTCAGGCTCATTTTTGGTTTCCACACTCGTGAACAGATGCTCTAGATACCTTGAGGGTACCAAACTTGTACTTTGATTTTCAGGTCAGGGTCAGGTCATCACAGGTCACGAAAATATTATATCATGCGTCGGTCACGTGACACATGTTTTATGGTCCATTTAGGCCATAGATTTCGAATTTGATGTCGTCTGTGTCATTCGAGGTCATTTTGAGTCGAATTTAGCTTAGGTCAGGTCACTTTCAGGTCAAAAAAGGTCAAATTTTGAAGTTAAAATTTTTCAACAAAAAAGGTGTCTATTGGATGCAGTTTGAGCTCAGGAACACGATGGTGCCATTTATATTGGTGTACGATGTCAAATACGTTCTGAAAAAGTGATTTGAAAAATTAATAATTGTGAATTTTTTGCAATAATGCGTATAACTTGGCCATTTTTGAAGATATTTAGCTAAAACTTGCTAGAGTTAGTCATAATCATGCGTTCTGTCACATATATTCCGGTTTTTTCGAAAAGTCAAAAACTTTTTGAAAAAAATATAAAAATATAAATTTTGAATATTATTATATAAAGTTTTCGAAATTTTCAAAATTTTGAAAATCCGAGATAGCAGTTTGATAGCGCGGTCAATTCTGAATCCTTTCATGCAAAGAAATTGGATCTAGCTTAAAAACTGAGCTCTTGAGCGATTGCCGTGGTTCAATGTTTTGCGTCGAAATCGGACGAACATGATGTCACTCTGACGTCATTTCCGGCCGACCTATGGTAGCTACGAAGTTCAAATTTTGACACAAGGTGTCGAATTGATGCAGCCGAAGGTACTGAAAGTTTGGCGTCGATACGTCAAGCGGTTTGGAAGTTATTGCAGAAAAACGGGAGGGGGGGCTATAAATAGCCCCCCCCCCAGTGGGGCGCGGGTTAATTAACAAGCGCGGGAAACATCAGTGAAGTTGTTGACTTTTATCCGTCAGTATATTGACTTGTTCATGGACTGTGAATGAATCTGACCCTCCCTGAACTCCGTTTCAGCTTCATGTTTCAGAGTGGCAATGTGGAGCACCCCTCTGATCGCTTCTACAACACCACTGTTGAGATTGTGCCGGCGTTAGCCGACCACGAGCTACTTAAGCGGTACAAAACTACTTCAGACGGATACGCAATAATTGGTAAGTCATATCTACGTGTAGATAACTTATCACCGAATTAGTTTAGTGACCGAAGGCTAATCTTAAACCCACAACATTTATACAGGGGCATCACGTCATATCACGTCATCAATCATTCATCCCATTGGCTCCCCGTCACATCATTCTTCCTAGTACTACTGACACAATGCCTCGGGCAACCCCTCCAGTCACACACTGATCAGGTTCACTCTACAGTCACTCCATACGGCATGATTCATTCACACTCACATGACCGCTGACTACACCTCCACCTGATTATCAGTAATCATCATCATTGTTCATCATCAACATCGATACACTCGCTTGGCACACTCTGTCCATACAGCTCTTCCGGGGCTCTTCTCACACGTGTACTACGCCGCAGTACGGTTTGGCCATTCCGTTCTCGTTGGGCTTCCGTAACCTCACTCTGAGCGTCCTCCCGTGCACCGCTGAACGTCTCACTCGGAACGTCAGCTGCATCTTCACTCGTCTCCACCGGTGCTCCCGTATCGGGCGGCTCGGGAGGCGGGGGGTCAGTGTCCTGTCCCGTCCCCGACACCGAACCAGACGGCTTCTCGTGCAGCCGCAGCGTCCTGATCTCTGACAGGCAGTCTTCAGGTTCGGACTCACAGTCACTCATACTGTCTGTGTCGCCACCCTCCTCAAACCGTCGTCGGACGCAGCGCACATGCCACGGGGCACCATCCACCTCCACCAGTGGTGCCGGTAACAGTCGGGTCACCACGCCCCGCCGCGACACGTCCGTGCACCGCGTCGGCTGACCTCGGCGGCGTATCCACACGGCGTCACCGACCCGGAACGCTTTGCGTGCACTCTGGAGGCCATCGCCCACTTCGGACACCGCTCGGCCGGGTTCGTCGATGTTCAGCGGGAGGTCGTGGCCAGCGCGCTGGAAGACACCTGCTGCAGGAGCGCTGCTAGGATGCATCCCGTCACGAGGCGTGGCGTTATAGCGGTGCACTGCTTCCCCGATTGTACAGCCTTGTCGGGCTGCCATCACCTTGACTGTCCGATGGTGGCGCTCGACGATGCCGTTGCCGCCTGCCTCGTGCACCGCCCGGAAGCGCAGCCGGACGCCCCACCGCGCGGCGAATGCCGCCATCCGACGGCTGCGGAACTCCGTGGCGTTGTCCAGCAGAAGCTCTGCAGGCGCGCCTCTTTCCAGGAAGATGTTTTCCAGCTGGTTCGTCACCTCAGCCGCATCTGACCGGCGCAGTAGTCGCCAAATTCCATACCGGGATGGTCCACAATCAATAACAGTCAGATAGGACCGTTCCCGGTAGTGCGTAACGTCGATCGCCAGCCGTTCCCACGTCAGCGGCACACTCAGTGACCCTTGCTGCCAACGTACCGGTGCTGGGTCAATGGACTGGCACACATCACACTGTTGGATCACGGCGCGCACTGCCGACCGGGTGGCACGGGCGTCTTCATTCCGCCGCACGTACCAGAGGGTCCGACGGACTCCCTGATGTCCAGTACTCTCGTGCACTGCGCGTATCCGTGCGGGGTCGACATCCGGCCGTGGGTCCGCGATTGCCGCGGCAGCCACCGGCCGTGCGGCAGGCTCTGGGTCCGGTGTTCGGAGCCACTCCTTTGGCACACGAGTCAGTGCATCCGCCAGGTTGTCTGCGGACTTCACCAGGACGACTGTCAGCCTCAGGTTGAACTCCTCCACCAGCTGACGGATGACGTCGATCCTCCGGCGGATGAGCATCTCCCCGTGTGCCTTCGTCCGCAGGCGCGAGCGGCCGGTCAGGGCGTCATCGATCCATTTGTGGACCGTAGCCGAGTCCGTACAGAGATCGATGATGGTGATGCCCCAGGCGATCGCCATGTTCACGCCGCTGAGCGCCGCGTCCAGTTCAGCCATGTTTATGTGCATCGCCGCCTTCGACTCAGGCCGTAGCCAGCTCGCATCCTCCACGACGCCACCCTCGGGGTCCTCCAGGACGACACCGGCAGCGATAGAGCTAGCGTCCGTCCAGACCACCAACTTGTCCCCCTTCAGCCGCCATGGGCCTCGAGCCGGGTCACTGTCGTTCAGTCGGGCCACGACATGATCGACCTGCCCGCGCAGCCCCACGTCCTCTGTTGGGTCGTCCCATCCTGCTGTTAGAGCATTGACGCGCCGTTTGAGCCACGCGGCCGCTGGTCGCAGCCATCCCACCACTGGCAGATGGGACACCAGCTGACCACACCAAGCAAACACAGCCCGACGCGTCAGCACTTCCGGGGGCGCCGGCACTGGGTTGTCACGACGCCAGCACAGCTCTCCAGCGACCGCACTCACCCGCAGTCCGAGCAGCCGTGCTCCCTCCGCCGCCCGCTCCGGCGGCTTGCAGTCCAGGCCGTACCGGGCGAAGTGCTCCACCACGTGGTCCGCGTTGACGATTTCTTCGTCCACCAGGAGATCGTCCACATAAGGCAGCACTCCTCGGGCCACCACTTCATCCTGGAGCAGGACGGCTCGTACCACGGCCTTCATGACAGCCGGTGCGATGCTCAGGCCGAATCCGATGCGAGTCAGGCAGTATCTCTGACCTCGCACCTCCACCGTCTGGTACGGTCGCAGCCGCCGATCCAACCGGAGCTGAAGGTACGCCTTCCGCAAGTCCACTACAGCAATGCGAGCGCCATGCCGCCGCCAGCGACGAAGCTGATCGGCGCAAACGTCCGCATCTGCAGTGTGTGCGATTATGTGACCATTCAGCTCACGGTAGTCCAGGACAGGCCTCACCTTGTCCTGATTTGGCTGCGGGACCGCCATCAGAGGAATTAAACCTCGGACTGGGCCATCCACCCGCTCGTCGTACGGCTGCAGCCATCCTTCCCGGATCCACAGCTCCAGCTCGGCGTCATATGCTGGTCGAGCTTCCGGCGGCACGGCATACTGGGCGACCTGGTTCTGCAGATACTCCGGGCCTTCCCCGTCTGCCCACTTCCATGCCACCGTCCACTCTCCAGTTTGTGCCTCGAACCGGGCCGAGAAGTCTGCTGCATCCAGCGCCAGCCCCTGGGGGTCGACCTCAGCCGCCGCCGCCGCACAGATCCGCACGTCTGTCGGCGTCCTCAGGCTGATGCCACCTAGGGCCGTGATGCCCGACATGCCCAGCACCATGTCCACTCCCAATGGACGATCAGGCACAACAAAGGCTGCGAGCGTCACTCGTTTGCCTTGGCACTCCATGGTGACTTTGGCCGTCCCACTACACCGCAACGACCCACCGTTCACAGTCCTCATCATCACCGTCCGCGGTGTCCACTGCTCACAACAATCCTTGTGCACGAGCGTGTCTGTGCAACCAGTGTCCACCAATACACGCCGCTCACGACCGTCTACCTTGCTCTGGATCACCGGGAGGACGCGATCTATTGCTCCGGGGACAGTGCTCGCGCTGACACGTCCCCCGAGGCGTTTGGGCAGGCCGCGGCGAGATGACCCTCAGTCCCACACGTCCAGCAGCGTCTGGGACGAGGTGGGCGCTTCGGTCGCTGCCGCCGCTGCTGCCGCTGTAGATCATTGTGAACCACCGCCACAGCTTGCGTCTGGTCATTACCAAGCACCGCCCGTGCGCGGGCGACTGTGCTCTCCAGACTGAGTTGCTCTGACCTGGTTCCTGCTCGGATTGTGTCCGCCACGGACGCCGGCAGACCGTTGACGAAGGCAGCTACCAGCTGTCGGTCCGTCACGCCGCCGAACAGGGCAGCATAGCGGCGCAGACTCGCCAGGAAGACATCAGCGCTCTCCCCCGGCTCTAGCCGACGTGCGACGAATGCTGTGTGAGCCGCGAAGTCGTCCATGGCGAACGCCTTAAACAAGGCGTCTCGTGTCGCCGTTGCTGACCGGCGGTCCACCGCGGACAGCTGTGACCACACGGCGAAAGCACCACCTTTCAGCCGCATGGGCAACACCTCCGCCGCCGACACACCGCGGTACTCACAGAGCAGTGACGCCTGCGTGTGCCATTCGACGACGTCGCCGCTCCCGTCGTACTCGTCGATGAGGCGAGGATCGAGTCCAGCTCCGATCCGGACCTGCTCAGATCCCTGCACCACAGCGCCCGTCTCTGTCGGTGTGTCCATGATAATGCCGAAATGCCGAAATAGCTTGTAGAAGACGTAGAAGAAAAGATCCGGGCAACACTTTGGTAGACCCTATTCAGGTCTAGCGGTCCACGACGACTCAACGGTACACGAACGCACAGATCGTCGTGGACCGCTAGACCTGAATAGGGTCTACCAAAGTGTTGCCCGGATCTTTTCTTCTACGTCTTCTACAAGCTATTTCGGCATTTCGGCATTATCATGGACACACCGACAGAGACGGGCGCTGTGGTGCAGGGATCTGAGCAGGTCCGGATCGGAGCTGGACTCGATCCTCGCCTCATCGACGAGTACGACGGGAGCGGCGACGTCGTCGAATGGCACACGCAGGCGTCACTGCTCTGTGAGTACCGCGGTGTGTCGGCGGCGGAGGTGTTGCCCATGCGGCTGAAAGGTGGTGCTTTCGCCGTTGCAAAGTGTCTCTGTCCGTGCTTTGACGTGAGTGAATGTGTGAATGCTGTGAATGTTTAGATTAGTAACCGCGGATACGGATTCTGAGCAGTAATCGCCACGCACTTTCAGAATGTGGATCGCTCATGATTGTTCAATACAATACAATACAATACACGCTATGAATCCACCCCACCTAGCACTGGTCTCGCTATCATTGCCTCTGCACTGCATGTCGCTCACATTTCAATTACTAAGTAACGAATCCTGTACTAGCATCCCTCGTAACCACTTTCAACTCACGAATGCTCCAACTCAGAGCTGACTGGCCCGGCAGCTGTAGGCAGTAAACTCCACGCCCGCTCTGTGAGTCGCAGTAAAGCACACCGATCTCCCTCGGAATATGACCCGCCCGCTCACCGGCGCCGTATCCGGTGTCCTTTCAGGTCAGTTTGACGACCAGGGGGTGGCGGCCGGCTCGCTGGATCCCACGTGGGGGCCGATCCGCTCTCTGAGGCTCGCCGTCCAGGCAGAGAGCGACAACTGGGTCATACTTAGTGAGGTGAGTGTAAAAATGGCTTTGTCTGAGACAGCCAGCTAAAAGAACTGTCCCTCAGTGAAGTCAGTGCATTAATCCTAAATATGTCGCATTTCTCGCATTCCATAGCAAATACCTACGTAGAATTTACCCTCTTCTTTATTGATGCATTGTATCATGTGCCATTTTAGCACTGTAAGTAGTTTGTCCAGCCATCGGATTGGTCGAGACGGCGTGGTCGCTGGTCTAGGCTTCTGCTGCGGCTGTACTATCCCCTTTCAATGAGCCGTTCCATATCGGCAGATTCACCTGAAGAGGAGCTAGTGACGCTGGAGCTCGGCGGAGCCGCCAACCCTCTGCTCAACTGCGCCAGCCGCCCCGCGCCGCGCCGCTCGAACAGTGCCTCGCGCGGCAGTGACGGTATCGGGGACGGTGCGGAACCAGTGATAGTGACTGCGTCCAAGGGCCGTCCCGGCGAGCCCAGTGAATACACGTGCCTATAGACGGGACGGGTGGGGGCAGTTCAGTACCTGCGGTGAGAGAATACGTACCGGCCACACACCCGCGCGCGTTGTTGAGTGTTCGCCAGTTTATTGGAAACGTTCTAACTAGTCGTTGGTTAACAGTACGAAGTATTTAAGACTGCAATAGACTCTATAATATGGGAGATGGATAAATGGTTTGTGGAACCATTAGCATATTGGTTGTTCCATCCGCCTGTTTACTTTTATCTCGCCGTTGACATGAGTGAAAGGTGGTGCGTTTTTACGTAGCTAGATCCGCTTAATGGAGGCGCTGTCTATTCGTGAGCCGCTTTATAAAAGCCAGTGTACGTCAGTGCGACAATAACCGTCTCACCAAAACGAAGCTGCGCGTCTGTTGTCTGGGGTCCGAGTTTCCGCGAATGTCTGAGAGCTTACGTGTGACTGTGCCTGCCTGTTGCGGCCGGTAGGTGTGTTGGGCGTCTGTGGTGGCAGGATACTGCCGCTGTCTTGATCCAATCATTCCTCAGTGTCCCGCAGCAAAGCCAACAGCGAAATCATTCCTACGGTGCGGCGCGCGAGTCTTTCCTTCGTACTTAGTGACGCGAGGATGTGAAAGGTGCAGCTGCTGTTGGGTGTTGCTGCGCTGTATGAGGCTAACAATTACGATGGTTGTTGCGTGTTGGAGTGGTGCGCGTAGTTGGTTGTCTGGTGGCGTTAGCGTCGGTTCCGCCGAGTGCCATAGTGTCCAGGGGTGTCTCGTCCAGGGGGAGGTAGGCCCGGCCCACGCCACCCGTATGTGCCTCGAATACAGCTGCCCAGTTCTTGTTACTGTCGCGTGAAGGTGATGAACTGCAGGAGAGGACTCGGAATTTGCTGAGAAGCTGTGGGCGATGAAGGTTTTTTTTAAGTATAGTTCAAATGTTTGACTGGGCAGCTTACTGCGAGGGCCCCCAACTGGCCGCGGCCGCTGTCACCAACTGAGCTACGGTGTCACCAATCCCCGACCATCCCCGTCAGGGATCTCGCAATGCCGAGCGCGGAAGCGGCTCGAACCCGGGCTCCCGCCGCCGGGAATCCCACGCTCGACCAACTGAGCTACGGTGGAATCCCACGCTCTACAAACTGAGCTACGGGAAGGCCTCTACCAGTCACATTCTGCTCTTCCGGTCTAACCAACTCTACTGCTAGAAAGCTCGTGTATTAAATCACTGTTAATTACCAACTATTATATAAAATCACATTCACTCACACAATTATCTCAGTTGTCAGTGGATGAGATATTTATCCAACATAAGGACACCACGGTCTATCCACACAGGCCCTCAAACGGGACATAGCAGCCTGCTGCTCCCACAAATGGCAAGCTCTGAACCAGTGCCTGTGTCTAATGCCACCCATTCATTTGGCAAGACTGCAGCCGTCTATTGCCAGTCCAATCTCTTTTTCATGTTCCATCACAGTGAGTCGGCATTCAATATCGTCTATCACAATCACATACATGCATCAGCGGGACATGCAATCGATCGTTTCAAACGGCTCAGTGTATGGTATTGACACAGCGTTGATCACTGAACTCCAACATGGACCCAGAACTCGTTAGTAAAGCATCCGCACAACTTGGGGGTGCCCGCAGTTCAATTGCAGAAAGCACAATGGTCTCACAAACACACCGTTTGGCCTCTATCAACAAAGTAACGTACGACAGCATCGGTCCACCGTTCGCTTTCACCGTGCGACCAACAGTGACCAACAGTTAACGTTGACCCCCGAGGTCAGTGTTGGTTGACCTCCGGTCGAGTTGCCGCGGGTAGTACAGAGATCATTCCGGCTCGACAGCGCTAGGCTGTCCTCTCAGCTCTGGTCCAGCCAGGTAGGTCCTAAAGGTTATACATTGTAAGCTGTGCTTGTATAATATACAAGCACAGCTCGCGGAAAATAGTAGCGGACAGCAGCAGCTGGCGTCGTTATGAGATAGAGCTGTTAAACAGAATGTGTGTGTGGCTGAAACCGCAGATGGCTATTGGTACGAGTTTCCCGATTGCATTTGATGCGCGCAAAAGCTGCACTTTCGCGGTATGCCCATAAGTCCCGTTGCTAGTGACAAAAGCCAGCATATGAATGTCAATCGCAAGAGATCATGATTTACAAGATAGAGCGTCATAATGTAAATGAGTTGTTCTTGAATCGGTGGCTTCGAAACGCAAGTACACGACTGCTAAAAATAAGCAAACGAATTGATTCAGATGAAGGGTAGATGATGCCTACAAAAAGCGCGCAATATAAATCACTAACAAAGCATGCAGACATTCTACATAGTATTCAACACCAATGAGCTTTCCCTCGGTGATCTTGCCAACTCAGTACCACACTACTATTTCTCGGCTTTGGTAGCAAGAGCCACTGCAGTCTTGCAATCATCATCTTAGCGATCGCATTGCTTCTATTCACAGTGGCTAACCAGCGCCCCGTTTTCTTCTCTGGTATGACGCTTTTCGTGTGATAAATCGACGTCTTTTCGTCCTTCCAAAGTGTGCGGTGTAACGCTAACGACCGTCTCCACTAGACGGTACTCTCCTCCAGCAGGGCCGGCGCCGGTGGAGCGGCCAGTAGCTGCTGCCGCGCCTCCGCTGACTCACACTCTGCCCGCAGTCTGCCGACAGAAGGGCGGTGTCACGGGGTGAGGGGGCTGGAGGGGTGTAAAACAGTGCCACGGGAGAGGCGATCGGCCGAGTTAGAACGGTGTCAAAGGGGTGGCGACGGGTGGGGTTTTAGGACGGTGACACTCTGGTGATTTGAGTTGGAACAATAGTTTATTGAGAGTAACATTGAAACAGCGAGTGTTATGGGGCATGGTAGAGCGGCGCTCGACGGCTGACCTGGAGCGGCGGTGGGTTGGAGTTAGAACGGCGTCATAGGATTGGAAGTGATGCAAAAACGATGTCACAGGAGGAGTGGTACATGGAATGGTTTAAATAAGAACGGCACGGGCCAAAGCGACATTTTATAAGGGTGTCACACCAGGGAGCAGTGTTGAACGGTGCCACGGAACGGGGAGTGATGTTAGAACGGTGTCACGGACTGGTAAAGATAACGGGAACATTGCTCTATCCGGGCATTTATGATTCAGATACAAATCTTGAATGAGCATAAAAAACTCGTCACTAATTTGAGTGACAAATGAAACACCAACACGGAAAAACCACAACGGCCTCACTGTGCATGATACAGTAACCAGTCAGCCATCACATAGCGGAGCTAGTACAGGAGTGCTGATAAAGAATCTGTAAGAATATGCAAAAGAATCCCCAACTCAGTGTCATATTCATGGGGACGGAATTTAATCAAGTAGTCCAAGTAACGTATGCACAGTGCACACCAATCATGCATAACAGTCTTGCCCGACTTTCTAACTCATGGTGGAAATCAATAAAACACATGCAGGCGAATATTTAAACGAATACAGCCGAATATTTAATACGGACGGCCGTCCCGGTCAGAAAGCCGTCCGTACCAGGACGGCTGTCCGACCTAGAAGCCGGTTTCAAAGATTTCGAAAGATATCACTTCGAATACGAGTTACAACGCACACGAGTACGCCGCTCATATGGGTACACTGAAAGAACCTTCAAAGTGGATCATATTTCCATGCACTGCCCAAGGGGTTCACTACACGGGAGGTAATGCGTGCACTTCTACGTGGTTAGTCCTAGCTACATATCGTGAAGCCAACAAAATAGGGGAGAGTGGGGCAAAGCGGCCACCCTAACGTTTCTAACGATGCCGACGCTTGATTTTTAAACTTGGAAAGATTCTTTCTATATCAATGTGATCCCTATTAAATTGTCTTTTATTCCAACTGCGTTTCATTTCTAAAGGCGTTCACATATGGGAGATATTGACAAAACTTTAAACCTATAGCATATTGGCCACTTTGCCCCATCCCTGAGGCAAAGCGGCCACTGGCGACTTCTCAAGTCCCGATATGAGAAACAGAATAGTTGCCTCATGCACGACTAGGGTATTTGATGGTGACAAGGTTTAAGGGAAGATGGATGTTTACTTTGTTATCTTCCCACCTATTGCTAAACAAAGAAAGAATTTTCTTGGAAAAACATTTAATTGCATAATTTGGTAACTCATGTAACCGAAAAGTGGCCAAGATGAATGCATGACGACACATTTGAATATAAATAATGTTTTTATCCAGATGGAAACAACTTATGGCCAATTGGGGGCTGGCCACTTTGCCCCGGCCGCTTTGCCCCGCGCATACCGTCCGAGACAAAAATACTCCAGCTCAGCTATTAGTGGGGTAAAAAGCATTAAAATTGGTAGAAGGCATGTACGATAACCACGCAATGCATGGACAAAAACGCTTATAAAAATTCCAAACGGTTATGGAATAAAATAACATTTAAAAATTGTAAACATAATTGGTAACCTGGCAGGAAATGCTTTTCCGTGTTTCACAGAACAATGGCGATGGGCCTGAAACCCCGGTCTGGCTCATTCGAACGACCGCAAAGAGAAGTATAATTGGAAATCATAAATTGGAACTGACGCCAGCTGTGGAGGGCTAAAACGATGGATGGCCGCTTTGCCCCGGGTGGCCGCTTTGCCCCACTCTCCCCTACGTATCCAATGCCTGTTAGCTAATAGCCTATTTCCATTATACATCTGTGCTCGCTGGAATATCCATTTCAACTTACGCTTGTCCGAACCAAGTCAAAGATCCTATAAACAGCCGGAGAAACAACGGGTAAATGACATTGCCGAGATGATTGGAAGTGGCACATGATGTGCAAGTTAGCCTTCTATACCACCGAGCAAACGACACAGGAAACATCAATCAAGTACATTGCAACTTATGCGTCTTCATTTACGTCCTTTTTATATCACAGGAGATACGGATGATCTCGCGATGCGTGTGATAAATAATAGGGGTAGGGATCATGGAGAGCGTGAGCGAGTGGAAGAACGGATGAGGAAGGGTAGTTGAGCTCATGTACGATGAATGATAAAGTGCTTTCCGAAATAAGTAGATGAGTAGCAATGAGAAAGCATTTGTGAGCGAGGTAAGTGAGTGAGTGAATGAGTAAACTGCGCAAGCGATTTATTAATTGACTTATTGAATGAGCTGAGTGACAAACGCACGCGCCCTGTTCGTCTGGCTTCCATGGCTTGTCTGAGGGCCCGCCTCCGGTCTGAGATTTATTGAGTGATTGAGTGAGTGTAACTAAGTGAGTTAGTGAGTGGCAAACTCACGCGTCCTGTTCGGCATCCATGGCCTGCCGGAGCGCCCGCCTCTGGTCCGATATCTCCAGTAGCGTGTTCACCAGCTCTCGCTCACGCTCGATGTCCTCGGCGCTCTTCTGCGGCTCTGGAACACGGACACGACATATTCGTGATGACGGGAGCAGACAGGTGATTTTCTGAACAATAGTGTACGAACGGGTAGATTGTCTTTGTGGATTACGTTTGATGTCAGTAAGCGAATAGCAGTCAGTAGACAGCGGATAATGGACAAGCACGAAGTCCGCCATCCGTAACACAGAATAAAGCGTCAAATGCATACATAGGCCACTAGAAGAATTATGTATGCCCACGCATGAACATACACAGGGCAGGATAAAACACCATTCGCCATTATGGAAGCAGAAAGTTGAGCACGTTTCAATGACGCAGCAGCCTCACATGACGTCATGCATTCAATACGTCCACCTTAAGTATCAACAAACAAGTACAATCACCTAATGACAATCGATCATGGTAAGCCCCCTTGCTGGAATTTACCGTGTAGCGCGTCACAATGCGACTAGTCCGCGATGATAAACTGTTGGGCAGTGAACTATGGCCTGAATTTATTGAAAATCGATAGATCCGCTACTTAAACGGTATGGACTCTAAGATCTATACGAAACAAGGGCTAAAATATTACTTTGCTTCAGGTTCGTATGCAAACGTGGTTTGTTTTGTCCATCGTCCCGCAACCTACACATGACCAACGTCGCCGGTTCTGAATTGGTATTAGATTGCTAATGTCTGAACTCTGCACATAGCGCCGCAGCAAATTGAAGCTATCAGACACACCAAACACTTCAACACACATTAGTGTACCAACCAACACAGCATATATTAATACGTACCGGGCGAAGCCATGCGCTCCCTCAGCTCGAGCTGCAGCCGGTCGTGGCGGTCCTCCAGTTGCAGCTCCTGAAGCTGCAGCTGGAGCAGCTGGTCTCGGCGCACCAGGAGACTCCGCTCGTGAACCAGGGCGAACCAGTCGCGCATCAGGGCAGCGTCATCGGTTAGCTCACCGCAGCCGTCTGAGAGGGAGGAAGAGGGAAGGGAGGAGGTAGGGGTGAGCAAACGGGGTTCAAACATAAGTCTCCACACAGCGGAATAAGATGTATTTGAGTAAAACCATACAACGCTAATCCCTGCTTGTAAGGAAATAAGTACTTAGCTATCTAATAATCCAGCTGTTATTGAATATCTCCCCGGCCAAAGAACGTTGATGACACCTTGCTCAAATCTCCACGGGCCGACTCACACATGACACGTTGCACCGTCGCATCACGATCCGACTCACCGCTGGTCTCGCCTCGTATGGTCTTCTCCAGCTCGTCGGCACAGAGCTGCAGCTCCTGCTGTCGGACTTCCACCTCGCCCAGCTGTCGCTGCAGCTCCTGAGCACGCTGCTGGCTGTCAAAGGGTCGCGGAAGACACAGTCAGCGGGCACTTTGAGGCAGAATAGGGTCAACATTGTAAGATGGAACTTCTATGTCATAGAGCATAGAGGCACGTGGGCACGTCGGTATGGAGGGCATGGAGGCGCCCAGTCACGTTGTCTTCTGATGATTCAGCGTGACGACTCAAAAACTTTGTAAGAAAGCGGGTTGTGTAGCTAGGCTCCAGATTGACGAGGCTGGATTTACTATGAAAACTCCCCAATGACCCGGCAGCTACTTGGCTCAATCCCTTTTGACCCCATCATGACCAACCCACGTGACCACTGTTCCAGACACATGCCCTAGCTATATTGGACACATTAGTATTTCACTGGCGCCTTTGTGTTAATCTGTGACATCTAACCAGCTTACCGTCTGATCTCGGAGTGGCGGGCGGCTCGGCCCGACCGAGACCGACGCGACAGGGTCCCCTCGGGCGACGAGCGACCGCTCGGGGTCACCTTGGCCTCTGATGACACGGAACAGGGGCAGTGGGGTCACGCAGGTTCAGAGTGGTGTCAGCAGGGTCACACAGGGGTCAGCGAGGTCACAGGGGTCGGTGGGGTCACAAATAACTCAGTGCGGTCACATTAGGGTTAACGAGGTCATACAGCGGTCACGCGGTCAGGAGGGACTGGGGTCAATGGGGTCAGCCGATTAGACTTGCCCGGCCTCACAAAAGTTACGATATCACTCGAATGACCAGGGCGGAGGGCTATGGGGGTCGCAGGGTCACATACAGGGTTGGCATTTTTGCCGGCAAAAACTAGTTTATGCCATTTGCCGGTTTAAACCGGTTTTAACCGGCAAAAAGTGGCAAAAACTAAGAAATATCACAATGCTATGCTTGGACATGAATTTGAACATGAAGCATTTTAAGGAGAATTCGGTGAAAGCTTTATGCTTTCAAACAGAAGTGACATTGACCATTGAAATGCTTCATAACTCAAACATTTTCATGGGCTTTCCATAAGGAGCTAGTAAGATGCCTTTTAGTGGGGTGACAAATGAGCCAGTGCAAGGGTGACTGGGTGAGTCCTGCACAATCAGAAGTGCGAAGGGGCATCTGCCACTGATATGCGCACGGCACCGCATGGCACCTTACTTACCGTGGCTGTCTTGCCCCACTCTCCCCTACATGGAAATACGTTCCGTTGTGGATGTCTACCGACATGCATAGACATTTTAAGCAGGGATAAGAATGAGGCAGCATTAGAATGTTTAGTGCATCTATATAACTACCAGAAATACATTTGTACATTTCAAATCCATTCCTAACTAGAAGCGTTGTAGGTTTGGCCATCTGAGTTTTAGCCAGTTTTTGCCAGTTCTTGCCACCAGGGTTTCTGCCAGCCGGTTTAAACCGGTTAAAACCACTGGCAAAAACCAGTTTTTGCCACCCCCTGCCAACCCTGGTCACATAAGGTCACAAAGAGAGCGGAATCATAGGACAGCAAACTGTCTCGATAGATCGATTAATGCATGCCAGCGATGTCGGTCCTCGGAACAACAGGGTCGTTCCTTGTCAAAGATAATTGAAACATAATTGAAGGGATATTTTATTGCCGTCGACAGGGAACCCTCATCGATTGTCAGCTGATGGTTCATCTATGATGCATGCCGAGCGGGCCGTATAGTGCGATTAAGTGACAAGTAACGGTGCACGTTTACGTTTCATCGAGAAAGGTCGCCACAAATGTCGAGCCTGTTCGCCGTAATAGATGTCTTACAGGTTTAACACGCTTATCATTAGACATTAGAACCACGAATCCATTCCGTTGGTATGTGATAGTGAATCGTAAAGAATGTTTGTGGTAGTGTGTTGTTGGATCAATTTGCGACGCTAAATATACAACGTAGATCTGTGAAGGAATCAAGTGGGGTGTGAGCAGGCCTGAATTTGGTTGAAATGAGGTAAGATCTGTCGTACATTGCTACAGACAATAAAATTGTTGGGGACTAATTGATTGAGAGCAGCTCAGATTCTTTAACGCCGCAACGTCCCTTAGTCCAGAATACCCATCGCACGAACTAGAAACCACGATGCTCCGCAACATTTAGCCAATTACATGATATATTCTATAGACGCGTCAGGATGCAATGACAAACATTTTTCATCGTACCACGCAATCGCGGACGGGACACAGACTATAATAAATGCTATAATAAACTATAATGTAATAGAAATAAATAAAGGTTATAATATAATAAATAATATAATAAACACAGACTATGATAAACCGGACCGGCACGCCCCAAACGGCGCAAAACGTTACCTGGAGCCGCCTGTGACCGCTGTACGGCGTCGGTGATGGACGGACTGTCTGTAACGTCGGCAGACACCGGCGTTCCTGGCGGCGACAGCGACGGCGACGCAGACAGCTTCTTGTCCTTGTCCTGGGAGAGGGCGGAGAGCGTAGTTGCATAAAATAGAGTTTATGTCGGGGGTTACGCTTCAAATCGCGAAGTCCGATAGCCTGGATCCGGTACATTTTATTTCAAAGTTACATACGAACAAATTTTGAAAAGTAGCTTCACACGTCAAGGACTATTGTTGACATAGCTGATACTCCAGTTTTATACAGTTCAGAGCACAAAGCAGCATTACACAAAAGCGATGACTAAGTTTTAATAACATTGTTGATCACCGACCTTGCTCTTCCTGAAGCGCAGTCCGAGCCGGTTACGGAGCGGAGTCTGTTTAACTCCTGCCGCCACTGCTAACGGGCTGGGAGACGCAGAGACGTCTGTCGCGGAGGGAGGAGAGGGTGCCACCGCCGCGGCCACCTCCTTCTTAGAGGGAAGACTGGAGTCCGGCCCGTCGTCCTTCTCTTTGTCCTTTTCTTTCTTGTCAGTTGAATGTCGGAACATGTCTGCAAAAATAAGATGACATAATGACATGCAACACCAAACCTGTGCAATGTGCATAAGACATAAGCCTCTTACGCTTCTCAATGCTGGTAATAAAACTATATGAAACGACATTTATCGGGGAACTCGTAATTATACAAATGGTGCTAAAATCTACTGTTTTAAGATAACCAAGGCGCTCGTAATTCTCTTTGAAGAGGTTCAACATCGCATTGCCAGCTCACTCACCTGAAATGGTCTGTATGATGCTTCGCCGTCTCTCCCTTTTCTTCTTCAGATCGGAGGATTCCTTCTTCTTTCGAGTAGTAGGCGTGGATGGTTCGGTGAGCGCCACTCGCGATCCAGACGCCTTCCCATCTTTACCATCGGGTGCAGTCTCCTGAGTCTGCTCCTGGGTGGAAGGCTCGGCCGGTTCACCGGTTCTACTTGTCGAGAGCAGATCGCTAGACTCGTCTTTGGGAGGTGATATGCCACCAGAATCCACCGACCCTGGAGAAGCAATTGATGGCTGTGATGGATGAGATTTACCATTGGGCGATGTATCTCGCTCTGGCGACAGTTTTTTATTCGAGAGGTCGGCCGCAGACACAGCCGGAGTTGTGTCGGTAGATGATACCGCGGTTAGTGCCGGTGTTGAGGACGCCGTTTTACGATTTGGAGACGCAGCCATCGACTTGAGATCTGCTGAATGTGCTTTCTTCGTGGTGGATGGACTCTCCAGTCTCGACGACACACCCAGCGCCGATGTTTCACTTTCCAGTGAACCATGCAGATCAGACACAGGCCTAAGCTCCTCTCCGGCAATGGCCATCGTCCCACCAACATCAGGAGGCATTGACAGCACGGCCTTCCTATCCGCAGCACTGTGCTTCTTCCGGCGCGGGGTGCGCTGGTCGCTGGCCCGTGGAGGCCTACGGGGAGGCGAGAACAGGGCACGAGCTGCGGCAGGGATAAGGGAGAGTCGTGCCGAGCCTCGTGTCTTGTCCGGCAGTGGCGGCGGCTGATCCACCCTCTCCAGCTGGTGGGGAGGCTCGTCTGCAGTCTCAGACACAGGCTCATGTGTTGTACTTGGTGTTGTCTTAGTTTCATCGTCCTGCACTGCTGATGGAGAATCATCGATGAACGGAACCACGGGGCTGAAATCGATGATGTTGTGCTTTGCCGCTTGCGCCTGTTCAGCTCCCACGTCTGGCTTCTTCTTCTCAGTCACATCGCTTGCCTCCGGCTGGCTCCCTTCCTCAGACGTTGGTATAGGCGGAGGAGCGGGTGGCATCAGCCGTCTTGTCGCCGTCAGCGGAGGCGGCGGGATGACTTCTCCTTCCTCCTCCGGTTCTCCATTCTCTTCGACGTCACTCTTCGGCACCGGCGGCGGCAGCGGGCGTACACTCGGTCCCGACGTCCCCAGCAGTGCCGGGGAGGTCACCCTCTTCCTGATCTGTTTCTCTGGCGAGCGTCGAACGCGACTCAGGACAAGATCACGAATCAGGCTTTCCTCTGGCGGTCTCTCCTGCGCCGGCTCCTGTGACGTCGTCTGAGCCAGGTCTTCTGGAAGCCTGGAGAGCCGCATTGGGGCTCCGGAGAGCGCCGAACGGGGAGGAAGAACCAGCGAGGGTTCGGTGGCACCGCGCCGCAGCAGTCTCGCGCTGACCTCCTCCACCAGAGGAGATACTCGGATCTGTGCAGCGCGGGGCGGCCGGACGAGTGGGGTGGTAGGTGCGAAGGGAGATGTGGGGGTACTCGGTGGGACAGGGATGGGCGGAGTGGCTGGGGCGGAAGGAGCCGAATGCTTGGTGGGTGAGGCTGGGGTAAGAGGAGATGAAGATACCGTTGGTGATGGGAAAGCGGCAGGCGTTGTAGATGTAAATCGTGTAGTCGTGACTGCTGTACTCCTGGGAGCAGCACGAACATTCTTGCCCGTGTCGGGAGTTGTAGATGACAGGGGCAGCGGCGGTAAGGTGGGTCTGGTGGGTTTTGCACGCGATGAAACTACAGCGGGGGTCGTTCGTGTAGTGGGCGAGGTGGGCGAGACGGGGGAAACAATCGACCCGGGCACAGCCGATGTGGCTGATGGAGCAGTGGTAACAGTTGAGGCTACTTTCGATGTCAAACAGGACAACGCAGTGGCCGCATCTGCGCTGGTGATTGGAGGCCAAATTCTTGCCAGAGGAGATACCCGAACAGGCGCCGGCCTCGTCTTCTGCACGGCAGCACTGACGTAGGCTGACCGTAGTGGGAAGTCCGGTAGACCGGGCGGGACAGCGCCGGGGGTCGGCACCGCTGGTGCTGCTTGTGGTGCTGAAGACACTCGAGAAGACACAGAAGAAGCCGGCGTCACGGTGGACACTACAGAGGCCGCAGAGAGTTGTGTAGAAGTTGACGGGGAAATACGAGCGCTGGAGCGAGCCGCCGGTACAGGGGCCGCAGGAGTCGCCACTGGAACTGTAACAGGCGACGTCGTGGGAGTTGCCACCGGCACTGGAGCTGCCGGAGCGCCAACAGCAGTCGCCGCCAGGACCGCAGCGGGAGCGGACAGAGCAGGCAGCGGCTGCGTGACACCCTTCCTCTCCGGCGTCTGACTGACCGAGACCGGTGGCGGTCCTGGCGAGGGCTGAGGTTCGAGCTCACTGACCGGGATCGGAGGTGGTCGGGTGGCTGGCGGTGGTCGGGGGATGGGCGGCGTCTCCCACTCCCACACTGGACTCTGCTCAGTGTTGGGAGTCTGGTGGATGAGCCGGTAGAGAGCAGAAGAGACAGGAGGTTCTGGGGTCTGTTCTGTATTTGTGATCGGCGTGGGGAGAGAAGTGAGCGGCGGCCGAGAAGATGCCAGTGGAGTGCTCGTGGCTCCAGGTCCCTTTGTGGACGGCTGATCTGGAATCTTGGCTTTACTGCGTGCAGACGCTACCAGTCCGGCTCTCACAGAATCACGAACAGGTCTAGTTTCGTTGGACCTGGCAACAGTTTGTACCGCACTATTTTCTTCGACGGATTTTATTCTCTCACTGAGTGTGGGTGCTTTAGAGTTTGCACTCTTCTCTGATGACCGCTTCCGGCTCGAAACGATTTCAGTTGTCTCGTCTCCACCAAACAGCCTCAGTTCCGGCAAAACATCGTGCTTTGGTGAATCTTCCGCTGAAGTGCTGAGAGGGCTGAATGCGTCACTTTCATTCAACTTGGATGGAAGCACATTCATTCGTTCCCTTTTAGCTGGGATGTTGCTCAGTTCGTCGCTGACAACAATGTGCTGAGCTTCACTCGCCTTGGATTCGGTGACTTCCGTGGTTTCAGACTGCTCATGAGGCCCCCGATCATCGACCTTAGAGCCTCCCTCAGAGCTCATCTCATCAGCTGTTGAAACCATATCCTCCCATGAAACGCTTTCGTCTTCATCCATGGTCGCTTCAGCTGCGGTGGGTCTCACATGTGGTTCTTCGCTCATCACTGGCCGTGTCTCTGTTACAATAACTTCATCCACATCAGGCTCCATCTCTATGGACAGATCCTCCGGCGTCTCCGTCCTTCTCCGTTCCGGCGTCGGAGACCTTTGTTCCTGTTGAACTTGCGTCTCCCGCCTTTCTTTCGGTGACTCCGCCTCTCTAAATCCCTCTGACGTCTGTATCCTCCGTTTCTCCGGCATCTGCGCGCTTCTCCGTTCTTCTGGTGACTGTGACCTTCTCTCATCTCTCAGCCCATGTGACCCTCTCCTCTCTTCCGGAACCTGCGTTTCTCTTCTTTCTTCAGGAGCCTGCGCCTCTATCCGTTGTTCCCGCCTTGCCTCAGACATCCAGCCTGAAACCGTTTCATCCACCTCTCTCCATTCATCCACCCATTGTTGGTTGAACTCCATGCTCGCTTCGATTCTCTCAGGGTCGGTAACGATCTTCCGCTCGGTCTCTGCTGGTTCGTGACTGTCTTGTGTTAGGTCGATGATGGGAGGAGGTGAAGCCGTCGAACCTGCAGCTGGTGATGGCACTTCTTCGTGAGATTCGATTGCATCTGGCGAGGAGTCACGCAATGCAGGCGAAACTTCTCGAACTGGTGGAGATACCCGACGTCGGCGGCGGAAGGTGATGAAACTCTCGTCCAGTTTGAATTGTGGCGATTTCTTTAAAACCGCTTCTTCAGAAGCTGTACCATTCGCTTGCTCTTCGTCTCGCTCCGATTTTAGAATTCGATTTTCCTGGTCCGAAAACAAAGCATCTTCGTGTCCACTGAATGCCTTCCGAGCCGGCTCTTTTTCGTCCTCCTCTGACATTGATTTCTCATCAGGTGGAAGAGCACATTCCTCCGGTCGCAAACCACTTTCATTCCTCGAAACTTCTGCGGGCGTAGTATCCAGCGACGTAGACTCTGCCGTCTGCCAGGCAGTCTCTTCGTCGCCCGACTCCGGGGCCTCTCTGGAGTCCAGAGCGGTGGAGTCGGCGGTCACCCACGCGGTATCTTCGGCGTGTTCTGGAGACCCGGGAGGATAAAGGTTGCGATCAGTGGACGGCCGGTCGTAGAGATCTTCGTCATGATAAGTGTAGGAGTCAACGTCTGACAGATCAGACGCAGCGTTGCTGTGATGGGAAGAGAAGTGATCATTGCCGCTCGGTGAAACTCTACGTTCCAATTCAGTAAAAGACGCTTCGTCGTCGGTTTGCTCCTTACCATTGGCTGTAACTTCGGTGATGGTGACGTTTTCCCGACCAGAGCTTTCGTCTTCTTCTGAGAGCTCTTCATCGTAGTCACCGTCGTCACATATATTGTCGAAACCTCGCTCCAGATTGGTTACATCTACGTCATTCAGGAGAGCGTCAAACTCGAGGAAAGTGTCTCCTTCGCCGGTACGTTCTTGTTGATCTTCAGGCTCGGATGGAGTTATAGGCGAAACATTCTCCTCACCTTCAGTATCGCTTTGGCGGTGATAGTCGACTGGAACGTTCAAAATTGTAGCTTCCTCGGCATTTTGAGCACTACTCAGACTTCTCTGAGGCTTTGTATCAATATTTTCAGTTTCCATCAGCTCATCTTCATTACCAAGCATTTGACGCCAGCGCTGCTCTAAAGCCACATCATCAAACTCTTCGGCACCAGAGAGTGACAGATGAATGTCGTCTACATCATCTTCTAAGGGGTCCCTCACATCCAAATCACTGAGGTTCTTAGGAATGTTTTCATGGGAATGCCTTGAGTCCCTTGAGTGTTCTCCCTTGCCCTTTGAGCGAATGTTGCTGCCACTCTCAACGGAGCTAGCATGTCCGTCTGATTCGTGATTTCTCCTGACCTCCCGCTCAGAATGTGTGCTCTCCTCTTCACTCGAATGCATGGCCGCATCGTCGTCTGGTCCCGGCAGGCGCACTTCTACGCTGGTTTCACAGCCAGATATTGCCTCGCTTGCACTGTCTGCCTCGGCACTGGAAGACAGCTTGTCTGGACTGGACAATTTATCAGCTCTATTCTTGCGGGTTCTCAAATAAGTGGCGTCCCGTCCCTCACTGGATCCAGACATCACGTCGTCGTCTCTCCCTGTAGAGCCCCGTCTGCGGCGCTTTTCTCCATCATCCCACTCTTCAGACGAAACCCTGCTCTCGCTCTCCTTTCTTGTGGAACCGACGTCCACATCATCCGATCGAGTCGCGTCTGACGTAGCTCCAACCTCCCGATCACGCCGTCCTTGCGCTCCAGATCGCCTACCGTTCGACTTGTTGGCCTCTTCTCTGGCCTTCCGTGCCATCCGCTGCTTCATCAGGTTCTCCTTCACCTGGCGTCGCACTCGATCTCTGGCCGCGATAGCCGCAACGCGATTTCCACCGCTTCCCCGCCGAATCGGCGCCGATTTGCCCAACTTTCCTGTATCAGCTTTCAGATTCGGTTGCTCCACTGCACCCTCGACTTTCTCTGTCATGAGTTTTGCCGGTGCAGAGGTTTTCCTCTCCGGTGGAGAGGTACGGCGAGCTGCCACCGGTCTCAGCGCTCCGTTAGTGACGGACACTCTTGGAGCTGGCTGAGGTCGAGTGGGTAGTTTGCTCGCAGACGGACGCGTCACCTCAGCTGAAGGCTGCCGGGTAGCTGCTGGTTTCCTTGTTCCCTCGTTCGCCGCATTTTTAGCTGCCTGCTGGCCCTGATTGACACGACCCGTCGCGGCGCCGATGCGTGAGCCCAGGTCGGCGGCTGAGCGGGACCTTGCTGGGCTCACAGCGGCCGGTGTAGAGGACGGAGAACTGACCAATGACCGGCGTTTCAGCTCGGCGGAATTCCGCCACGCCGCGGAATCGCTCGCCGGAGGACGCGACCGCTGTGCGGAGTTTCGCCTGATGTCTCGTGTCGGTTTCGCAGCGGCATCTTCGGAAGTCGCGAAGGTGGTTTTGTTTGGCTTCTGTTGCACCAGTGTGCTCACACTGACCCTTGCAGTGGTGACCGTCTTCCCCGAAGCAGGTTTTCCAACACCTCTCCCGATGAGCGACGATACCGGCTTTTTTAAAACAGGGATGGACCCCGTAATTTTCTTCCCGATATCCTTTCTTGGCGACTTTTGTTTTCCTTTCTCTTTCTCGCCTCCTCTGCCTACATCCGCAGCTTTGCGCTCCTGACTCGACTGGCGTTTTCCGGAGCCAGACCCGGAGCCGGATCCGTGCGAGTCCCGCTCGGCTCCGATAGGCTCCGGTCGGAGTTCGGGCAGTTCGGGATCCGGATCCGGAGGTCGCTCGGTGTCCTGAACGACGATCCGGGGCGCCGCTGCTGGAGGAAACGGAGGGCGCAGCTCGATCTCCGTGTCGGATGCGGCCGAGGAGGAATCGCCGGCCGAGCGGCGGGACTGGGAGACGCGCTCCGACCCAGAGACCTGCCGGAGGAGAGGGGCAGGGCGTCATTAGTGAAACTGAAGCGGTTTAAGGTGCTGCGACATGATGGCAATAATTCGGAATATGGTGACAATGTTCTGCATTAATGAAAGAAGCTAGGTAGCGTCTATCATGACATTCAATCAACTAGACCAGTGGTCGGCAGGTCATTCGGGGTCGTGCCCCCTTTTTGGGCGCCAGGCAGGGCCATTACCCCCACCTATCAGACCCCATTGCTGACACAACCAAGTTTACTGAAATTCCATACAGTCCTGGAACTCTTTGGGTATTTGTGCATTTCCAATGCATCAAGTTTAAAACATGACACTTCCTCCACAAAACATTTAATGCCTATATCCTATATCCTAATATCCTAATGCCTATATCAATTAAGGGGGAGGGGAGGGGGGGGGGGGGCACTGCTGACTTTTGGTCCCATTCTTTCCATGCAACGCCCATAGGGCTAATGTTAAAATGCAAAAATCAAATGGTGCACGGTGCCCCGGTGCCCTCCCCGTTCCGCCGCCTATGCTATATCCCATTTAACCCTTGTACGTATAGGGGCGGCGGGTGGTTTTGCGTTAAAAGCTCACGTAAAAGGCATTGGATCACGACCAAATTGTACCCTCGAGCCCATCATATTTTTTTTTACCAGCCCGGAAAATATCATGACCTGAGACCAGTTTTACCAACAGAAAAATAACCGCCTGCCGGAATTTTTGCCTCAAGACCGCTTCACATACGGAGCGTAAACGCGATGGGTTTGTAAGCGGATAGGGCTGTACCGCTTACGCTCCATATGTGAAACGATCTTTAGGCAAAAATTCCGGCAGGCGGCTATTTTTCTGTTGGTTAAACTGGCCTCTGAACCCATAATGACCGTTGGCTTATGAGCTTTTTCTGGAGATCATCTTGAGCCATAAACTCTCACTTCAAGGAGTTATAGCGGGTCCCGATTTTCTCGACACTTGTCATTGCCCTCTTGAATGAGACAGAATGACCAAGGACCTTAAAAATGGGCAGCAGCGGCTTCCTATCGTCATGGGTAGCACGCTCGTCTTTTTTATGCACAGCTCCATATCAGAGTCCGAGAGGCCGCGGGGGTCCGATCGACTCCTCCCCCTTACGTTAGCGGCTGTTGAAACGCCAACAGACGGGAGACGGTCAAAAGTTGCAGCTGCTTTTGTACGACTGTACGGAGGGGTGAGATGGTGAGGCGAGCAGGTACGTGAAAATTGGTATCTAATCAATGTGTGCTGACTGCTGTGCCTTTGGCCTGGGCTAATCTTTGAACCCTGGGATGCAACAGTCACGATTGCTCCATCACTGGAGCTACAAACTCTAAAAAGATAGGCTTTCTCAGAATCCCTCATTACCCCCACCGAAAGGGCTCCATTACCCCCAAAGGGGGCATGCCCCACCATTTGCCGACCCCTGAACTAGACCATTTCGAAGTTAACAGCAATTAACGAAGAAAAAATCGTATGCACTTTGAGCGTATCGAGTAGCTCGACAGTAATTACGGGCAAAACATGCTAGAAGCGCTTATTATGCCACGGCAAGTTATTTCTTAGAATGCAAGATGTTATGTTGCAGATAAATCAACAAAAAAAGACGACATATTGGCAAACTGCTGCATAGCATGCAGGTGACATGCTATTTAAAATACGAGCATGACATATGCCGCCATATAGCCTCATTGCTGTGCGCCCCATAACACCACACCCAACACACCAACAACATAAGCCAAGGGTCCATGCGAGCAAAAAAAAAAAAAGATATACTGTGACGGAGCTACAAAGTGACATAATTTTGAAAAAGGTGCTTGGTATAAAAGGGGTGAGGTTTTCTCGGAGAGCCAGTTTTCTGTTCCATTACAGCTGGTAAACGTACAATTACGCTCATCAATTCGGTTTTCGATTGATACAATCGAATGTATCAATGTTTACGTAATTCATGTGTTGGGCGATATCGAATTGTGGAAACGTAGGCACTTGGCAGGTGCCCACATCATAATGCTACTTGTGCCAAACAGAACGGCATAGTGCGTTTTTAGAATGACAACAAATTAAAAACTATAAATAGGTAACAGTGTGGCATCCTGGTAATAAATCGGTTATTCAGAAGGAATAATGGAGCATGCCATCCGCGTAGAGGAACTAATATGCTGACGTCTTTTGTAAGCATTGTACTTGGTTGCACTTCAATTTAGTCACACTTGTGTTTTTAATCTCATCAAACCGGGCACCAAAGATGCAAACAATTAAACATCGGCGATAGGCAGTCAGTACAGGACACCAAATTACAATATGAAAACGTCAAACATGCCGTAGCTACATGCCGTGTCACCTGCAAACTCGCTGATTTTTGAAGAACCGTTTCAGGTAAAAAGAGCAACGATAGAAAAGAATAGAGGGGCATTTGAACGAATCAAAATTGCATGTGATTTGTTAATTACTTAAAATATTCATATGAGCAACAGAATTTATGCTTCGGAAAAATATGTACAAAACACAAGTAAAGAAAGCAGACTTCTGCTTTTCAGACGCAGTGGCACCATCTACAATCCACAATCATCCACAACAGGGGAAAACTTAAAAATGTTTGTTAAGCTTTTTCGATAACCGGGTAACGGTTAAATAATACCCTGCCAATTTGCCCTCACTATAAAATATGATTCATTGGTTTTCAGATTGTCTAAATCACTTTTCATTTAACCCGGCGGCCGCTGGGCCTCCGCGCCACCCGCCGGCCGCTGGGGGGGGGGGGGGGGGCATATAGTTGCCCCCCCTTTACTTCTGCGACGATATCGTCGCAACGCGAAGAGATAGAGAAGCGAAACTTTGCACACATCTTTCTGAATACCTAGCCGAGGTTGTGTCCAAATTTGGTGTCGATCCCATTTGAAGTGACGTCACAGTGACGTCAGAAGTGAAATTATAGATTTGCGACTCTCATATTCCTCACGATACATCAGATATATGGGACCGAATATAAACGGTCAATTATTGGTCAGAAACTAGATGGAAGTGTAGTTAGATGTTTTAGGATGACAGCAGGTGCTGTCTAGTTCATTTACAGTTGAGTTTCATGCTCAGCGTCATCAGAAACGGTCCATATCAGAAAACGGCAAAACTTTATGACGTCACTGTGACGTCATCTTAGGTGCTACAACCACCAAACTTTCCTCAAACATTGCCTAGGTATTCATTTGAAGCTATGCCAAGTTTCACGTTCGTAGCTCATCAGGTTTCGGAGATATTTCACAAAACGTAAAGGGGGGGCAACTTTATGCCCCCCCCAGCGGCTCGTGGGTTAAATCAATGCAATGAAAAAGAGAGCATACATGGATACTGGGATAGGGATGTAGCAATGCTATAAGCTGTGGCGGCGACGGCGTACTGGGAAAAGTAAATCGGATAATTTGTAGTGATCTTTCTGCGCTGTGGGCTGGCTGAGACAATACTGAAATGAAAAGCGAAGGTAGTAGTGTTAGTTTATCGTAAAGATGGGAACGAACTTCACAAAAAGGGATTAGACAGCTTACAAGATACATATATGAAGATTTCGCGGTACAAACATTGTCTACAAAATACTATGCAAGCAAAACTTCATGAAAATATAGCAAAGGACACAATTTGCCGTCAGTGTGCACTGCACAGCTGAGCAAAACCTCAGGAAGATGGAACTGGCCTGCAATGCTGACCCCGCAGCCCGCTATGAGTTAATGGCATACTGACGTCACGACTAGCGGGGTAGTTATGAGGCTCCCCTTGTCGCCCGAACCTCCGAGTGTTGTTCACCTGAGGTCCCTGGCCGTTGGTCCGTTTCCGGGGACTGTTGGACCGCAGTACGTGCTCTGTCAGACCGTCCTCAGCCCTGCGTCTCAGCCGCTCAGATACCTCCTCTTCTGTCTCCGACTGGTGGCCGGTGTCAGAGGCTGTACGGGCAGAGTTGTGAAGGGGTCACTAGTCACTACACTTTGAAAACAAACGTGGGAATTCATGAACACAAGGATATTTCTTCCATCGAGGCTACGTTAAGCATAAAGCGGGCTAGGCATGATAATCTACGCGATCTACGCGCCAGTCCACCAGAAATCGCAGGCGAGGTCTTATAAGGTGTCATAAAGGACAGTTCAAAAGCCAAAACACTGTATCCTGCACAAGCAACTCTAATGGCCCTTCAAAATGTTTTCCTTACAGCTTTGTAGCCAGTGTCTCATTCAAACAATCACCCCACGCCTCCCACCGACCCGTCGACGTACCGTCCCCGGCTCGTTCGACGCCGTCCGACTCGTATCGGTCCGAGTCCGGCTCGTGGTCCGACGGTCGCCGCTCCGGCTCCGGCTGGTCGTGCAGCCGCCGCCACCTCTCCGCCAGCCTGAGGACCTCCTCGTCGTCCAGAGCGGGCTCAAACTGGTCAGAGTCCGGCGAGCACGAGTCGCTGTCACTGCCGGGAGGAGGGAGAGGTCATAATGAGATAAGGTTAAAGAGAGAGGTTATGATAATCGAATTTTTCTATTAAGCTTTTTAGCTGGTGAGTTTAAGCACCAAAAGATACATGAGACGATCAATTTACAACGGTAAGCTCCCTTCAGCCCACCAACGCAGGAAAATATCTTCCTGAGAAATTTCGTTGTCAATGGATTAGCATGCTCATGTGGTCTTGCACGCCCTAAAAACTACGGTTAAAACTATAATTCGAGCCATGATAAACTTAGACAAGCAATTTGGACAAGCAACATTTAACCTCGCTCCGTCAACTGCATTATTCAGTCTTGATAGCGGCACCACGGTAAAGTTTGTACAATACACATCTCACGATCACCTTCCTGACTCATCCCATACACCTCAGCAGTCAGCAGCATACACCTACCCGTCTACCCTCCTCTCCCGATGGACGGACCTGCAGTCGGCGCCACTGAGCACCTCCTCGGTGGTGAGGAAGTTGCGGTCCGTCCACTCGTCCTCGTCAATCTCCGAGAGCAGCTCGTCCTCCGACATGGGGTCACACACGCTGTTCTCGAACTCTGCCCTCTCCGGGGTCACCCCGCGCAGTGAGAGGTGAGAGCGCATCTGCTGTGGACGGGAGGGAGCGGGAGGGTGAGCGGCATTTGAATTGTGAGGAGGTAATACGCTGACAAAATACCCTACCTCAGTGAAAATTTACCGACAAAGGGAGAAGTCAGCTCTGTGAAAAAGAAAAAGGAAAAGTTTGCGCAAGTGTAGCTTCCAATCGTTCGACAAATACGTGCAACAAAACTCGGCAAAGAAGGGAAGTGAAGAAGTGGAAAAGTTTGGTCATAGCGTGGGCGCTGTAAACAAAATGCGTTTGTTGGGAATTGTCTATTCTAGGAACTTGTTTGAGTCATATATATGACCCAACCGACATTCAAGCGATAATAGCCCGAGTTCGTAAATGTATCGATCCAAGTGACATCTCTTGCCATTCCGTACTCCCTCAGGTCACGGTTATCTCACCCGAGCCACGCAAGTCTCACCTCTGTGACGGGAGAGGGGCATGGCGGCACGGTGGTTGTTGCCTCACTCTGCTGGTATTTGTACTTGACCAGCGAGTGGAGGCCGAAGTGAGGCACACAGAAGAACCGACCGGCATCAGCGTCGTACTCGTAGTTGCCTGTGGGTTGGCGTTCAGCACGTGAGCTACGTTGCTGAGACTAGGAACATGACTGTGATAGACTGACTAGGTAGCATCGTGTGAACATGGTAGATTATCGCATAGTTATAGCATTGACCTTGATAATGCACTAGGCATTGAGCGAGGCACTGGATGAAAAAGTAAAATAAGCGCATGATTAACTACGTTCACGATCTATATCGATTTGTGAAAAGGGAACGGGTACCTGATGCCTATTTATGAATTAAGAACAATTCATAGTTACCAGTCTCTACTGCCTTGGCCTGACGTATGATATACATCATGCGACCTCTCAGTGGACCCCGCCCATAAAAGTGCTCAATGTGGGCCGCATTGAGAGTGAGACCACACTAGACACCTAAGCTCGGTTCAGACGTCAACTCACCTGGTTTCAGTGTCACACTGCAGTACTCGCAGCGGAAACACCTCGGGTGGAAGCACTTCCCCTGAGCCACCATCCGGTCTACGAGGAACACGCGCTGACCGCAGAAATGGCACGGCTCGTGCGCCGCCGCGCCTGCACCCTGGTGGCGGCAGGCCTAACCTTCAGTTCAGTGGCGCCCGCCAGGCGGCGTCCGGAAAGGATGTCGTCCGTGCAGAGTTGGAGGGTTAGCTGCTTGCTTGGCCGAGAAGCGGTGTTCGTTTGTACAGAGGATCGGTTTGAGTCGGTGGGCCGAGGCGTCAGTCGATGTCGAGTCGAGTCACTTTTTGCGCAGAGTATCAGCGTCTTAGTCTGGCTTTATGACTCGGGCCTCCTGTCGAGTCAGGCGTGCCTCCTCACTCGATGTTCAATTGTTCGAGACAGAGAGACCAGAGAGAAGCTAATTACCCCGCCTATAGCTATGCATGCGGCAAAATACGCATGATGTAAGCTAAGCATCGAACTACGCGCTATATTCAAGCTACAGGTCGCGCTATGCCGTGTGCAAAGTGTGCACTATGTGCTATGTTCAAGCTCGTCATGGTCCCATCGTCTTGCGTTAGTCAGAAACTCCGTCCTTCGTTTGTCGATTCGATTGTATTTAAGTCACATGCAGCATCATACATATAGCGTCAAAGTCGATATCGTTTCAAAGTTCGTATCACTTACAATGAATGTCCATTGTCCAGTGTCCACTGTCCAAATATGTGAGTGATAAACATAGTCTGCAAGCCGAGAGAGGTCGTATCTCATGTGTTACTTCACGTTCATGGCGTTTCCTATGATGCAAGTCAAACTATTATGTCAATGGCAGAGAAAATCAAGCCATTTGCAACCTAGCGAAAGCCAACGTTCTCATGTAGGCCTTAGTAAGTGTGCGTAGTTTGGCGTTTCATGCGTGTTAAACGTTATAGCAAGTAGTTGCTGATGCGTTTTCAGCCGAATATAGCAAAGTAAATATAAAAGTTGTCTGTGACGAGCGTATCCCTGAGCTCATGTTAGTCCGTATGGCGCATAGATGTGCAGAAGACGTGTTCGTATATACACCTGGCCACCAGCCCATCTCAGCCCGTGTATAATACATCCACCCACGACAGGTAGTTCCGTGATCCACCGCACCGCGGCGCCACCGGAGCCGCTACTGAAAAGCCGTGCCATGGATGAGTGGAGAGAGCATAGGAGCCCAGGACAGAGTGGCAAGAGGGGCGGCGACAGGCGGGCAAGAGAGCTAGCCGATGATTATTTGGTGTTTTAGGACGCACCAGCAACGAGGCTATATGGCGCCCAAACAAAAGAGAGCTAGCCGACTACACTGGAGAGACCAGGCGAGGCAAGTCGAGGCAAGGCTGAGGCAAGACCGAGGCAAGACCGAGGCAAGACTGAGGCAAGACTGAGGCAAGACCGAGGCAAGACTGAGGCAAGACTGAGGCAAGACTGAGGCAAGACTGAGGCAAGACTGAGGCAAGACTGAGGCAAGACCGAGGCAAGACTGAGGCAAGACCGAGGCAAGACCGAGGCAAGACCGAGGCAAGTCGAGGCAAGACTGAGGCAAGACTGAGGCAAGACCGAGGCAAGACTGAGGCAAGACCGAGGCAAGACCGAGGCAAGACCGAGGCAAGTCGAGGCAAGACTGAGGCAAGACTGAGGCAAGACCGAGGCAAGACTGAGGCAAGACCGAGGCAAGACTGAGGCAAGACTGAGGCAAGACTGAGGCAGGCGAGGCAGGCGGGGACAGAGCGGCAGCCGGAACCGAAGCATACCAGAAGCTTAGTCCGCGATACCAAAGCAGGCCCGAGCAGAGGTTAATACATTTATTGGTGTAAAAGAGCTGTAAAACAACAACATTCGATAACATCTGTCATATCTCTGATAATATCACACACGGAAAGCGTATGGTTTCATATCGCGGAGCTCACATAGAGCAATGAAGCTATATCTACTTTTCGTGTGAGCAGGAACCACAAAACAATCCGTCGATGGCTAACAGTGTTACACCGCACCGACTGTGGGGCCGAACGCCATGGGGCGCCGCCAACATCACAGCTAGCTGGCGCACAGGTACACGGGGATATATCACGGGGATCCGCACCCCTGGCGGCCCGAGACCCGACCTTTGTGACCCAAAATCTGTCGGTCCTGAGAGGGTCACAACCTTCCGCCGCCGAAAACTGCCGATACAGCCTCCGGCGAGCCGACTCATTCGAATAACCTGACTGAGCAACTGAGCTAACTAACTGAGCGACTGCTGGGCCTATCTACTGACCAACTGACTCTCAACTTCAACAGTCTCCCAAACACGTGACTGACCCTATCACTGGACTAGCGACTGCCTGCGCCTCCAGCTATCCCTCCAGAACCCTGAGCGCATCACCGACCACAAGTGTAAGCGCGAACATGGCCAGCGTATAGCACACGCACGCTACTAGGATAGCGCGCAGTCGGCCGAGCGCAGCACGCGCAGAGCTGCGCAGCCGCACCAGCAGGCCAGCCGGCGCGGCTGTTCGTACCTGGGCGGGCGCGGCGGCGGCCGGCCGGTGACTGTTCCCGAACCGCGCCGCCATGGCTGAGACGTGGTTCGAGCCGCGCTGACCGTAGTCGAACCGTCGGAAAGGTATGACGTCTCCGCCAGATAGGCTCTGAATCGTCTGGAACTGGGGACAGCGAGATGGGATGTGGGTTAGAGCATCTAGAACTGCGGGGCGACGGAATGGCATATGGGTTAGATTTTTCTGCTGCAATACTGGTTAGATTAGACCATCTAGAACTGGGGAACGAAAATGGGCATGGGTGAGAGTCTCTGTAACACCGGAACACAAAGACGGGGGGGCAGAAAGTAAGATGCTTTGGAAGTAAAATGGTTACATGTGAGTGTATGGAGCGTAAGCTTGTCGGTATAGAGAGGGATGGTAGGAGAGGGATGCACATATTTGAGGTTCACAGCGACATGACCCATGAGTGTGGGCAGAGAGATTAGCTGCGTTTTACTTTCACATGCTTTTTGTTCCGTACCATTGTTTGCTTTCTAACGCAGCGGGGCAGTGGCCATAATGGGATTCCCAGGCGATAGTGCGGTACGGTAACAGTTATCGCACCTTTCACTGATGTTAGACCATTATTTAGTTGAAAGGATAAGACTGGGAGAATAGGGGACACAATGCACTTGAATACTATCAAACGCAGGGAAAATAATGGCAGCCATTCAATCGACAATGTGCGGAATTTCAAGAACGACATGATTGTGGAAAGGTCAAAAGGCCAGAACAATGCAGCGCATGTCATGATGTATACCGACGTGTGCTTTGCCACCCAGCTGTTCTAAAATCCCGGCAAGCAAATTATATTTTACGTAGAAAATGGAGTTAAGATAGATAAATTAGCGGCATGCGCAATGCACACTACTAATTATGAACATCCACAATTCACTTATAAAAATCACTTTCGGCAGATACAACACAAACCGTTCTGCCACTTCAGAGAAACAAAACAAAACATTGATCGCATAACTCCACAACAACTCAGGTCACGGTTCCCTCTGGAACTCATCAACCAACATCCACCCTTCACTCCGAACATCAGCTATTCGTAGCATCGCTTTCCTAACCTGAAAATAACCGTCCCGGCTCCGAAATAGCCCCAGTCGGACGCCCATGACTCAGCCAGCCGTGGGCGGCAGGGGCCGGGCCGGTCAGGCTCACCTTATCGTCAAAGGCATCCCGGTTCCACCGGGGTACCGGGTAGTCTTTGTCTCGGTTCACGAACGGCCGGCTGTTCTCTTCGATTTTCTTCTCGATCTGCTGCAGGTTCCAGTCCTTTTCGATTCGTCCGATGACGCGAGACACCGGCTGGGGAGATACGGAAAGAAAGAAACATAAGTGGGGTTCGTTCTTCAAGCCGTCTAAAGAAAACAATATTGTAAAATATCACATACATAAATTTTAGCTGACCCAAAATAAAGTGAAAAAGTAAAAAATCAACAGCCCTCACCTTCGGTTTCTTATCCGGTGGCTGGTAGGTGCCGCTGAACTTGGCCTCCAGATCCTTCACTTTAGAGGCGAACTGCTCCTTCTTCGATAGCTCGGGTTCCGCCTGCTTCGCGTTCTTCTTCACTTCCGGTGTCATCCGGCTCTGTGAAATGTGGCATAGCGTTAGTTACAGTGAATCAGAAAACCAGATACAAGAGGTACTGGTTGCGGCTTTTGAGTTTTGACTCAATGTCTCGAGGAAGTAGCGGTCAAAGACGCGAAATATCTTTCTTAGTCAGGTAACTCGTGGACGGGTAAATGATGATTCAGCCTATGATCAAATCCAATGATCCATATAACACAGAGTTGAAGGATTTCCCGATTAGTGACAATTATACTGACAATGAAAAGAATAAATCTAACAACATATGCTGTCGATTCAAGGGGCTAAAACGTAGTCATGCGTCATGGAAGAAAATATAGACGGCATCAGGCAACCAAAACAAAGACGTCCGGCAAGCAGCCAAATCTGTCAAAAGCATAACTAAAAGACTGTTAGTTTCGCACGTGTCTGAAGCCAAACTCACAAATCACGATAAAAAGTCACAACCGGGCTGCTTGGTCATCTCGGCCAGCTTCGTTAGTCCAAAATCCAAATAAACACATTAAATCCAAGCGCTACACAAACTAGCCAAATACTACTCAAATTCTGGACAGGGATACCACGCACAAACAATCCTCACAGGCCGAAACACCATGTCTTCCAGTCTGCTGCGTCGTGACGCGAAGTCTGCCGCCGTCTTCCTGTACAGGTGCACCGTGAAGTCGTCAAACTCTCCCTGCTCCTGATCCTCAACTGCTCCATTCAGCAAGGTCGCCTCCAGATCAGCTTTTCTTTGCGCCAGGGACCTTAGTCGGCGCCGCTCCCAGTGCACAATGCGACTCTGCTCTTTTTCTTGATCTCCACCATTAGCCAAAGTACGCTCCAGGGCGGCCAGCCGGGACCTCAAAGAGCGACAGTCCAGTCTCGAGTCGTCTCCATCCTCTCCGCCGGTGGGAGACGTGACTCCCGACGCCGACTCTACCGACTCGATTGACTCGAATGACTCCATTGAGCTCATGCCTCGGAAGGCTGCCTCGACGAGCGCCATTTTGCGACGGTCGACGGGCGGTGGTGGAGGACGGGGTGGAAGGGGTACAACAGGAGGGACCGCGTCCCAACTGAGACTGGAAGACGCGCTGGTGGACTCCGGGTCCTGTTGCTCCTGCTGGCGGTCCTGTTGGTCCTCCTGCTGGTCCTGTTGGTCTTCCTGGTCAGGTTGGTCCTCGAGCTGGTCCAGCTCAGCCGCTGAGTCCATCGAGCCTGGCTGACTGGGGCCGGCCCACTCGCTCTACGGGGTGGTACGGCACGGTGCGAACCAGCCACACTGGTCAGGACGGTCGAACACAGCGAAAACAAAATGAGGACAGCGTGAGACTCGCTTATTCGGTTACTAATTCCGGGTACCTAACTACTGAGCATAAGTTTATCCACGAACAAATGGACAGCAAAGCATATATTCATAGACCCGCTTTCTACCTATCATAAAAACCGTTTGCCAAACATTTCCACTTAACTACCCGATTAACCATCCCTCCACCCACCGTCTTTCATCTTCCTTCTCTCCCCCGTCCCGAGTTCTCACCGATTTCTGGTGGGCCGCGTCGTTCTTGCGTTTTCTGTACCGTCGCATGGTGTCTCCATTGGCGGTCTGGCGGCCTTCGGGTGTGTGGCGGATTGGAGACGCTCGCTGGGGCGAGCCGTCCTCCCCACGCACCATCTCCTGTCGCCAAGGGTCACAGTTAGAGCGGTGTTTATGTATAAGCATTTTTGTTACAGCTGCGATCGCTGTGGTATGTATAGTTGTCAGAGCTCCGGTCAGGTCAAAACTGCGGTGAGGTACCTGCCAAAGCTAAAGCGGGGTAGCTGTTAAAGTCACGGTAGTCACATGAAACTGTTTTAGCAGGGCGGGGCGGGCAGAGATTCATTTGCTAAACCATCGGTAGCCAGAGTCTGTCTGACTGTCGCACGGTCATTACATGACCATTAGCTAACCATTACGGCAATGTACGACCGTAAGTGATTAATGGCTTCCTCTGAAGGCTGCAGACGCAGAGTGAAGTTGGGTATCAATTCTGATGACGTGAGTCTCCACAGGAAATTAAATTCGAGCCAAGTATACTGAACACAGCTGCTTCAAGCACTCCTAGATGCCCTACTTACTTATGATTTATTTTTAATTATGAAATAAATCAAGTCTCTCCGAAGCATAAACAACAAACAAAATAATAACGCGACGCCTTAGAGCTCGTAGTAAATCCCTCGTAGTTATGAGCACCTGGATGTGATTTTTAAGCTTTATTCGACAGGACCACCTGTGCATTCCTAACGGATTTTCGCAGCACGTAAAGTAAAACCAAAACAGCTGCATCGTAAACAATCCTATCCTCACAAATGCCTCGACAAGGATAGGTATAAATAGAACCAGTAAAACGCCTTTTGGGCGAAGAACGAGCGAGCGAGATAGTGAGCCCTGCACGTGCAGAATGGCGGGAGGGTGCTTCCAACGGGCTTGTGCAAAGCACCCTTCTAACCGGTCGCTAGCGGTGTACCAAATTTGAACGCAATCGGCCCAGCCGTTCCTGAGATCTGGAAGCGGCATTCTGCACGTGCGCACGTGCAAACGGGGTCCAAAGTGACTTTTGCACGGCACCCTACTAACCGGTCCCCAACCGTGTACCAAATTTGAGCGCAATCGGCCCAGCCGTTCTCGAGATCTGGAAACGCCCCCTGCACGTGCGCACGTGCAGTAGCACCCTAACCGCAACACATGGGAATGCATTGCCTGGTGGGTGCCTACCCCTATGCCAAGTTTCAGCGAAATCGCCCCAGTAATTACCGAGTTACTGAAATGTGAACAAATTTGGCACCTCATATTGTTGTATTTTGCACGTGCAGTGGGGGTCACTCACATAGATGAAGAGTATCCGTCCTTTGGTAGAAGGGATGCAGCTACCTTATAAAAATGACCGCAAGACAATCGCTCAAGCCGCTGCTGAGATATGGGCCTCTCAAAATCACTACTTTTGCAAAACTGCTTGAACACCCTTGACTTTTCACGTGGCACGTGCCACGACGGTCACTGAAATGCATCAAAAGTAGTCAAATACGGGGTAGAAGGGATGGGGCTACCCAGCAAAAAAGACCGCAGGCCAATCGGTCCAGCGGTTGCTGAGATATAAGCCTCTCAAAAGCGTTACAGGCCGGGCCGGGCCGGGCCGGGCCGGGCCGGGCCGCTCATACTGAGATTTTCCCGTTATATTGAAAAGACTTCGCTTCGCTCGCTGCGCTCGCTCGCTCGTAATAATCCACTGTCAGCAACAAGGCAACCACATATGTTACTTCTAAGGATATAATAATTCACAAGACCAACGAAATGCGACTTACGTCATTGTCAATTACAAAGTGGACTTTGAGTAGGCAATAAAAGGCGGCCTTTTAACATTCGGTATATGTTTAATAGAAATACACGTGGTCCGGAGTAATGATCAACATTTAATGCGAGAACAACTTATGGCAAAAGTTTTGCAGTTACTTTTATGACAAATTATGCGAGAACAAATAACACTTTGTATGACATCTTCTACTTAACATTTTACTATTCTAACACCGCCAGTAACACATCTCCTCTCCGAACCTCATCAGACCACTAACTATGAGCCAGGCCGTGGCCAAACGACACTAACCATGAGCCAGGCGGGTCGGGGCGGCGCGGGCGCCGGCGGAGCTCCGTGCAGCGCGTCGTACACGCGACTGAGGAACTCCAGCAGCTCTTCTGGGTCGGCCTCGCCTTCCGCCAGCAGCTCAGCGGTCAGCCCGTGCGGCACCGGCAGCTGGGAGCTGAGCAGCCGCAGCGCCAGCCGCCACCGGTCCAGGGGTTCGGAGGGTACAGAGCAGGGCTGCAGCAGCTCCGGTCGGTAGAGACGCAGCAGGCTGCAGATAGCCTCACCTGGAGATACAGGCGGAGAGATGTGGAGGGTGTCAGGAGAGAGAAGAAGTAGAGTGCCGATAAAAGCCCGAGAAGAGATGAAGTGAGAAGAGATGAAAATAGTCAACATCCAAATAAATCGCAATCAACAATGTGTCTTCGGAAGCAGCCGATGGACCAGTGGCTACTGGCTATCAAAAGTCAGTAGATTACACAGAGTGGGACAGAAGGCCCAAAAACAAAACCACAGCAAAACGCTTGTAAGTTCATAATATCGAACAGTAACAGTAACAGTGACCTAATATTGACCGTCACGTGGAATGCACCACGCGAGATCACAACACACCCACTACACACACCCGATGTGGGCCGAACGTCCCGCCGAGCGGGCAGATAGCGGAGAACTGACACGGGCCTCCCAGCCGACCGGTAAAACGCTGGCTACCCGCCCGTAGTAGGTCACTAATGTCTCCACCCATGGCTCCGCGTCCAAAGTCAACAGCGCCAGAAAGGCGGCATCAGCCGCCGAATATATCTAATAGACGTCCGAAATGACGCTAGAACAGCCCGGAAATTGCAGACCCCGATAGTAAGTGAACTGACCCACTAGGTAACAGGCTCATAGCCAGAAAACTTCATGTTTCAGACAACAGAGCATTACTCTCCCTCTATCAAATACCTTACCTTACCTTATCGGTTATCGGGTAATAAGGCCACTAGGCCTGGAGGTCCCGCTCCCATCGAGCGTGTATGATAGGTAAAGGCGAGGCTCTTAATACTACCGAACAATGCTTACCCAGTCCCGCACAGCCCATCCCGATGTCTGTCTTCTCATTAAGTTCATCACCTACCTGACTGGAAGGCGTCACCGAGGTCTGCAGCCTCCACCTGAAGTCGCCGGCGACACCAGCGGAGCAGCGCAGCCGGTTCGATCGGTCGGTACGGTCGTTTGTGCGGGGGGAGCTCCGGCTGACCGGTCTGCACGGCTGACACGGCCGCAGCCAGGGCCGCCTCGGCAGCCAGACACTCTGGGGAGTCTGTGTCGACCATGTGCCGGACCTGGTGCGGCAACACCGACTGCAGGTTCAGGTTCGGGTACCTGTCGGGAGGGCGGAGGTCAGGTCACCGGCCACGGGAGGGTCAGAGGGTGCACCGGTCAGGGTCAGACGTCACGACTAGTTCAGGTCAATACTCGTTATGAGGTTAAACCAGCCACCAAAATTCGGTCCGGTTTGCAGTAAGACATCAAGGTCATTGGTCCAGTTCGGTCAGAGCAGATCAGCAGAGGTCCAGCTCACTGAAACGCGCCTAACAAGAAGAAGTCGTGACCAGCAAGGAGAGAACAATGCAAAAGTAGCAGAATGCAGTTGAACGAATGCAACGGATATGAGTGCCGCAGCAAACTTGGACTTCGGAACACACCGAGCCAAGCAGGACATGCCACATAAGCTGCAGTGCGTCCAAGAAATCCGAGCAATGTGATTGTTTGCATCCTGCTATGGTACTGTCAACAACCGCACACAAAGCGAAGCTAGAATGCTCCCTGAATTCCACTACCGGCTAACAGGTCGCGTGCAAATCAACAACCAATCAATGTCTGTCTGACTGGATGGGTGCACTGGGTAAAACGTAAATGGACACATCCTGCCGAAAACAGCTCTCAAAGCGAATGTTGAAGGCAATACCGTGACTAGTACCGCCACAACATGGACGATTCTGGTAGGAGACAGTTGTGGCCGTCCAGTAAGAAAGAGGACAGCAATTGTTGACAAGTGGGTGGACAGGGTCAGAAGGTTCAAAGTTGAATCAGACATCGATCGGATGGGTTCATAGCCATATGGCCCGCAGTCAAAGACGGGAAAGGGGCACAGAACATGGATATGCGACGTGACTATGAGGGTAGTTTCGAAGTATAACGACTTAATGTGTAACATTCAACTACTATTCACCAGCCACTAAGCACGTCCCGCATCGCGCACCTCTAGGTCTTGCTTCTCACTCCTCTCTCCCCCCCCCCCCCCCAAAAGCATGCGAACGCAAGACAAAAGCGCGGTGAGTCTACGGTCACCCAAACTTCGGGCTACGAGGTCTCACTACAAATCTACATATGTACAACTCCCCACCAAAGCGGAAGCCATTCCACTCTCCCAATTCAGACTATTCACTGACCTGGTGCGCGGGTCCAGGCTGTAGCCCCCCAGGTCGCTGCTGAGGTTTTTCGGTGTGGTCTGCGCCAGGAGTCGATAGGTGGACTCCCGCTCGGCAAGACACTCGAGCGTCGAGACGCGCGGATTGGCCCACGAGCGGATCTGCCATCCGGCGTCAAAACAGGAGAGGAACCCACGCGCGCATCCGCTGCCGGTTGGCCAGAAGGGCTGTGGGTGGAAAACGGTGCGTGTCAGACGGGGGGCAATCAGGGGCGTCATCTTGGGTAGGGGGCTTACGATATAACGATACACTGATACTAGGGTCACCAGCACGGGTTAACGATAAACAGAGTGTGACAGTTGACTATCTAATGATTGTGACGTCAGGCTGTCGAGAAGGCGTGAAAGGTGTGGAGTTTATCAGCATTATCGCAAATCAGAGTCTCAGCGTTATCTCGGCAGCTCAGCCGTGAAGAGCTTGATATCTCAATGGTGAGAGATACAAAGCGAGGTGCGGGCAGGACGACGAGGTTACGAAATTCCACATCAGCAAGGATGCGTGGATAAGGGAAGTGCGACCGAGTGATTGCCAACAAAGAGGAGATCAATCTCACGCACGAAATCCTACAAAAACGCAGTTTCGTCACACGGCACAAGGACCGCATTGCATCACTAAGAAAGTGTGGGCGTTACTGAACAAAGGTGTAGATAGAAAACAGAGCGCCTCAAAACAGCGACACTGGCGATGATTCGGTCCACTGCCCTGATTTCTTGTTATGCTTACAAAACATTGTTATCACTCGTTTACTTAGTCATATCTGAAGTAAGTCACCTTGATCCCCGGAAGGACGCGAGGGTGTGCCCTATCATCGGCTCAGAACGGGCCGTGACGTGACGACGACGTGCAACGGGTTGATAGTGAGCGGAACGGGGGCAACAACGGCTAACAGCGAACGTGTCGAAACAAGAAACACGGACGGTAGACGGTGATACACCGCCCACTGTGTAGTCATCATTCGCTGACCGCCGTGTGATGAACACGTTGAGCTGGCACGTGCGGTGTCCAATATCGTCGACGAACATAAAAACGACAATTTTGTCAGAAGTAATTATAAAAAAGATCAATGATATTCACTTACCGTTTAACTAACAAGTAACACCATAGCTTTCCGCTAGCATAACTTCACTTCTCCCAGCCCATCCACCAAAACTATTCTCATCCTACCATCAAACCTAACCCCAGTGACACCTAGCCTCGCGATCACCCACCTCCAGAAGGCTGTCTCCCACCAGCTGCAGTAGCAGTCCGTGACCATGCCGTACGATCGCCGTGCTGGCGTAGCACGAGGCATACATGCACGTGAAGTCAAACATGGCCAAGTCCTCCAGGCCGTAGTGGTTGACGGCGAATTTGAGCTCGGGCAGCTGGAAGTCGGTGGAGAAGTCGGCTGCCTCTCGGGCGAAATCCATCAGTCGGGCCCGGTCGATGTTGGATGGTGACAGAAGCTGACCTGTGTCCATGTAGTCCTGGGGATGGGAGAGGCGGTCAGTGGTGGATGGAGGATAATAGTGGGTCGACAAAATTGATCAGTCTCTCTCTAGCTAAAGCTCATCCAAATGGCAGCCCAAAGATTATATTGAGGCCTTTTTTATCGATGCAATGAATAAGTGCGTAATACATGTTGGAAGCAGGTAGCCATTGTCATACATGCATATGATTGATATGAAAAGGATCATTTGACAAATATTTGAAGATGCATTGAAGCTTAACCTCAGACGGAAAGCAAGCATTGCATCACTAAATCAATGCAAGGTTGCGCCTTATCTGCCGCACTGCCTTGCACTCAATTCTTATCGAGTCAACTGTCTGAAGGCGGCAAAGTCTTTGATTGACAAGACCCACTCAGGAAACACTTGAAGCTCAAAGGACTATAGACAAAGATGGTCGGAAGCAAGAAAACCATACACGTGTAATGTGTATCAATAGAATCGCGAAACAATATGGCTTACAAAAAGTCACTTGTTACTTACGTCCCCAAAAAGTGCAAGCAACCACAAAACGACTCAAAACAAAGCGTACTAATCGAACATAAGCGCTATCCCATCTCGAACAACCTTCGAAGAGGCCCTGAAAAACCAGCGGCGCCCCAAAGCGTAGCTTACCTGTAGTATGACGCCCTTAGCCAGCAGGCTGTGCTTTTTCGCCGTCATGACGAAGTAGTGCGTCTCGTCCTTGTAGTAGACGATGTTCTCCAGGTCGATCCCAGTGGCGGCGCTCAGGTCCTTGAAGAACTTCTGGTTGAAGATGAACGCCACGCCCGAGATCTCGTCGACGCGTGCCTCCGCCTCCGTGTGACGGTTCACGAAGTTGGCCGTGATGGCGATCGCCAGCTTGCCGCGGAACTCCTTGCGCCGGAAACCTGGCGGTAGAAGGCAGTGGGGACGTGTTAGTGCTTTGGACGGGCTGCAACTTTAGATAGGTATTTTTACTTCGGGAGCAACGGGTCGAAACATTTGTTGAGAAACATATAATGCGGTAGTTATGCCACATTTTAAGCACAGCTGCCATGCCAGGAAAAGCTCATAGCAATCACATTATATATAGTAAAAGCGGTGCCTGTTGCAAAACAGAACTAACAAAGACATTTGTCGCAAATAAGATCATCTAAACCACACCCCAGTTTCTAAAAATTGCAAAACAGTGACGCATTGTCTTGACCATGAAACCCTGCCCATGATCATATTCCCGACTGGTTCCGGGTGCGCCGCACCTGAGTAACAGTCCGTGAGGGTCAGCATACCTGTCCACTCCGAGCGTGTCCGCAAAACAATGGCGCGCGATCGACACCTCACCCGCATTCCTCGGTTACCACACCGGAACAGGAGCGGGCCGAGCTCATGACAGTCGATACGGAAGCTAGCGAAATTGAGAGGAGTGTCGGCGTTAAACCCCCGAGGAGAACGAGGTTATCATGAAACAAAACTGAGCTCCATGAAGGGACGTACCGAGGATCAGACTAGTTGCAACTGCAAATAAGAATTAGCATTGCGTGCTCCTCCAACTGCCGAAAATCATGATGAACACTTTCCTGTTGCATTTTGCGCATTTCGCTGAGTATTTTGACGGTACAAAAACGATCTTTTGCACTTTTAGTGCGGGCTCTAACATACATGACCCGATAAATCGTTTAGCCAGCCGGTGGTGTCATAAAAACGATAGCGTAAAATAATGTTACCGAGGCCCTCCACTTTTTCCTTTACCATTCACGGCTATCCGTGACTTAGCATTGCATCAGTGATTCGAACCAGCCGATACGTTCGGCCCTGCAGACAAATGCATTTGATGTTCCGCGCAGAGGGTGTCTCCTTTGCCCGCCCATATTTGGTTTGTCAGCACCACGACAGCAGAAAGAAGCCATTTGTACCGCCCGACCCTCACTGCACGCTGTCTTACAGATGCCGTGGGAGGTTTCCATTACGCCCGACGGCGACCGAACATTTCGCAACAGTCGACTTCCGTGACTTTGAACACACCCCGGGCACGCGATCGGTGGTCATTCAGCGGAAACGACCAGATCCGTAAACAGACGCTCGAGTACACACCACTCCCGCTATTGTCACTGTCTGCACGTCCCGACAGACTTCCGCCTTCATGGCGTCACTACAAACACAGAGAGTTTCGCTCGTCTCTCACCCATGGGTAATCAATAACCCACCGATAATGCTAATCGCTTTGGATACGTCGCTTTCGCTGACCCTCTCTGCGCTGATTGAGCTACGCGTCTCGCGTGTTCCCCGAGACAAACTGCATACTTAAAAACTTGTGACGGACATTAATCCACCAGATTTGCCTCACCCCGAGAGAAAGTCGCAGTGTGTCCCGCAATTTGAGGAACATCCCCATCTGACGGTGGTCTCGCCAAATGTCTCTCCGCATTTACCATCCGCGCTGGGGCATGCATACTCAACTAAGACCGCCGGCCTCGCTGGCCCCAGGCCCCACGCCAGAGCCGTAAGCCGTGCAAGTTGGTGAATGCAGATGAGGGCAAATGCAGTCCCAGCGGCAAAGACGAGGCAGGGACATACCATGGGACCATGATTGTACAATGATTATATGACTATAGACGGTCTTAACCACACGCTTTTGGAAGGAACTTCTAGATGTTCGTCTTACGTCTGTTTCGTCAATGTTGTGGCCAGTGGTTTGGAGCATCCTCGAACATGGATGTTAAAAGGGACCCATTAGGAGAAGGGACAACGAACAAAGACATTTGTGCTCCTCTGGGTCCCCCCATTATCATCACGCATGTTTCACTCACACGCACGACTCACATTTGAAGGTGTTACGTTTGCCGTCGGCCCCGATGAGCACATCGAACTGGAAGTTTGCGGCGGGGTGGTCGGGCGGGCTGAGTCGCGCGCGCCAGCCGGTCTGCTCGTCACTCGGCTCGATCAGCTCCTCGAAGCCGACGTTCTCGTGCACCTCGACACCGAGCAGCAGGGCCACCTTCAGCAGAATGCACTGCAGTTGGCGAATACCTGAAACGTGACAGATAAGTGTGAATATGTAAACAGTGGCCTCGGGATTGAAGGGATAAGAAATAAACGCTGTACAAATGTGGTAGAGAAATATTGACTACAGCAGACCATCCATTGCTATTTGACTGTAAGACACATCACTATTCAATATGAATGTAGGCATTCGTGTAACTTGGTCCAGGTGACCTACAACGGATGCCCAAATCGGCATCACGCTGATATGCGCTGATATTGTTCGAAGCAGCCGTAAAATATCAGCACATATTTTACTTCGACAGTTCGACACAGAATTCTCGCCAAAAATGTCATAAGATGCTGGCTCTGGGGCATACCAGCAATCTGAGTAGCCGCAATTTAATGACTTAAACTCGTGTGTGGTCTAGAAAAGTCCCCGGACTGACGACAGCACCGCCATTGTTTCAGGCCAGGCCAGCCCATTGACATATTGCGGTCTTCAATACGACCACGGTCAAACCAAAGCGCACAAACCCCTCCTCCGACATACCAATTCACTGACGGCATAGTTTCCGGCCATCGCATATTAGGACATGCCCGTCATTATACACAGTCGCACCATCATCCAACTCCAGTACAGAACAGCGCCCGACATGGAAACTTCGTGACCAGAGTGTGAAAATACACGGAAAACCGACCGCTGGCCTTCACAAATTGTTCGCAAATCTTAGTGATTCTCCCTGGTTGGCCAGTGCCTACAGTTTCCTTCGCAGTGATAGACGCTGCTCAGACGGACGTGCCATTTCACAATCGCGCTGGCTAGTTGGCATCCAAACGGCGTTCGAGCGGCGAGCGAGCGGGCGAGAGGGAGGGCGAGGGGGAGGGGCGGACGGTGGAGCGGTCACTCCGTATAGTCAGCTGATACAGGGCTCAAGGTGTTCGTGGAAACGCGCCAGCTGATCGGCAGTCGACGGCCGTCGCGTCGGTAACAGAGACAGAGTGAAGAGCAGGTGGAGAGAGTGGAGAGCGGGCGAAAAGTGACCGAGGGAAATTTGATAGACAGTGGCGACTGGCGAAAGGTGTTGATTTACAAATGGGGATTCAAGGAGGCCCCGCTAGTAAGAACTACACAGAGGCGTAGACGTCTCCATCTTTGGGAAACGCTCCCCTCGCCCTTCGCCACAAAGTTGCAGCCACGGTTCTGCACCCCGCGTCAACAGAATCCGACACCAACAGCAGCGCGCTGGGGCAGCCTGTTTCAGGAGCCGTCTGTTTTGGAATCGAGCGGTGTGGAGCGGGATAGCGGCCCGCTGCAGTCTGAGCCCGCACCCCAGAACGGGGCACAGCCGTCGATACGCCCCGACCCGGACACGGTCGCCGCCACACGACAGACCGAGCGAGATCGTGCTACGGTCGGGTGTGTCTGAGAATCGCTGTCAGAGTGAAGCTAAGGTTGCAGCTCAAGCGAAAGCTTTTACAGCTGTGCCGTCTTTGACACCACAACTTGAGAAGACATGCTGTGTCGATCCTACAATCCTACATAAAGCAGCCAGGGACATCGGAAATTCGTGAAGGAAAGATAACCGGCTGTTCAGGTAATGCGGCTCAAGGATGATGATGTCACGGGCAAGGTTGAATATAACTGTTAAAGCCAATTAGGCGAAAGACAAACGACAGGCATGATGATGACCGGGATAATCTATAATAAATAGCTGAAAATTGGTTAATCCTGATTCCTTTGGCATGTGACGTGCTAACTTAAAAATTGAACGTCAAAAGAAGCACCTTGTCCTACATATGAAGTGCTAGCTTAAAAATTAAATGTCAACAGATGCAAGGAGAATGAAGTGCAATGAAAACTTTGTGAACTGAACATACAAAAACGAATCCCTAGTCAGCCTTCGCAGACAGAATGAACAGTATTTAACCCAATCCGATTAAAGTGCTGCAGTCCGCCAGGGTCAGAGAGTGAAACTGTGTCGTCCAGACCCGTCTCGGCTCGCTCCAATCCTCTCCACACAGACTGGACGGCCGACGACAGGCTCAGCCGGGGCTGAGCTGAATGGCGACCTTGGTAGCCAGCCGCAGTGCGAGACGAGCCATCGCCGGAACCCGCGTCACAGTTGGAAGGTGCTGTCATCTAAGCGGTGGTCTAGGTCCAGTGATGGGAGGAGCCATCACTGTCATCGATGTATTTCAATGACCATTATTGTCAGCCCATGACAGTTACTGCCACCAGCGGTCTTGTGCGAGAAAATCACTGCGCTCGGCCGATAGTGCATTCCTTTATCGGTGAGCACTATATTAGCAATTCGTAAGCAATGTGTGAGGTATTCGTGAACAGTCAATGGGTATATTGTCATCGATGAAACTGATGAAATATCACGTCCCTCCTCGAACGGCCAGCTCACAGCGTTACCTCGAACACTGAACCACACGCCCAATGCTTCGCACGCGTACACTGCAAATCGTGCCTGCGAAACTCCCGTCTGCTGCAAGATAAAACACACGCCACCGATCGTGCAACAACACTTTCCGATGAATCACTGCAGCCGTGCAGTGGTCTGGGCGTCACAGACCGGCAGACCAGCGCCAGACCAGCGTCTGGTCTGTCGGTGGTCAGGTCTTGTCGGTGGCTGTCGACCAGGCCGTGGTAGCGAGTCGCACAGGAGTCGGCCACTCGCCCGGCCACACACGCCAACATCCCAATTTGGATCGGTCCCCGGTCCTCGGCAGGTGATCTACCCCTCACTCCCTCCCCGTCCCACCTAGACCGTTTATTTCACGGAGGGAGGCACCCATCGGTAGTCGGTACCCTGTTGGATGACGGTTTCGTCAGTTCGCTGGGTCATCGGTCATCAGGAGCTCCTGAGACGGCTGCGAGACATCACTCGTCGCTAACACGGTCAAGCGGTGTCCGAACTAGCTCCACCCCTCGTCCTGCCCCTCCCCCCCCCGCCCAGCCCTCGACCGCCCCTAGCCCAGCCAAGTCCGGCGATCGTCAGATAGCGTCTGAGGGACCGATGGGACCCGCCCGCAGGTGCGGCACGGGCGTGGTGACCGTGCCACCCGAAATATGGGCCGAGGGCGCGGTCATAGTCAGGCTCCTTGGGTCACACATATCTGGTTGAAGTCAAAGACGTTAAAGGATGTGCCAGAAAGAGAATGCGAGGCAATTGAAATGGTGGAGCTAAATAAGCTTATATTGTTTTTTTATATGAGCTCGGACTCGAAACAGCATTTGAAACTTTGAAACAGCCTAATCGCTTTATAAATGTCTTTGGATACGGCTGCTCTCTGGCAGTCAAAATTAAACGTCCTAAATCACGAATTAGTCATTAACAGGCCCATGTCTCCCAACATACAACTAATTAAAATGTGAGCGATCGTTGGCTTTAAGAAGCCCAACTCCAATTAACAAGTGGATAATCCCTGATGGCCCAGAGTGATATCAGCCAAACGGTTTGCGCTACTAAAGACACGGTACCGTTACCTTACCGGTTCCTTTCAGCACACAACACGAATACGTCATGCAAACTCCTCTTTTTACACAGCAAGAGCCACGCGGGACGGTGAATCGTTCACAAAAAGCCGTCCCATCCCAGATTGAAGCTCAGTTCATCGTTTCGGTTTTGCGGGCACAGTGAGCCGCACCTCCCGCCGTCTTCAAGCCCAACACAGCGGCTCCCCGCAGCGGTGACCGTTCAGCTGTGAGTAATGACGCCTGTCCATCAGTCGGCGCCCTATGGCAATGGCATTATAGGACCACTGCTGAGTGTCACAGCTTCGGAGAGAGCACCATCAATATGTCAGTAGCAACGGGCCGCACAAATAATTGGAGTGGGCTTTGGAGTCGAGCGTGGTGAGATGCATGACGCGTGATTCAGTTGGCCAGGGCTGGTGCAGTTAGAAACCCACCCAAATTTTACTTACATTTAATGAAGGGCTCGCCACACTCTCCAAATTGGAGCATATGAGCAATGAATCTTAGAAAACAGCCCCAGTGACCAAAACCCGAGGCAACCTGTACCCACAATCAGCGCAAAACCTCAAGGCCAGGGGCATAAGTTCCAATCATTTCCACGAAATCCCCACGCGGCTGTGTGGAATCCACACGAGCCCGATAAGCCGCCGGCGATCGCGCCACTAGCCGCAGTAGCCAGCAGCTTATCCACAGATGTTGACAAGCAAACACCGTCGCAAACACTGGCTATCGAACGCCGCCGTCCGGTAGCCGCGGCCACCAGCCCGTATCAGTAGCGTCTAACCGAGTTTAATCCGGCGCAGACTAGTGCCACGAGAGCCCAAACGATCACCGTCAGCCCGCCGGGCCTGTCCTAGAAACTGCCCAATTCGAGGCGAATATCGACCCCGAAGAGTAGGACAGCCGTCCCACAAAACCAACCGAAGCGGATCTAATAGCGTCCTGAGCCCGATCATGTGTGAACCAGCAGCCCACATTCAGCGATATACAAAAGAACGGGGTCATCCGTCCGGCACTGCTACCTCGCTGCGACTAGAGAGTGGAGATAATCAGCCAAATAGGGTAATCACGGGGTGAATGAGGTCCTGCCGGCCCTCTGGTATCAGTCGCTGATTGATCAAACAGTCGATACTTGACGAACTAACGGGGAGACAGACCATGATAAATGCATGAAAATATCTGACAAGTAGCCAGAGGTTATTCATAAGTATCCCGAATTAGATTTTAGAGGGAGAAGTGTCCGCAAAAGTAATGGATATCTGTAGTCTGTTGGACTCAAATTTGTGCCGTTAACGATTTGGAAGTGGACACGGGACAACACGAGTGCGTGGTAACTATGTATAGACAAAAAAGAGTAACGGAAACAAGCAAATACAACGGGTGACAGACGGACAAGACCAGCCACCAGACGGCTATACAATATACTCACAGATCAAGGGACAGACGATATAGACAGACGGACAAACATTTGAACACATCAAGCTACTCTGACAGATCAATAATCCGTCAATCGATACCGTCGCTACTAGCGCCTGTCAGTCGAGTGAATCCCTAGCGTCAAACATAAAACCCAGGCCACCCATGCACCTTGCGAGCGCAGACGCAGTGACATCAGAATAAAAAGTCGCCGAGCCGGGCACTATGTATACGGACCCGCAGGAAGGCAGTTCACAGAAAAACAGGGGACTCTGAGGCAACGCGTCGCGAGGCTGTCTGTGCTCGGCGCGTGACTCATCACTCCACGTGTGGCACTTGTCGCAGACAAACCGCAAGCGTGATGACGCAGACCAACCGCAAACGGCAAGCGGAGCAGTCGGGGCACACGTGATAGAAACGGAACACGTGACATAAACGGAAAACAGCTGGGGTGTCCTGAAGCCCTCTGCGTGGAAAGAAACTACGAAAGTGTAGCGATATCTATTCGCCATACGCTTTGTCCCTCCATACCATAGTTCGCAGATGATTCAACATCAGGGCCGGCGAGTGCAACATCAGACGAGTCCGGACTCCGGATATACCTGCAGTGAGTCACCCCGCGCCATCACCCCTTCCTCAGCCGCATTCCGATCGAGGCAAGGTTACAGAGAGGTGTTTACGCCGCTCGCAGAGCTGCCAGCCGGAACAACGTGATGGCTAGACGGCAGCTGTGATTTCGACAGTATCGTAGCACCGCCGTGCAGACGGATAGAGGATCAGCTGCAGCTCGGGAGACCTGCAGCGAAGTCGAGAGAACACAGCTGGCACAAAAGCGAACCAGCACAGAGCTCACAGGTGTGCCCTTGAAAAGCCGCAAGAGTTGTAGAGAAAACTAGAAGCAGAGGCGAGATTGATCCGAATTATACGAGTTGCAACGGATGTGGTCGTATCTGAGGTCCTAAGCTGTGCCGTGCCGTAGGTACCCAGCTGCAAGTTGCAGACCGTCGCGTGACGCTTACAGAGCCGGTGATTCGCTAAATGATACCGGTTTCTTATCTTAAACACGATCGCTCATGGTCACCGGACGCCGGCGAAACAGGAGAAAACAGGGAATTGGGATTCAGACCGGGTCTAGACTGTCACCACATTCACCACACTGACCTGAGGAGGCCCTATGGTGGTCGGGGTTATCAGGGCCGCGTGATACCGCTACGCAACCGAATAAGGCAATATCTGAATTTTTGTGTGCGAATGAAGCCTGACAGGTTGTAACCGGCAGCTATTTTTTATGAATGATGATAATGGTTAGATGGATTAAGAGAGATTAAGCCAACGTTGAATTGTATCGCAGGTAATAAGTCGTAGTAGCATTTTCATTATTTCGAAACACTATCGGATTCAGCGATTAATAAACATAACGCTCCTGACACATTAACCTCATGAGTCATGAGCTTAATATTTTTTTCTTCAAAATTTCATAGCCATTCGAGTTGCCAAAAAGCATATTAAAGCTAACAAACGTCAACAAACTTCTAAGGCATGCATCAACCGTAGAGCTGAGCCACCACCATTACCGTTCGCCTTCGCCCGATAAAACTAACAGCGAAACAGAGGAAAGCACGTTACAAAATTAGTCGGTTTTGGCAGAGGAGCTACATCCCACGTGCCGGGGGCGTACCAAGTGCCGCCTGGCGGCAGCCTGGAACGAACTATCGTGAGCGGAATGGGCCACGGGTTACAGGAGCCAGGGCCGAGGTAATAACCCGAAACGTGCTGCTAGCGCACGCGCCTCCAAGAAGAGAAACAAAGACAACATTAATCGTCCGCGCTATGCGGAAAGTCGCCAATTCTCTTCATCAGAGATTGAGTGGCGTGTTTAGCATATCAGCATAACCATTAGCGCTGTTTTCGTCTATGAAGCAGCGCAGCAGATCATCGGTAAGATTGAGCAATGTGTTAACCATCCTCACGCTAGCCGTTAGCACTACCATCATTCAGCGTAACTGCGATCACCAATAGCCATGCACAGCACGACCAGACCACTTCCAGAACACCGAAACTCAATTACTGCTAAATGAACGCCCCTCACGACGTCGTGCACGAGCGCTTTCGGAAACAAATGAGGTGTAAATGGAGCTGGAAACTCCCGTGCGATTTGAAACGTCTCAGGGATGTTACTGAGACGGTTAATCTGCGCCGGGCACAGCTGCCCTGATCCACTCTCCAGAACAGCCCTTAGCGACGCTCGGCCAGTCATAGCTCAAAATCGAAACCATCAAACAATTTGCGGCCATGCTTTGACACAAAGTGAGACTCCTCCAGTTCTGCAATGGGCCAGGTGATCACAGAGCTCAAACAAACAGAGATCAGAGCGGAATCGGTAAACAAACAGACCTTCCGTGGTCGCTTCGGTTCGAGTTGGCAGTGGCTACAGTGTGGAGACTGATTGTAGCAACTGTGGGCGGATGCCGGACGCAAGGTGACTATGCCGTTCACTGACCTCAGAGTTCCAGGAAACCCAGACTCATTAGCGAATATGACTCATCTAAACGTTTTTGTCTGTTTATCAATACGATCCGCAGCTTTGGAACGGTATCTACTACTTCAGGAAGGACTGCCGTCGTGGTCGTTTTCCGCACATTCCATGACCTACGTTCGATTACCTTACCTAACCAAGCAAGCGATAGTTGATTTCGTAATTTTGCAAATGTATCTCAACCGGACGGTCGTCGTCCTCCAAATGACACGCACTAGCCAACTTCTTCCATCACTGTCAGCCACTGTCATTCTGAATCCCCCTGATGCTTCATCTCTCCGTCTCAGGCAGCCTGGTTGCCAGGCATCCGAGCCAAAATGGACACCAAGCAGAGCTGTGAAGCCTCACAGATCCTACACAGCGTGGCGCGTGGCCTGATCGCAGATAGCGGAAACGAACCGATGCCAAGTTGCTAGGGAAGCAGCCAACACAGGAATCACATTGCCATCTTGATGGCATTGGATTGAGATCGTTCCTATCTGCCCAAAAAGAGCGCAGTCATTCGCTGAAATATGCTAATAACTAGTCGGACGCAACACAGAAGCACTCGAGGCTGGCAGCTGCCTGAATATGATGTTGCTGCATTAAAATTTATCTCATTATTCAACCACTGCACGACACAGCAGCATCTACAATCTAAAGCTTGCAACGAAACTATCATGACAACACATTTAAATAGCGCTTCCAACGGCCGTTTCAAAAATGTGGACAAGCACGCGAGACTTCGGTAGCTACTTGTCATGGACGGGGAACAATGAAGACCGCCAGTCTCTGGCCAATTAGGAGTCAACTGGTACACCCGAGCTGCATATTAAGTGGGCCCTGACCGGCCGAGCGGCTTCTACATACCACCCCGGTCATGCATAACTCATCGCCTGCGCTCGCGCTGCTAACCCGGTCCCGACCCGACTTCGAAGACCGTGTCAGCCACCCGCTAAGGCACGGGACAACGTCCGGCCAGCTGCCAACGTGGTAATGGTGCACCTTCCCTACACCTGACCCTCTGTCAGCACTCCTGTAATATGGAGAGTGGGGTGCTCCGAAGTGTCGACCTTGACAATCTTGGACAATGATGGATAAAACTTGTCTACGCATCAACCATTTCTTCCACCTTTGAATCCATTGCACACCCCTCCCCGATTCATCCCATCCTATTCCGTCCCGTTCGAACAGCCCCGTGACTTACTGATATGATCGATGGCTCCAGCGCAGAACTTGCCGAAGAACTTCTTGGCGCCCAGTGCCTTCAGGTCGTGGATGACCATGGGCCACAGGTGGAGCACGTTGTTCCGGCTGAAGCGGTCTCTCTTCTCGAGCACGACCACCTTGGCACCGAGCAGCTGGGCCTCGATGGCAGCGCGCAGACCGCATGGCCCGGCCCCGATCACCAGCACCTGAGGGCAGCGCGACAGGTCAGAAACGGTTACACAGGGTCATTATAAGGTCAATGAAGGTCATCGGAGGTCACTGAGGGTCACCATACGTTACTGAACGGCCCAATACGGTCACTGAATGCCATCCAAAGTCAACAACGATCATCGACGGTCACTGCTGAGTGCTGAATAAACTTCACTTTCTTTCTTTTTTTATTGGCATAGCGTCCACAGGCAAAGCCCCACTTACGGATGCAGTCGCACACTGACAATAACAACCACTCACACACACTGGATGGAAATAAATATGAGTGATAACACTGATCAAAATCCAAATAAATTAACAAGATGGCAAGAGCCTAAAAGTAAACCGATAGGCAACAGCCTAAGAATATAGAAGACATGAGCAAAAGCCTAAGAGAATATACAAGTGTAGGCACCTGGCTAATAAGCGAGGCTAAAAGTATACTGACATGAGAAATCCCCTAAAAGTAAACAGCACAGGCAATAGCCTGAAATCCTAAAAGAGTGTAGGTATAAGCAAGAATGACAGTGGATGAAATAAAAAGACAAAAAAGACGAAAAATGAGCGTAGACAATGACACTGAGAATAAAACCGGTAACGGCTAGTTGCTACATGAGGAGCTATATCAATGACCTTAGGCTAAGTATGTTCCCTGGTCGTCAGCAAATTTGGCTATCTCCGACCTTAGCCTGCAGCTAGGCATAAAGAAGCACAAATACAAAAGCTTGCCCAGTTATGACAAAAGAGCAGATCACCAACGGCCATGAAAGGTCACTGACGGCGATCACATCTTTTTATGGTCATTTGCAACCACCTAACCTACTGCCAATACCTGTAAGTCACCAAAGCAAGTCACAGACGGTCAGCGTCACGACAGTGATCAGGGGTCTAGTTTAAGTTATGGGTCACTGCCTATCGCTAAAATTAACCGTTGCATGCGCAATGCGTATACAGTACATTTGCCAGAAGACGTTACTGAAAGACGGCAACGACATTAAAGAAACGGCCACTGACGCAGATGAACAATTTATCGCTGCATCTCTGATTTTTCTCTTTTCTTTTTTGCAAAGCACGATTGACTTCAGGGATTTTGCGATAAAGACAGGCAATGGAATCGTTCTTGTGACATGATAAACAATTATTACGGGTAATTAGGTGTCTCATGAGCGAAAATGATACATGAGTACAGCAGCACCTGACAATTACTGGGTCAAATCCTTCATGGCTGTGAAGTGGTTAGCATCCAGAATAAAACTCGCGTTAACAAAACCCGTAGTTCAATCATTTGGGCCAATGGCTGATTGGGTCAAAGTAATGATACGAGCAACTTTTAATTCTTTAATTTTTTTTTTTTTTGCTAATGATGTATTTGGCCGCATGTTTCCCCTAACGTGAATAGCACTTCCAATCAGGGCTGCGGAGTCGATGGATTTTCGGCGACTCCGACTCCGACTCCGACTCCGGCTTTCAAAAACCAGCTCCGACTCCGACTCCGGGCAGAATTGTCGACTCCGACCGACTCCAACTCCCGACTCCGACTCCGCAGACCTAGCAGGGCTGCGGAGTCGACAGATTTTCGGTGACTCCGACTCCGACTCCGGCTCGGGTTTCTAAAATCGACTCCGACTCCGACTCCGACTCCGGTCACAACTGTCGACTCCGACCGACTCCGACTCCGACTCCGACTCCGCAGCCCTGCTTCCAATACTCCCGGGGCAAAATATCGTCAAAGCGTTACAAGTGCTGTCGTTGGTAAAAATATTACCGATGCCTTTACGCAACCTACTTGGAAGGCTGGCAACAACTCGGCGTTTTATGCGAGTTTATTTATGAGCTCCTATTATAAAGTATAATCTGGGCAGCGAGGTTCCGGGAAGCATACCGTTCTGCATTTTAACAACACGAGTTTGACCCATAGGCCGCAACTGCGGTCCAACCTTATCGTCAGGAGACCACAGAAACCAGTCATTCAGAAAATATCTTCCTTTCCCGTCCAAGATCGAGACAAAATCACCGTCTGCGCGGCTAGATTGCGGAGAGATGGACCCACGAGAGCCGTGCTGCGTTCATCCATCTCGTGGATCACGCCGACAAAAACCCACAATACGACAGGTCTGAGCGACGTCGCCAGCCAGCGATGGGACAAGATAGCCCCGCCGCCGAGCCGCCCGGCCCGACCAGGCACGATAAAGGTCATGGCTCGACCGATGACGTCAGGACGATGACGTCATGAGCGCGTGCCTAACGGGATAGCCGCTAAGAGAAGAGGGACACGCAGCGGGACGGAGCAGGACGCTCGAAGTTGGCTCCTCAGCAGCCCTGCCAGCCTCCGGGCTTCGGACGACCTCTGGTCGCAGCAGTGCGCAGTTCAGAGCCGACAACGAGCGCTGAATACAAAGGGACATCGTCGGCCCGGGCTGCCCGCCGCGCCGGCTGGTTAGCCGCTATAGACACCGCCGCTGGATGGTGTATGGCCCGCTGCTTCCCGCTGCGAACACGCATCGCCGTAATGAGCCCAACATGGTGGTGATTTGTGCCCTCTCAGGCGATGAGATACGCCTGAGTGAACCACGCTCATACAAACACCTCTTAAATACCAAGCTCAACAAGGCAAGGCGACAAGCGTTTACAACGAACCATCAGACGCGATGCGTCCATTGAACGCGCCGGGGCCATCGAACGCGACCGGATTCCACAGAAGCTCACTAGCTGACCGGTGAGCTGTGACGGTCATAGAGTGGCGAGCGAGTATCGCCGGCTATCGCTGGGGGGCGGATGGGTTCGCTCGTTCACCGTCCGATGGACCCGAATCGCCTCCAAATATGGGCGGCCCGGGCGCCGGGAGGGCGGGCGACGCAGCACCAGCGAGCAGCGGCAGCGGCAGCACCAGCAGCTGCTGCTGCAGCGGTAGCGGCGGGTCCGCGAGCGCCGGTCCCAGAAAGGAGAACATCAGACCAGAGATGTGGATCGGTACACCGAGCCCGACCGTCGCCGGTCACACTACCGAGAATGGCCGCAAGGTCGCTGAAATTCGATACCGGCCCCGGCTGAGGTCACGGGGGTCCGGTGCGCAGAGCTCGGTTCTGTGAACAATGTAACGGCGTGGGGTAACCGGCACACTCCCCGGTGGTTTAGCACTTAACAGCTTCGTGACATACCTTTGTGTCGACACAGGCGTATCCTTGGTTGTAGCATTTGTGCGATGCCCTCTTGTCGAACTTGGCTAGCAGGCCTTGTGCTTTCCATGACTGAAGGCTGGCCTGAAACAGACGTAGAAATGAACAAAATTAAAATGTGTCTAAAACATACCTAACTAAAGAGAGGAAGGAAACCAGACAAAAAAATCAGCTCAGTCAGCCAATACTGCGCTATGTTGCTCAAGAAATAAACACCTTCGAAAAAATTATATGGATCAGCTATTGTCACCGTCGCAAGTTTGCAAACATCACAGCATGCCCAAGTCATAATCATATCCACCACAAGTCACGAATCTCGGCAGTCAACCATCCTTCCAGAGTAGCTCGTGGCCCGAACCGTGAGGCAAATCGACCATCAGCACTTCACATTAGAAGGCAGAAGCACAAACACGCCCGAGAAGATCGTATTAATCATGTCATGCTTTTAAATGAGGCAAACATCAAACCATGAGAGATGAATCCGATTTTGCGGCGAGGGTAAGTAAATCGTGACACTTTGATATTGTTTATGCACCAATAACCACCAAAGTAGCACATTAGGGGCACCAACCAACCACTGCCTATCTATTGAAGCAAGCAGCGAATCACGATCTACTGTTATCAAGATCAGAAGAACAGTTCATCCGTTCCCTCAGGGGAGCGGCCGATATTCAAACGGCGTGATAAGCTCATCGCCCACGCGTCCTGCCGCTCCCCTAGCGCTACCCACGCTATACACATTACACACCGCATCGTTATCTCAGCCCTTCCCACTATTGGGAATCAAACGGGGTCAAAGGGACGCCGTTCACCGGTCATTGACCCCGAGGTTCGTCTGTGGGACGGTTACTATCATCTGACAGCAGGCGCGCCGAGTCATCCGCGAGTCATTTCAAATGACTCGGCTGGGGTGTGAGCTCATCGCGGAAGCAGCTCCTCTTAGGTGGTTTGGTTTCCGGAATTGTATCAAATGTTCAGTGACTCACGTATTTATGACAAGACGCAATCTGCACTAAACAATAGCGCTTCGTCACAACGTTCCACACTTTCAGCACTTCAGCAGAAGCGCTATTCTTATCATAATAGCGTCAATATAAATTCCTATAACTGAAATTGTCCCTTTTAGGCAGCAAAGTTGAGTAGGTCTTTGGCTTACAGATACGTCACTGAAAGAAGGCCGTTTTCGTAAAGGCTGATCTCGTATAATGCTCGACAGGAAGTTACGATAGTTACGAGGCGCCAAAATCTTCCATAAAATCTTCCATATTGACAAGCTGGCGATTTTCTTTTTCGTGAAACGCTTAAACATAACTGACCCCCTCAAAGTACCTACATCAGCCTAAATTATATAAATTACAGGGTGGGCCAAAAAAAGTGTGTCACTTTTCAGCAGTAATTTCTCGAAAGTGGTAAGAGATACGAAAAAGAAACTTTCACAACTTAAAGAAAATCGTTTGACAAATTATATGATACCAATTTTATGGAAAAGTTTCGATCGAGCTGACGTTGCCATCGTCGATTTAAAAAACGGGATCTGTACGTCTCTTTATTTGCGCATGTGCTCGAAGTGGGCACCGCCAAGCTGAAGGCCATCTGAACGCGCTCCAGGAAGCTGACGCTCACCCTCTCCGCGGTGTCTGCTGTCACTTCACGCACGTACTGCTCGACGCTGAGACGCAGCTCCTCCGGGCTCCCGGGTTTGTTGTGGTAGACGCTGTCGCTGTCCTTGCAGGCTCCCCAAAACCAGTAGTCCAGCGGGTTGAGGTCAGGACTGTGAGGAGCCCACTGCTTTTCGCTTCCCTTGGAGATCACGCGGCAACCGAAGAGCTCTTGGAGCAGCTGCAGTGTCTCTCGGGCCGTGTGCGGTGGCACTACATCTTGCATGAACAAAGCTTGTAGCGTGATCACCAAGAGAAGCGAAAAGCAGTGGGTTCCTCACAGACCTGACCTCAACCCGCTGGACTACTGGTTTTGGGGAGCCTGCAAGGACAGCGACAGCGTGGGTCTACCACAACAAACCCGGTAGCCTGGAGGAGCTGCGTCTCAGCGTCGAGCAGTACGTGCGTGAAGTGACAGCAGACACCGCGGAGAGGTGTGCGTCAGCTTCCGGAGCGCGTTCAGATGGCCTTCAGCTTGGCGGTGCCCACTTCGAGCACATGCGCAAACATAAAAGACGCACATATCCCATTTTTGAAATGGTGATGGCAACATCAGTTCGACTAAGACTTTTTCATAAAATGGGTATCATATAATTTGTCAAACGATTTTCATTAAGTTGTGAAAGTTTCGTTTTGGTATCTCTTACCACTTTCGAGAAATAGCCGCTGAAAAGTGACACACTTTTTTTGGCCCACCCTTTTTTTCCTACAAATACGCGGAAAACTTATTTGTAGACTAAATAAGTTTTCCTGTTCTTTGCACATCATTTATAAGCAGCTGGAACATGAACAAACATTATTGGGTCTTGAAAACACTGTGTTTTAATAAAGTGTTCACTTGACGAATGTCGCACTGTGCTGAATGCTGATCTCATTTCGAATCCATATAATAAGTGACAGAAATCGGTAAGCACCAAGCCAACGTTGGCAACCCCTTATTTCCTCAAGCTCATCAGTCCTCGGACATTGTTAGCTTTAAACGGGCGATAAGTGTTTTCCTCTTTTCTGTCACCTTGCTTGCAGTCAGCTCTGTTTGCACTGAAAGTCAGTGCACCAGCCGCAGATACGCTGCATTTTATCTCCCAGCCTTTGTGGAGTAACGAGCCAACAGAGTGCCACGTGGACCACCATCCCCCATCTCAACGACCCAGCGCCAAGTCTTTGTGACCACAGGGGATGGCCGGCCGCGCCGGCCGGATTGGCGGACCGCCCGGGGGTCAGGGGGGGGGGGTGCACCTTGTCACCGGTGTCTGGTGACCCGGTGCGGACGCCCCCCCCGCCCCCCCCCCCTCTCCCGGAGAGGGTGTGACGGGGTGGCCAACTAGTCTGAGAATCTGGCCGGCCGCCCGGTCCCGAGAGTCGCGTCCCTTCTGGGATGTCCCCTATCAGCGGCCTTACCGCAAGCTCGCAAACACACATAGTCGCGGAGACTAACAAAGAGGCAGCATCGAGAAACCCACACAGAGTCTGGAAGCAGCCCTCGGTGTGCCAAACTCACACGGATGTGACCGTCTCGCCCGGCTATGAAACTCCCAGGGGACGGCGCCCGTCAGCGGGGAGTCTCAATGTCTGGCAGCGCCACTGTCTGAGGTGTGTGCTGGCTGGTCGCCCGCCGGTGTCGACCCACTCAGGTGGAGGAGACTCCTGGCCGGTCGCCCGCCGCCCACCGCTCCTGGCTGACCCGACCCTTCCCCACCCCCTCCCCTCCGTCGGGGTCGGGTACTGCTGTCCCTGGCTGACCGCCACGGATTAGACACGGCCCGTGACGTTCACCAGGTCGTGACGGGTGACGGATGTGACGGACGTCACGGAGTGACAGAAGGCCGTGGGTAACGAGCGTGACGGTCGGCGGAGGAAGTGGTCACGCGGCCTGTGTTCACTGGTCACCGGCCGTGCGCACCTCAGACCACCATGCTTCAATCCACCAAACTGTCAATTTCCTCATACAAGGTCAAGTACCTACACCGCTTCTGTATGTATTTTCTGAATGTATGGCTTGCCCATGAATATATCATCTAAACACGGTGGGATTGTTATATACGATGCTCTCCCCAGCTGTAACTCGTCGGTAGTGCATGGACGGTAAATAGCGCAGGGAGCCTCCACTATAGGGACTGGGAGTCTCGATGACGTGTCCGTATCACAAATGAAGGTGAGTCAGCGATGACTCCACTGAGTCATTGATCACGCCATTGATAGTATAATCACAAGATCGAGTTAGTTCGACTACTGCGACTCATCGGGAGATACATGTTGGAAAGGCAGTAGAGGTTCTCCAGCAAAGCAATTGAATTAAGTTTTAGTTATTTTCCGTTGATTTGATTTCGGAGACAAATGATCATTGAACAGACCTACTGTAACCACAACCGACTTCTCTTCAGCTCTACCCTCTACTCCCTGACTCTCGAGCTTACATAGGTTACCTAGGAACCGCTCTTTTATGTGTCTTTCTCCGGACCCTCCCACGCGATAACCACTTGACCGCTCTCCGACCCTCCCGTACCATTCCGTACGAGTCCGTCCATTGCCGGACCCCGGGGTTGACCACAAAGAGTAGCGACAGACAAAGGCGGGCCACAGGCCACCTCACCTTGTCCACAGGGTCACTGCGCTTGGTGAAGGTCAGGGGCGAGGCTGCTCCCGCAGAAACGTCGCCGTAGTCGAGAGCTCAGTAGCAATCATGCAATCAACATGCTTGATTTTTGACAGAGATCAGCTTGGAGCAGCCATCTAGACTTCTCCTAGCAGAAGCTACCCCTTATTTAGTAAATGGCTTGCCCGTGACAAGAAATCACGTGGCATGAGAGGTCTGCAGTGTCCGCTGAGGTAGCCGAACCAAGTGACTTGCACACGGATACCGCGTTATGGGCATCTAATGGGAGTGACACACGGTATCTGGCCAGGGCGGTACCCGTGATGCTGCAGCTCCAAACAAGGTTGTCTGTCGTGACCACCCAGCCCAGAGGTCAAGGTCGGGTCACTACTGCACGCCAAGCTTTATCGTCATCTATTCCATGACTCATGGTGCGAGAGGAGAGGGTAAGAAAGGAGACAGAAATAACAGAGGACAGAGAATAAAAGAAGAGGATGAGGGATGGAAAGAAACAAAGAGAGAGAGAGAGGGAGAGAGGGAGAGAGAGAGAGAGAGAGAGAGAGAGAGAGAGAGAGAGAGAGAGAGAGAGAGAGAGTCATGTCAATATAAAAGAGTCAATATAAAAGAGCATCCTTCAACGGGTTAGTTAAAAAAGAAAGTTGTATGTGAGTGTTGTCCGATGTCCAGTCTTATAGACGGCGTAATCCACTCGGTTTCCGTTTTCACCTGTTTACGACAACCTGGCGCAATGATTGGTGAGAGACCTGTCGGCGACAGACAGCGGTCTGAACCGGGAACAGCTGACACGTGCGACAGGAAGGGACGGCACCAGAGGCGGTGGTGACAGCGCTCGTAAAATGGCCGGAGAAACTGGCGAGGACGGAGGCACCGGCGCGGGCTGCGAGCTCCCCACGCGACCACACACCCGTCCACGCCCGTCCAGTGACGGCGGCACGCAGGAGAAAATCGCAGACGGAGCCGCGGGGTGGTCAGAAAACGCCTCACCGCCGCCGCTTCAGACGACGAAGGAGGGTTTCGAATGACGCAATTCATCCCTCTGAGACCTACGCAGTTCATCGCGGAAAAGAAAATCAACGCCAATTTGAAACGAGGCTGTATGTATCTACAGAGAGGGGCTGTCTGTATCACGAGAGGAGAAAACACCATTCTGAAGGGAGATGATGATGTTAAGAAATTTGAATGAGGATTTAAAGCTGAGACGACAACGTGATGACGCGACACATACAGGAATTACAACTGTAACGAGATCATTCATATGCATGTTTACGTCCAAGCTTCATCTAAAACCTTTTGTGTCGGAAGACATTGTTATGCTTTAGAGCTGACACACTTAGCCGCGATCATCTAGGACATGCCTGTTCCGCCCATTCAGGCATTAGATAGGCACCCTGACCCTACTTCTAACAGCCGGTTTACAGCAGGCCCATATGCATGTGTAAACACTACAGGGTGCGTCATAAGTTCTGGTACACTTTTTCTTTTAGTAATAAAAAGAGTTACAACAGGTTTACAGAGTTGAGTATTTCAGTAGAGGATCTTTATGAAGTTAAGTCAAAGCACGTGTGATATCATGAAAAAATATTAACTAGATGAGCCTTAATTAAACAAATGGTAACTGACCGCCCGACAGCTAAGTGCACACCATGCCGCCTTTCTTCCTAACAAAGAAAGTTCGCGGGGCCATCGTCTGCATGAAGATGGCGGATATCTCGGTAGCAAAGATATGTCGCACGCTTCGCTGCACGCGGAATCGTGTGTATCGGATGTGGACCCGGTACCAGGAGACCCAGAGTACCGGAGACCGATTCCGTTCCGGCTGCCCCCGGTCCGCCCACACGCCTCAGCTGAAAGCCGCGGTTCGCAGCCGGATTGTCCGCAACCCCGAGCGTTCCATGCGCCAAATGGCCCGGGACCTTAATGTGTCCGAGCGTTCCATGCGCAGACTCATTTCTAAGGATATCCGCGTGAAAAGCCTCCGCAAGAAGCACGTTCACTCCCTCAACGCTGCACAGCGCCACACACGGAAGGAAAGCGCTCTCAAGCTCCTCCGGACCGGGGGCGGCCGGAACGGAATCGGTCTCCGGTACTCTGGGTCTCCTGGTACCGGGTCCACGTCCGATACACAAGATTCCGCGTGCAGCGAAGCGTGCGACATAGCTTTGCTACCGAGATATCCGCCATCTTCATGCAGACGATGGCCCCGCGAACTTTCTTTGTTAGGAAGAAAGGCGGCATGGTGTGCACTTAGCTGTCGGGCGGTCAGTTACCATTTGTTTCATTAAGGCTCAGCTAGTAAATATTTTTTCATGATATTACACGTGTTTTGACTTAACTTCATAGAGATCCTCTACTGAAATACTCAACTCTGTAAACCTGTTGTAACTCTTTTTATTAATAAAAGAAAAAGTGTACCAGAACTTATGACGCACCCACCGGAAACTACATAAGCCCAACTTTCGTGGGAGTAATCAATCATGCCACGCAAAATTAATCAATGTGGTAAATGATCATTGGGAGCGGCTTAATTCCGTGGGCAGGTCGTAGCTTCTTAGTGTCACAGTATAGCTTCTTGAAAAGAAGATAATCACAGTTAGATTGGTCTGTTTTAACGTCACCTATAGGTTCTTTATGAGCCTCACAAATTAGGAAGAACTCAAAAGCAAAAGCCTTTCCGCAAAGTCGCATAGCCTTTAAATATCAACTCTGCGTGGCAAATTGGCACCCATTTGGGACTAGGCAAAATATGTATGCCTGTGCAGTGTGCGAGGCGCATATCTGAGATATTGCACATTCCTGGCAGTAAATGGAGATACGATTCAGGATGTAGTCTGAGTCACAGTCACCGGGGACATATTTGTACCGCTATCAGATGCAGGACAACAGGCGAACAACGACGTGCATCGCATTCTCTGTTCTCCTTCCTTGAAACGTCAACGCTATCTGCAGTCTACCTACACCCTCGCATATTGGCATTGGGCATATCGATAAGAACTTAGGTAGGTAAGTGTCCGAAAGGAAAAACTTCTTCATTCGTCCTTGTATGCACAAAGACATCCTGGGCCTCGTTTCATAAAGCAAGTCCGTAACTTACGCCGGTTTTTGGTCTTGTATTGCAAGTGCATGTGAAGCGATGACGATAGTTTGAATCGTTGAATCTATTTATCTTGCAAATAAGAACAGAAGGGAGAAGGGGAAATAAATTTATCGCTTCACATGCGCTTGCAATACAAGCCCAAAAACTGGCGTAAGTTACGGAATCGCTTTATGAAACGAGGCCCTGTTGTATGTAGACGTAACCTACGTTCTGTTGTAGCTATCGACTCAAATAAAAACAACTTGATGCAGTGGAAACATCACTGAGAATTGGAAAACCCGGAACGTCGTCACCTTTGCATTTGATCTCTTGTGAAGCGATTAAATACAATGCTAAAATGTTCGTGCACTACGAGGTTCCTTCTGGAATACAGCAGTTCATATGCTCTTCATGCATATAGCTAGCACACTAACTATACCCGGCTGTACCCAAGATTATTTTACTACTCGCTGTACCCAAGATTCTTACAGATACCTACGCTGTACCTTACGCTGTATCTTTACAGCAGTTGTAGGAAAGTCATCCCTTTCTCGGTGAACTCATCATTATAGCGGCGTGGCCGTCGTAACACAATGGCAGCTTACCGCTATTGTGAGCCGGTTTGCTAAGTAGGATACTTCTTACTCGGTACCAAGGTCAGATGAAGAAACCGAAAACACGCCACCGCTGTTACAAAACAACGGACAGGATCGTCTATTTTTGGAGAATGCCTTAGTTTATCCACGTTAAATCTTGAAGAGGGTCGCTTCAAAACATTTAAATTAAGCTAGATCCCAAGATGAAATTGTTTTTAGGGCCTTGGATGACCGATGAAACGTATCAAAATGCTTGCTGTTACAGTGCTGTGGCAATGGATGATGTGCTAAAATGAATCGTTGTTTAGCGAATGTAATATTTTCATCCAACCCCTTAAAGTAAACTAATATGGATCTCATACATCATCCGGCTCTCAGAACATCATCATTCACCACTAACTCTCTTCAGCCCTCCCGACTACACTTCCCCTCTCTTCTAAGTATACCAACTCAGCCGATCACTCGTTACCCACCTTCAGTCTGGGGTAGAAGTCGGGGAACCTCGCCGGCCTCAGGTCCAGCGCCGTGCACAGTCGCCGGTAGTGTGTGAGGATGCTGCGGAGCGTCTGTGCCGCGCACAGGTGATCAAAGTGATCGGACGCGTGGCCCGGGTGGGTCGCGTCCGACGGAAGGCTGCTGTGAGGCATCGCGGCGGCTCCGAGCGGTCACAGAGACGGGGAGCGACTGCCGACCGACCGCCACGCATCCTGGAACACACGTCGGGAGCGCGAGTCAGGGCCGGGATAGAGAGATAAGGCGACGCTATCGACACCGCGCCGAGCGCAGCGGAGTCTCCGTATAAGGACGGACATACGAGCCGAGAGTACACGTGTTTACTAATACGTGTGGCACCCCACGCGGCGCTCGAGTGCCGGGGATGACGAGGTGAAGGTGAAGGTGAAGTGATACTGACATCCGTCACAGGATATTATCTGTTGGATTTTAGTGGTCTCGGGAGTCAGGAAACATCAGACTCATGGTTGCGCAATGCTTGTTACGTTGTCACACTCAAAGCTGACCATATTCGGCCAGTGCTCTAACGTTTGGCATCGTGGGCTTGGCTACACTGATAGAAGGGAAATACTTGAGAGTTGAGACAGCTTTACAGGAAATTGAGATCGTATTATGATTTGAGTGTTCTTGATAGGAGTACCAACACCCAATGAATCAATGACTAGTAAACTTGTGTCAAGGGCAGATAACTAAATGATCATATCTATCTGTAGGCTTATATGGCATGATGATGACATCACGGGGGAGATGACCTCAGGAAGGTCATCCCGGCCGCAGCGGTCCATATACGGTTACTCGGCAAACATCGATCGTCAAGAGCCACTGGCCACGCCGGGCTCTTACTTACTGGCCGGCCGGGTCGGAGGGACAGCCACTCTGTCCATACGACTTTCGCCGAAATTGGAGGCAGTTTCTCGACATAGACAGACGCGAACGCCGGCCGGCCACTCTAGCCCGCAGACACACATACACACAGCCACAGGCTGGGTGTGTTAGCAGCCGCCGGCCATAACACTCGTTTTCACAGCATGGGGAAAGAAAACGCGCCTTGGGTCTAATGGACCGTGCAACTGACCATGTGAAAGCAATAGCTGTGCAGCGTCTAAACGAGCAGAAATCGCCGAATTAAACTACTGCTGTGGGCTCTGGGTCTCGGCAAACCACACCAAGATTGTTAGGCGATAGCAGCGTAATTACACAGCTGGCACACCAATTCAATTTCACGCTAACTTCCACGTTAAAGGCGATTTCTTTTCAGATACTGGATCTGGTGAGCTGATTCGCCAATCGTCAAATGAAAAAAAGAGAGCTACCTACCTTATTCAAGAAACAAGCTTTTGACTATATACAACCTACATGACCAGTCTTCTGCCACAGCCATCCGTATAGCTAGGTATTTTAGACCGTCAAGTGTCAGTAAATGTTATTAAGTAGGTAAGCTGCTTCCCCAAGCCAAGCTGGTCCTCAGGATATCTATCCAGTCATAACTCAAACCAGCCACCTATCTATTCCATATTCGTCCACGACAGTGGCCTATCCAGCCATCCCTCCAGATTACCAATGTAACAGCCATACTCTCCTCCCTCATCCAGCCAATATCACAACGGCGACCTTGTTGTCTCCCAAGCTACTTCTCAAGATGGCGATCGAGTCATCCCTCTAGTCAGACCTCGAGCAACCCCTTCAGTCACCTCTCCAGTCATCCCTCCAGTCATCCCTCCATTTATCGCTCCATCATCCCCCCAGTCATTCCTCCAGCCATCACTTCATCCATCCCTCCAGCCATCCTTCCATTCAGCCCTCCAGTCATCCTCCATCCACCTCTCTAGGTCATACCTCCAGCCACCTTCAACCCGTTTCTCTATGCCATCCGGCTCCAGTCATCCCTCCATTTATCGCTCCATCATCCCTCCAGTCATTCCTCCAGCCATCCCTTCAGTCATCCAGCCACCCATCCCACCAGCCATCCCTCCAACCATCCCCTTATCCCTCGAGTCATCCCTCCATCCCCCCCCCCCCAGCTATTCGTTCAGCCCTCCAGCCATCCTTCCATTTATCCCTCCAGTCATCCCTCTATTTATCCTCCAGCCATCCATCTAGCCATCCCTACAGCGATTCCTTCATCTATCCCTCCAGCCACCCCTCTATCCCTCTCTCCATCCCTCCAGCCATTTCACCAGACGGCCGGCCGCTACCTGGCACTCAGTTCACTGCTCTGAGTTGGCAGGCGGCGCTCGTGCCATTAACCTTATTGCCACACGGCTCAGCGTTGGACGACTTCCCATGAGAACAGAGACGGTCATCAACTCAGGTGTTGTTTGCGCTCTTCCGTCAAATGTCAATAAACAGGGTTGATGAGCATGGAGTGATTAAACTTAATTAGCACAGAGGGGTGTTCACGGGCACCACGCACTGCTGCGTGCGGTGTGTGCGGTACGTCCAGCAGGCGTGGGGGTAGGGGATGGGTAGGCGGCTCTGACGTCACGGCTGCGTGCGGTGGACGGTCCGCTGTGGCCAGTCCCGACCGGCCACAGCGGTCGCTGTGTGCGGTGACGGAAGGCTGACGTAGGGACGCAGTGGGCGGAGCTTGGAGGCTGTGTGCGGTCCGATCGCACACAGGGTCCGTGAACAGCCCTCGGGTAGCGTTATGGGAGAGAAACTCGGCTGAACAGTTTGTCGGAGGAAGTAGAGAGGAACGGTTATTTCCACAAATTCTGGAGTGAGATCGCGTAGAAGCAGGCCGGTACCTACCTTTTCAGTGATATAACGCATCTTTAGAAGCAGGACGGTACCTATTGCCTTGTTACAGCCGGGGATAAATGGGAAGTCAACGGCAGTGGACGGCTGTCGGTGTCGGCTGGATCCGCGGACTCCGGAGAGGAAGGGGACAACCGATGATGGTTGCGCGTCCAGTGTCCGCCGTCCAGCCCTCCCCTCCTCCCCATCCCCCAAAACCCACCCTTTTGCGGCCGCCTGTGTGTGGCCCGTGTGTGACTGGAGCATGAACGGCGAACGCTGCCGTGATTGGAGAGGGTCGAGAAAGGGAGACTTTAGCATAAATGCAAGTTGGTATGAACTATGAGGCCAAAGGAGGGGCTCGGTCGGTATTAAATCAAAAGGATAAAGAATATTGGAACGCAACATATTCGATTGAACCCTCGACGAATCACAAACCAAATTTCGTCGAGCGCAAGCGCAGTATTTGTTGTTGAACGACTCCAAGCCAAGTCGAATATGAAACGTGCAGGCGATTTCAGAGCACGCACTTCTACACATTGATATTATTGGAGAATATTCTATTGCATTCACACCACGTTGACCACCGGTGTTATGTCACGAGCGCGCTGAACGAGGTCTATCCCGGGTCCCAGCCCCAGGTCCTCCGTCCTTTCCCATTCTGATTCCTGATTTTATCATCCGATGTCAACGCTCAGCCTTCCGACTTTTTTAGGGAAACGTGACCACGATTCGTATCGCCTGTCCCGTCGTTCGTTCTGCCTCGCGTTCAAGGTCAAGGCGGATCGAGCCGATTTCTGAAGTTAATGACAGTTTGGACGCGGTGCGACAGCGAGGCGACACGGCTTAGATAAAGCCAGGGAGGTCCGACGAAATCGGCAGATGTCTAGCCGGTACGAAAAGCATCTGTCAACAATTATCGCTTCATCCAACTCACACATTCAAAACACAGAACGCCGGACCGGTTTGGACCCACCTGCGAGGAAAACCACTTCAGGAGCTCTTCACGAGCGTCGCAAACTCATCGGTAATCGCATAGCTGGCACGGTTTGCGCACTCTGTCACTGAAACACACCTGTGCTGACACTTCACCGCACAAAACCTCACACCATGCGCGGCACCCCTCACCGCTCCGACACTACCCCACGACTCTAGCCGACCGGCCAGCTCCGCGTTCTGACGCGAGCGCGCCCAGCGGCGACCCATCAGCTGGTTGGCCGCCGAAGGCCCTGCATAGTGCTGACATCTAGCATACATTGACACAACTACAGCTTACGCAGATAGTCGGAAGGTGAGGTTAGTGGAGCATAAACATGGACTGGGTCGTATGCCTATAGAATCGGGATTCGGGAATATGAGCGACACACCTATCCGTGCTTCTATCCTCAGGAAACTGAAATCCTTCTCCTCCACACCGCAACCCCCCTCCGGGCTAGACAGGCAACTTTATCTCATGCGGGCTGCTCCCTTGGAGCGGCACCGCTGCTCCCGAGGGAGCGCACCCCGTAGCCGGGTGCAGTGAGTGCCTTGCGGCTGGGTGGCCTGTCTTCGGACGGGCTCAGCCCCGGCGACTCACTAGGGTGCCTGCCCAGACCAATGTCTCCCCCTAATTCCTATCATCCTTCCGGCTCTGCAATGGTCTTGTCGACCGAAAGGGCCTAACCCAACAAAACAAACAAAAAAAATATGAGCGAAATGTTTACTGTCAGGTAACATGTATATCTTCACATTTGCAGGCTCACGTTCACCCACCCTCATCCATTACGGGGATTTGCTCACCCTAACCCTCGCCCGTAAACGGCGATCTGCCACCTTCGCCCATGCAGGGGGGGGGTTGGTGCGACCCCCCCTTGGCGTTTGAAAATGGAGCGTCGTAGAGCTTAGCGGAAAAGACCAACGGATTGCTCTCGCCGAGATCTCGCGATTGGTGGTATATTTTTTGGTCCTAGGTCAACATTTGACCTACTTTTGACCGGTCAAAGGTCAAATTTTCGGAAAAATAGACTTTTTTCAACTTTCGGCGGCGATTGCGGCAAAACGGTGGGAGATATCGACTTGAAACCTTCACTATCGTGTTCCTTGATCAATTCTCTATCGTTTGGTATGTATTTCGTTTCCCTAGCTCTAAAAATGGCGCGTTGGGAGCGCCGGAAGTCGGCAAGGTCACAGTCGGCGGCAGAAATTCGAAAAATCAAAATTTAAATTTTTGAAATCTGATTGTATTTTTGGATTTGGGAGGTCCATTTGCTCCCTATAGAAGCTAATATTGCTGCATATTCCCATTGAGGTGACAAGAATTAGCAAAATAGTGGTTCGGGCGCTTTTCAAAAATAGTACCGGACGCTGTTCCTCTTGTGACGTCATAGCTCCGTGACCTGACCTGACCCGGTCAAGTTTCTTATACCATATGATAGCCAATACTTGCCCCAACATGCATGGGAAGTTTCATCACGATCCATCAACCGATCTCCGTACCACCGGCAGGAAACCTCGGGCGTTGGCACTCAGTTTGTGAAAATCCGGCCGGAGGCTGTTCCCTTTGTGACGTCATAACTCCGTGACCTGACATGACCCGGTCAATTTTTTTTTATCAAAAGATGCGCAAGGTTTGCCCCATAAGGTACCCAAAATTTGGCGGCGCTGCGCGCCGCCGTTTTTGCACTATTTCCGAAAAACCTCAGGGGGGGGTTGCACCAACCCCCCCTACATGGGCGAGGGCTAATAGGTGACTACTTAATGATCACCACCACCCACCCTACTTAATGATCACCCATTATCACTGCTCCTAGCTGTTGCAGCGACGCCCTGACAGTCATCACGAACCCTCCACCCAGCTCTGAGGGTTTGACTTTGGTCTAGGGTCAGCCGTCAGCTATCTCCTAAAAAAGCCGTAGGCAGCACTTCTCCACGGGTAATTAGTTCATGACTGTTTGAGTGACCTTATTCCAGATACCTACCTACCTACCTACTTTTGATTAGACGGTTCGGTTGTTCGTCACTGTAGAAATATATTGCTTAGGTACTCTGAATTCCTTCTACCATCCCGCTATAAGGCAGAAAATCTCCCCCGGGTCACAACTTTGATTATTTAATGCCTATTGGTATAATTGTTGACAATTTGTCAGTTCAACACCCAAAAAATCCAAAGCCGTTTCTGCTATCGTTCAGACTCGCGGCCTGTCAGTCCGACCACCTATTTGACATAGCTGTTAACATCTGCCACGTGCTATCTGTCAAATGATGACTAATTACCTGCAGGTCGGTGCGTCGCTTTCAGAAGCCATCCCACCTCCGGGTAGGGTCATAGGCGCAGGGTGGGTAACTGGTTAGGGTCATATCAATTCGCCCACAGCCACCATCGTCGCCTAAACGCTGGCCTGGTATTGTCGAATTCGAGGACGTCGCAGTCTAAACGCAACGCGGAGATTCCCTAGAGTGGCTGAGTCCATAGGCGAAATAATTTTTAGAACATCATCTGAAAGCATTTAACGACTAGCGACTAACGACTGTACACGGGAGACGACACATGGGGGCGGAAGACACCAGCTTATGTTTCCGTCCATAGATGGCGCTAGTGACAAACGCCTGTATGCAGGCTGTGCCGCACTACATCGGTAAATGCGTGTATGCAGGCTGTGCCGCAATTACATCGATAGATGGCTGAAGGCAGGCTGTGCCGCATTACATCCGCAAACGCCTGAATATAACTAGGCTGTGTCGCATTACATCGATAAACGCCTGAATATAACTAGGCTGTGCCGCATTACATCGATAAACGCCTGAATTTAGGCTGTGCCGCCTTACATCGGTAAACGCCTGAATTTAGGCTGTGCCGCATTACATCGATAAACGCCTGAATGTAGGCTGTGCCGCATTACATCGGTAAACGCCTGAAGGTAGGCGGTGCCGAATTACATCGACAAGCGCCTGAAGCTGAATGTAGGAGGTGCCGCATTACATCGGTAAGCGCCTGAATGTAGGATGTATGAGTCTAGCATCTGCATTCTGCCCGCAACGATTTGTTTCAAGCGTTTCATTGAAGAAAAACTGTCCAAATACGCACTAAGTTGTACCGAGGCGACTACCGAGTACCTAAAAATCCACATTATCTACTGACAAAAGCGCTATACTTAATTAAACCGTCTTTATCTCTAGAAAACACTCACTTTTCACAAGAAAATACCTATGTGACAGTACTTAAGCACACTGTTTACAGTAGAGTAACAGGGTTAAGGTTTGCCTTCTTTTGTAAAGTGTCCCTCTAAAAAAGGCTAGGTAGAGCGTCGTCAAGCCAGCACATCTAGCGATGAGTAATGAGCCGCATACATATGATACATTCCACAAGTGTCCCGGCCAGTGTGACCGACAATGCGTCTGAATTCTGCGGAAGACTGGACCACAGCTGCACTCAGCAACTGTGCTGGCTCAGGCTGTTTACAGGGTGTCTCACAAAAAGTGTACAGATTTAAAATGAAGATATTTCAGCATATAAGCACGCGCTCACGTCAAATGCAGGCTTAAATTGAAGCTTAGCTCGTGCAAATTTATTTGACATACAATTTGTTAGTGAGAGTCATGAGACAGTTAACCCGCGCCCTGGTGGGGGGGGCTATTTTTTGCCCCCCCCCTCCAGACTTTTCGATATATCTCCAGAACCGCTGCGCCGATCGTCACCAAACTTTCAGTACCCTCCCGGACATCAATTTTACACATTGTGACCAAAATTTTTTCCAAAGGCTATGATAGGTTGGCCGGAAATGACGTCAGAGTGACGTCATGTTCTGCCGTTTTCGACCCAAAAAAGGGTTTCGCGGGAAGAGCTGTCAGGCCTATAGCTTTGCAAATACAGAAAAATGATAAAGACATAAAAGCTGTAGATTGGACAGGGCTACAAAACTGCTATCTCGGATTTTTGAAATTTTTGGATTTTGACCCCCAAAAATCAAAAAATAGATTTTTTGGATATACTAATCAAAAAATCCAAAAAGTTTTTTGAATTTCGCAAAAACCGGAATATATGTGATAGTCCTTACCGCCTTCCATCCACATACCAAATTTGAGATTGATACCTCCTTTTTTGGCGAAGTTATAGCGAAAAAACTGTTCAAAATTGATGACGTCAAATTTTCAAACTCAATTTTTAGCAATTCTAGACCCCGTAGCGCAAAACAAAGACCACCATTAGACTCCCCGTGACGAGTTGCATCGAATCAATACCCAATTTATGCAAAAATATCAACTTTAAAATTTGACCTTTTTTGGCCTGACCTTGACCTGACCTTGACCTGAACTTCACCAGAAAGTGACCTAAGCCGTACCTGATAGTCTTATAACCAACACCATTGAGTTGGAAATGAAAATTGGCCATAAAACATGTATCACACAACCTTAGTAAAGTTGGGCTCATGTGACCTGACCTGTGACCCTTGGTGACCTGACCCGTGACCTGACCTGGTACTGCTAGTGATCTCTAATAGCAACATATCTACTAGGCAACTGACGCCCTACCGCTGATTCTCGACAAAATGCGTTTTCCTCGGTGTTATAGCGCATTCCCTATAAGACCCGTGAACGGTGAAACATTTCATCTTTGACCTGACCTGTGACGTCATCGGTGACCCCGAGGTCAATGAAATTTGGTTTCCTTCGACAAATTTGACAGGCCTTTCGAACGCCGTTTGAATTTTGCGGATCCGTCCAGTAGTTTCGGAGATACGAGGGGGGGGCAAAAAATAGCCCCCCCCCCCACCAGGTCGCGTTATAAACAGACCCCACCAGGGCGCGGGTTAAGTGAAGAGGAAAGGAAAATAATCGTGAAATTTTACCTTCAAACCGGTTCCCTGGTATTGACTCAGAGGAAATTTAGGGCTCATTTCCCTACAATAAGAGAGAAACCGCCGGCAAACACAATAAAACGGCTTACTGAACATTTCTTGGCTCACGGAACAGTCGGAAATCAAAACACTGGAAACAGCGGTCGCAAGATAACTGCCCGAACACCTTTGAAAATCGGACAAGTCATTCGGCGAGTTGAGGAAAAGCCTGGAGTGTCCGTGCGGCACCTTGCGCAACAAGTTGGACTCAGCCGCTGTTCCACGCATCGGATTCTTAGGAAGGACCTGAAGCTTAAGGCATACAGGCTATCAACATCTCAAGAGCTTTCCAAGTCTGATTGCCTACAACGGTTGGAGTTTTGCCGTTGGTTTTTTAGGAAAGTGCTCGTCTTGCCCCAGTTTCGTCGGCAACATTTGGTGGTCCGACGAGGCACACTTTTACCTTCACGGCTTACCTAATCGTCAAAACCACAGACACTGGGGCAAACACCCGCCAGAGAAGACTTTGGAAGTCCCATTACATTCTCCAAAAGTGACGGTCTGGTGCGCGCTTAGCGCCCAGGGCATAATCGGACCGCTCTTCTTTGAAGACGGTGACGGAGAACCAGTGACGGTGACTTCAGACCGTTATCTGGCAGTGTTGAAGCGCTTTTGGCGGTCTCTCAACAGCAAATGCGCGGACACCATTTGCCTGCAATGGTTCCAGCAGGACGGCGCTCCAGCGCACACGTCAAGAGCCACGCTGGCCTAGCTGACCGAGCGCCTGGGAAGCCGGCTGATCTCCAGGCGGGCCCCCCACAGCTGGCCACCCCACTCACCCGACCTCACCCCCATGGATTTCTATCTATGGGGGTATCTGAAGGATGTCGTGTACGTGAAGGCGCCGCACACGCTAGACGAGCTCAAAAAGGCCATCAGAGGAGCCATACGCGGGATAACCATGGAGACATGCGCCCGTGTAGCCCAGGAGACCATGAGGCGCGCCACCACGTGCGCTGAGCGCAAAGGCTGTCATTTTGAGCATCTAAAAAAATGAGCGCAGAGCTAGAGTATGGGAAACTGATTCGGTATGTGAATATAAAGACGTGCAAATGATATGCGAATAAATTTGCAAGCTTTGTGCTTTCCAGCGATATTTGTGTTTTTTACGTATGTTTTTAACTTACGGAGCTATTTACAAAACAAATATGTACACTTTTTGTGAGACACCCTGTAGATGTAGGCATGGCTTCTCGGTTTCGACCGTTGACTAGCTTTGAGTGTCATGTTTTTCTCGGTGAACTGTTTGACATATTTTGAATATAACTGTTTAAAAAAAACATTAAAATTACCAGCTGTTGTGTATGGTCATTTTTCTTCGACGATAAATTTTTCAACGTAGGTACAGTCCACAGCAGAAGTAATGTGTGGTTTCAGTCATGGGTATGTTCTGCTTCTGAAGCCTAGGAACGATTAGCCAGACTGCAACGAGACTTTAAATGTAGCTTACATGTATCTTCACCCTTGCTGCTACAACTTTATCTATTGACGTCTTCTTTTCAATCAGTCCGCATTTAAAAATCGTCGGTCAAAGCCATCCTTTGATATTGGTAAAACCACACATTACTCTAGCGGTGGGCTGTACGTCATACATATAAACTATAAAGTAACTGTTCACTTATGTTCCCACTTCCCACCTGCCAAGGGTCATATAAGTCGTTAAATTGAATTGTCACCAGTACCCACCTGTGTTATTGCGAATCGACCAGTGTCGCTTAGCCTGTCCCAATCGCGTGTTGTTTCTGCTGATTGCCGAAAACTGTTTCGTGTGTTGTGCCACATTTTCGACGGCCCAGTTGGGTGGGCGGTGTGGCCGCAGTCGACAGAACGCAAACAGAAGTGGGCAGCCGACCAAAATATACTTGGCAAACGGCGGCCTTCTGTACCAACCGGAGTGAGGCAGCAAACGTACTGTAACACCGCGAGATAGCCGTCCCAGTCCAGCCTTTCCTTTGCCTTTTTGATTTATGATGCATAAACGATAGAAGGAATTTTTCGTAATATAAATGTGATAGCTCTGTCTGCCTGCCTGTGTTTGCTACCCTTTTCTCCCGTCGCCCTGTCTCTTTTTTTTTCTCTCTCTCTCATCTCTCTCTCGCTCTCTCCCTCTCTCTCTCTCTCTCTTTCTTTTACGTAAGGCATCTTTTGAGGTAAATTTGGTGTACATCGATCTCACTGATCCCACTTTTACTTATTCCAAACAACGTGAGAATCTGCGGCCTCGTCATACCAATGCCACCCCTCGTTCTATTCCGACAGTCGGGCGGTCCTCCGTCCACGACAGTATATACACTGACATCGGCACGACGCTGGCCGATTCCGCCAAGCCTGTTTGTCTCCTCTCCTGACATACGGTGGCCACTCTCCTCTTCGCTTACACGGTGGTCGACGGCGGTAGACAGCGCTGGCGGAGACATGTAGGGAGCGGTGAGGTGAGGGCGGATGGTGGGTGACCGACCCTCTGTTGAAGGGTATAGGAGGCGCTCGTCGGAGCTGGCGCAGCTCACGACCCGTCGGAGGCCGGACCGGGCCCAGCTGGGGTTCGGCAGTTGTTGGTGGGCGGGCCAAGTGAGCGGTGTGGCCACGTCTGTCGTGGTTAGTCGGGTCAGTGAGGTGCTGCGGATCGGTGGCTAGTTGGTGAAGGACAGAAGCTGTTGATAGAGAGAGAGTGTCTGAGCAGTACTGAGGCTTCTTGGTGAATCAAAACACCGAAGCAGAGAAGTAAACAATTTTCTTATTATCCTGAATTGAAGTGAAGTGAAGGAAGTGGGGTGAATGTTTCATGGAATGAAGCACAAATGTGAGAATAAGAATGACTGAATGAACAAGAGCATGTGAAGGGGTTATGAACCGTGAATAATCCATTTGAAAAGACATGTAAAGCTTCAGCCCACTCGAAAAAGCAAAAGATGTCTTTTGAGGACTAACTGATCATTGTCATCTGGCTGACCTGACCTGAACTTTTTCGACCACTAGCAGTCGCGTACCATGAACTTTCTGTACAACCGCGGCGGCCGGTCGGGCGGCTCGGACGGCCACTCGCCGCTCTCGCTCGGTCGAGGTCGGGTCAAACTGCAGCCGCGTCGACTGCGGTCCGCCGCCGCTGCCGCCGCCGCCGCCTCCGCCGCCGAACAGGAGGCGTCTGAGCGTGTCACGCGCACACACCTCTTCCTGGGGTTCGGCGGGGGCGGCGGCGGCGGCGGCGACGGCGAATCGCGGCCGCGTCGCTCGGGCCTGGTCGGCTGGCTGACCGGCCGTGGTAAGAGGAGGACCAGCCGGTCACGCCAGGAGGAGGAGCAGGCTCAGGAGCCGCCGACAGTGACTGTGGTGCCGCCGCCGCCGCCCGACCCGTGTGAGCAGGAGCTACTCTCCCTGGATCAGCTGAGCCAGGACTGCTTCATGGTGCCCCACGCACTGGTCCACAGGTTCCTGCCGACTGGGCACAAGGTGAGAGAAGTGACGCGACCAAACGGACACTTGTAGTGGGCTGGCTGAAAGGCTTATAATTTTTTATTTTTCTTGACTTTGGGTGAACGGTGTCATTGTCGCATGTGTCAGCTTGTCACTGTAATGACACCCAAAGGGCCAACTCAGGCGGAGACAATCACATAGCATGATTTGGGGCCAAAACCCAGACCACCGAAATAACGAATACATTGTTATTAACAATTGAGAAAAGGTAGGAATAAAACGGCGATACTTCAAACAGGTAAATAAACGTTATCCAGTACGATGAGTAGAGAATTTCAGTGCATTTGGAAGTCCGTCTAACTTCTACCGATTGAGTCACTTAACACAATAAAACTGCCTAGTCACCGTGGGCCCATCCATCGTTCATTGAATTCCATAAGTGAGGCCTAAGCCAGCCAATGGCCTGAACTTGCCCCAGCCCATGACGAACAACACTGTTCTCGTCAGAGAACTTCAAAATACACTGGCTGTAATAGCAAGCATGACCCATCACAGTCAAGTATACATATATTCCTAACATGACTTTGACTGACATGGCTCTGTGTGTGTGTTTTTTTTTAATTACCACGGTGTCAGTACCCATGGGAAAGAGCAAGAACTTACAAGCGTGTCGCTCAAATTTCTATTCTCAAGCAAGCGCCTGTGACGGGCCGCCCGAGCCAGGCATCGTGTCGTGCGGCACAGCATACCATCAGGCGCTTACCACCAGTGCCATCTAGCGGTCGAAGCGTGAAGTGCCGTTGGCTCCCCGCGTGTGGACATTGGCATGCTGGTAAAAAGATGCATCCACGTCTGACGAAACAACACACCAATAAAAATTATTTTCGCTATTTGCTTGGCATATTGGGCATGTTTCGTAGCATCGAAATTTCTTGTTTTCAAATCTAATCAACAGGGGAAACTGAAAAATAAACGTGAGTGATAAATGTCAAACCACATTCCGTTCCGACAAAAAGAAAACTTTAATGCAAAATTGAACAAAGACGCTTCTCGATTCTAAATGAGAAAACGTCCTAGCGATGAATGAGGCATGAAAGAGCACAACAACATATCAAAATGAACCGTGAGAAATTGTCACCATTCTTTTGGCCACGATGTAATTTGTGGACCACCATTCACTTTCGTAGCCAATTCTCATTCATTAGGGTGTCTGGTGAGAACTGACGCGTGAAGCTCAGCTTGAAGCAGCGTAAAATAGACACGGGAAAAGGGAGGGAGGGAGACGAATGGTTCCGAGATTTCGAGTTCGAACGTACAGCCCTCAGCAAACTGCGTGGTAGGTATTCTTTTTTCGACAAAACCGGTAATAACTCAAAGACCATGTGATCTGTCGGTCGGAATTCATTGCAAATAGAGGCACCATGCTCCACTCCTTCGATTGGGTCTATCACTAAACAAAGTATAGGTATGCTTTGTGTGGCAACAAAATGCAACAGTTTGTTTTGGGGGCAAATATAAACTTTTGGGTTTTGTTGCCAAACTTGATGGAAAATGAACACGATGATAATGCCAATCTAAGGTGCGGAGTCTCGCGCGTCTTGCTGTTACGATTTCCGAGTGACCAATAGCATAGTATCCGCGATATTGTCGGTTTTGTCGAAAAAAGAATACCTAACACGCAGTTTGCAGAGGGCTGTACATACATACCTATGTAGTTTGGTGCACCTCTGTTAAACAAGACGGTATTCTTCAAGTGTATTAAACAGAGACTTCTTGAGTAAAAACAGCAATGTCTAGACAAATTGTACGGCACATTATTCTCAGCTGCACTGCCACTCTACATAATCTAGCCATCATTCTATCGGCCTGGGTCTGGGTCAGACCGGCCCAGTGACGGACACCAGTGCCACGCGTGACTTCCGCGGCGGCGCAGCGGAGCGACCCCTCACTGCCGGCGCCGGGGGCGTGACGGACAGATCCGCCGGCTGCCAAACTCTGGTGACCGGGACGGCGCCAAACAACAGACACCGTGACGTGACGTGACGCTGACGGCGACCCGACCCGGTCGACACCCGAGTCGCTGCGTTCCGCCGCGAGCCGCGCGCCTTCCGCTCAGTAGAGCGCAACCAGCGACCCTGCTCTCCTACAGGAATACCCCCGGCCGGCCCGACTGACCTATTTACAATAATACGTACCCCGTCTGGCGATGGGTACCGATAAGCAGAAACAACATAGACCACACCTGCCCCGATCACTGATAGTGTCTAGCCATCAGCTGTGGCAATGTCTGATGGCACACAGTGCCGTACCCATTGGCCCCCGGTCTGAGGAGCTTTGAAAGCCGTCGGATCGGCGGCCGAGGGATCCAGGCGGCTGGCAGGGCGGGAGGGAGTGAATCTCGTCCGGACCGGGAGCCAACACCGCGCGTCCGCCTGCCAGACCACTCTCCAGAGTGACACCATATTTCACGGCGAGCATAAAACAATATTCCTTCAATAGCTGAGAGGTCACTCTTAGGTCGACAGACCATAAATCCTTCTGCCTGTCTCTTTCATGTTCGTAAATAATTAGCATGCAACCGGGTTATTAAACATAAACAGAAAACGCCACATTAGCTTTCAGTAGATGGGACATCTTTACCTGTAACTCCTTTTTTCATGACAACTGAGACAATTATGTATCGTAATAACTATTTTAATTCAAACTACATATATACAAGGTACTTATGATAAAGCACCGGAAAATATTTATCTACAATGTAAGAAAAATAAATTTTCAGTTCCATATAACCAGCTTCCTCCCTCGATGGAGCATCTGCACTCTGCAGGCTTCTATCGCGTCTGTATTGCTATGGCCTTGACTGCATATGCATTTTTCAGTCACATTCATAAGATTAAAACGCCATAAGCGCCCCTCGACATAAAACTTGCGCTAAAATTGTGATCGAAGCAATAAATAAGTTATCTAAACACTGATATCAGGCTGTGCACGAATGACGGATCTACATTCTTCTTTTCTGGTAACTACCAAGGATCCTTTTCTGAGGTTCACTCTGCAAAGTCGCAGAAAAACGTTTCGCTGACTCATGTAAAGTGTAAACAGCGTCATTTGAACGCTAAGCCGACGACTGTACTCCGTTAGCTTTGTCACACCTAAGATAGGCTCCCACGTTGTTATTTGCTCCCGGGTTAACATAAACCGGTTTAACGTAACTTTTGCATCCCGGCCAAACTTGCCGGGTTAACTGTCCCACCGCTCGAGACTGGCACTAGGCTGGCCGAGCAAAAAAAAGGATAGTCTACAATCCCGCATCTGAAACTGACTGCAGCTCCTGTCACAATACCGTAACAGCTCATCGCGAGTTCCGTCACAGTCCGTTACGAACTCCGTCACACCAGATTACCAGTCCCGTCACAGCCGTCACACATCCCGTCACGCCACGGTTCATCACATCCGTCACAGTTCATTGCTTATCCGTCCCCGGCTATCCCCACCGTTCCCTGATGAAGCCGTCTTCTGTCCTCCAGCAATCAGCGGCTAGCTCATATCTGACAACCATAAACACAACTGGCGACGTTTGGCCGGGCGGACCGCAAGCAGCCAGGTGCCAAGCAGTAACGCTTGTCGCGCCCAGCGTCCAAAGAACATATTGACCTGAGTCGAGCACCGCAGCCGACCGCCAGCGACCGTGTACAAACGACGACGGTGACAATCAGTAGAGAATGGGCCGCGAAATCACCACGCTGAGTGATTTAAATTGGGCTTAATTATCTACCGCGTGGGTGGAGTGCGAGCTATTTTAGAGCGAGAGCCATGAGCGAAGTGAAGGCTTCGCATAATAAATCAAAGCAGATGAGGGTTAAATAAACTTTGAGTGAAATGGAGCGGGCTGCGACAAGACGCCAGCTCAGATCTTCTTGGTCGCCTGTCAGCGGTCGAGCTGCGGGCTGATGCGCTGACGAGAATGGGACGCGAGAAGGCTGGCGGCGCGGTCGACTCGGGCAAGGGAGGGGTGCGGTCGGAACTAATCCCGAAGGGAAACGGTCGGGTAGATGACCTGAGATATTTGTCACTGGTCCTGTTGACAACCATGCGATACTACAGGCATATTAACTAGCCATTGCTAAATGTGTATCAACTTGGGATGCAAGCAGACCCGTTGTAAATTTCAATGACTGACGATTTCACCCATCCCTGCAGTCGCCAAGATTTCCTCCGGCACCAGGCCAACTCTGGCCTGGCATTCTCCAATCGACTCTGATCGCAACTGATCTAATCTAAATTCTAAACCCCACTCCATCCCCTCAGCTACCGACCTCTCCTGAAAGTCCCGTCAGCATCTGACGTCCTCCAACACACAGCAACTGCAACTGCGTCTGACAACTCCCAACAGCATTCTGACCTCGACCGCAACTGACCTTCCTCACAATCCAGCCGCACAACTGCCGACCAACTTTGGAAAACCCCGTCGTCTCTCCAAGCAACCATTGAACAAACCCCGACCGACACTGACCTCCCCTCTCCCACCCCCAGCTGCCGACCTCTCCCCCGGCGCGCGGCCAGCGTCTGCGGATGCACGAGACCAGCGACCCGGACCTGTCGGTGGTCCTGCACGTGCTGACGCCGCTGGAGCCGGTGACGCCGCCCAGTGTGCTGGAGCCCGTCAGCCCGCTGCAGGTCCAGCTTACCGCCTGCCTATCGCTGCTGAAGAGGGTGGCTGCCGCGGGGAAGACGAGAGATGCGATACTGCTTAGTAACCTGGAGAGGACCGGTGAGAAGTAGATATTGTAGCGATGTGGTGACTGGTGACTGGTGACTGGTGAGTGCTGAAGGTGTGAGGGTAGGACGGGATGAAGGAGTTGGGCGGAGCAAGGGAGTGGGAGAGTTAAAGCCGGAGTGGAAAGAAAAGCTGCTTGGTAGCGAGATAAACAATTGATTGATGACGCCTAAACGGCAGCAACTCGCAGCTTAAATATTGCCGACGATATTTCTAAATGACCATTTTGCATGATATCGAAAGTGCAATCAATCATCTGTATACGATTCCGCTGGTCCGAGAACAACTAACATGGCTTCTCACGCTCATGGGCGACTATCAATCTCTCTCGTGTGGTCCCACAGAGCCGTTTCCGTTTCTGCTCTACTACACGGTGGCTAAGTCGGGCCGCGCCGCGCAGGAGGTGCTCTCGGAGGTGCGACACGGCGTGCGGACCACGTTCTCACCTCTGCAGACCACCCTGGTCGGTCAGCACACAGTGCGGCTGTACCAGGAGGTGGCCACCATCGCCCGGCCGCCGCTCAGTGAGTCATGGATGCACGGGAGAAGGTGTTGGAGGGATGACTAAGGAAAGCGACAATTGATGTCAAGATTGTGACTTTATTACTCAATTGATGTGACTTCTAACGAATCCTTTGGTCTTTGGTAGTTTCATCGTCAAGCTCAAGATAAAAATGGTTGGCTACTCAATCCAGAATGACTAAAATAAGAATTAGTCCAAATACATACAGCAAAGTGGACATTTAGCTACGCCAATAAGACACACGCACATGCATCGGCTGTGCGACTTTCAGGTCCGTCCATTGTCCGATGGTGCGAGTCCTCTCATCTTGTCTCCTACAAAGAGCAGAAAATACTGCTGGCAAAGAGACAAAGCAGTCCGTGAAATCGCATCTCGCCTGTCACATGTTCAAACGCTGCCAAGTTGGACGTTTTCGCTCCGAGAGAAATACTGCGGAGGCCTGAAAGGCATATTTCGCGGTTGATTCTAAAACATTACGTGAACGACAAAAATGACTGGCGTGTTATTTCCCGCATTATTTACGTAATTCACACGCTATGAGTTTAGAAGCCATGTAATCTCAGTTCATGCTGTATGTCTTCCGAACCCTGACCTATCCAAGAGGTCACTATAAGAGGTCACACTGCGTGACGTCTCGCTCTCTCTTCTCTCTCTCTCTCTCTCTCTCTCTCTCTCTCTCTCTCTCTCTCTCTCTCTCTCTCTCTCTCTCTCTCTCTCTCTCTCTCTCTCTCTCTCTCTCTCTCTCTCTCTCCTCCCTCCGTCTCTTCTCTCTCTCTCTCTCTCTCTCTCTCTCTCTCTCTCTCTCTCTCTCTCTCTCTCTCTCTCTCTCTCTCTCCCTCCCTCCGTCTCTCTCTCTCTCTCTCTCTCTCTCTCTCTCTCTCTCTCTCTCTCTCTCTCTCTCTCTCTCTCTCTCTCTCTCTCTCTCTCTCCCTCCCCAGCCGACCAGCGGCGTCCCAGCAGTGACCGTACCGGCTACATCATCTCTGTGTTCCGGGTCATGGAGGGGGACGACCGACACAGCTTCGAGCGCGACTGGCCCAGCTGGACCGGTGAGTTCAGCTTCGGTGACGACTGAAAAATACGTCAGATAATTTATGAAGAAGCCGTTCGGTGAGGCGTGAACTTCAAGATATTTACTTTAGGTAGTTGTATAACCAAGCTGTCCGATTGCGACACCAGCAACTAGGAGTTGAAATCGGGTAAAATGTACAAATAAAAAACGGGCTTGATTTAGCCAAGGACGATTAGTCCAGAGGCCATTCCACAATCACTGTACGATTGCGATGGAAGAAGAGCTCGAACGATCCTCTTCTTGGAAATCCTGTGTAGTGCATTTTCCGCTCCCACTCTTGTTAGTTATGATGAGCTTTCAAGCCATGGCGACGGTCAGCTCAGGAGGGCCACAAGCGCAAAAACGTCTGTAACAGTTATCAAACCGTCGGGTATATCAAATACTGACACATGTAGGCACCAATCTAACCCGATCTGACATGGGCAGACAGATTTAGAGCCTTCTCCCAGTGGCTTGGGGCCTAGAGTAACATACTATCCATATCACTTTATTTATTACTGACAAGTTTCGAGTCGTGGATATTTATTGGGCTGCGTTATCCAAACACAAGAAAATAAATTTAGTCTGAGCGATCACCCGTCAAGGGTCCAGAAAGCACATGCTTAGAAAATGAGAATAAAATCACTTTGTCATATTTATGGATGCGTGGTGTTCGTCGGCGTCCGCTCTCACGACAAACATGCTGACGCAAAACTATAAGCGTCCATGGCTCAAGCATACCTTTCAGTGACAAGCCCTTTCTCACACCGTGCGTTTCCTATAGGAGCACGACTTCTGTACCGGACCATCCCGAAGCGGGCGGGCCTGCGTCGGATCGTTCTCCACAAGTCCTACGACTCTGACACGGGGGACATCTTCTACATTCTCAGCTGCGAGTACAGCCGGCTGTTAGACGACGTCGTCTCCACTGTGAAGACGCTGCCGGCGCTGAGGGCGCGACTCATCGGTTATACTGGCATCTACAAACCCATGGCGGTGCTATGAAGGTGGTAGGAGAGGGGTAGGTTAGTTCTCGTCACATGTGAAGCTGTTGTGGTGGTTCTAGTTATGCTGATGCTATGACTACGGAAGTGTATCGGTATGGAAAGATAAAAACATTGACTTGTTTTGAGGGTAATATTGAACCAATGCGCGGTGAAAGGAGAGTGTGTTCATCGCCACTTTACAGTGACGGCAGTGTGAATGACTGTCCATTGTGTGACCAGTGGCGGATCCAGGATTTTCACTGGGGAGGGGCTGCAGGTCATAATTGGGCGCCACGCCCCGGATGGGCGCCATAGTCGCATCGTATTGGCGCTGAAATATTGGCGCCCAGTGGCCCTGACAAGAGGCGCCCAGGATCAGTATGTACAGTGACACCACACGATTGGAAATATCGGTGCGGAGCGTACTGAAACGACGTTATTCGACTGATTTTTGCATCCTAGCAGGGCATATTTTAAGGATTTTTTACTGCGTCCCAAAGGTGGCATAGGGCACATGCTTCGATCGGAAAGGGCACATACCACATTGCAAGCGAAATAGTATATAATGCAGGTGAGATACACGTGTCATTGTGTTATGTGCCGGTGGAGGGACAGCAAGCGGGATATTGGGAGCGGGCTGTGATTGCTTTTGGCCAGTCTCGAAATTCGCCCAAGTGCCGCCCCGATGGCGCTGGCCCCCGGCACCGGCGCGGCGCTGCTGACCCATGGAGGGGGGGGGGGCTGATAATTAGTTGAGCCGGAATTGGGATAGAAGCCGGTATGGAATTGGGATAGAAGCTCAGCGAGACTAAGGGATTGTGTGGTGCCTTCGGTACGCCCCTCAAAATCACCCGTGTATGGCCCTCAGGGCCGCCGGTTATGAAGCCTTTGGAGGCACTGGTGTGGGCCCTCACAGGTGCCGGTGTGATGCTATCAGAGGCATTGGTGCGGGGCCCTCAGAGGTGCCGCTGTGGGCCCTCAGAGGTGCCGCTGTGGGCCCTCAGAGGCGCCGGTGAGGGTTCTCACAGTTGCCGTTGTGGGCCCCCAGAGACACTGCAGCGTGGGGTTGTCACAGTCGGGTGTGGGACCCTTAGAGCTGCTGGCTCGAACCCTTTACAGGCCGACAGGGGCTCTCAGAGACCGACAAGGGGCTCTCAAGAGGTCTGCGGTGCCTTTGGGAGCCCTGTGGAGTCCTTAGAGACCAGCAGGCAGCAAGGTACACTCAGACGCCAGTGGGGCCCTCAGAGTCGTCGGTGTGGGGCCCTCAAAAGTCACCGGTGAGTGGCCGTCCGATGCGGCTTCGGCGTTGAGCCCCCAGAGCCGCCGATATATGGCCTTAAGAAGCACTGGTTTCGGGACCTCATTCAGGGGTGCCGGTTGCACTCAGAGGTGGCAGTGTTGGGCCCTCAGCTAGGCACCGGTGTGGGGCATTCACAGCCGCCGGTGAAGGCCCTCGCAGGCGCCGTTGTGGGGGCCTTCAACCATTGGTTTAGGGGGTCATCGCAGGCGTGTGTGGAACCCTTAGAGCTGCTGGTCCCTGATAGGCCGGTAAGGGCCCTCAGAGGCCGGCAAGTAGCCCTCAGAGATCGCCAATAGGCCCTGAGAAGCCGGCAAGGGGCCCTCAAAGGCCGACAAGGGACACTAAAAAGCTGGTGTGGGGCTCTTATGGAGAGAAGTGTCCCGAATCCGGTCCCGAAATCCAGGCCCGGATTTTCCCGAAATCCGGGCCCAGCACCGAACCGGCAGCAGACGGGCCCTTAAGACGGGAAGACAACAAGGTATCGGGTTTGAGGACACTGGGCAGGGCAGAGAGGGTCACAGGGCCTGAATGCAGAGCAGGGCGCAGGGCCTGAAGGAAGGACAGGGCAAGGTACAAGACCTTAAGACAGGGCACTGGGCACTGGGCAGGTCACATATCTTTGGGGTATAGTAGGGCAGGACATAACAAGGTGTACGACCCAAGGATAGGGCAGGGCACAAGGACTGGAGAGCGCATGTATGTGCTTAGGTGCATAGTAAATCAGGGCACAAAGCAATCGTCATTATTGTCTTATTTTAGTTTTTCCCTTTTTATTACCTATGCCCGTTTTAGTTTATGTGCATGTGGAAAGTGTGAATGTCTTTTTATATCACTGCATTTCACAACTTGACTGATGGCAAGGAATAGCCACTATGAGTGGATTTGCCTGAATAAAAATTGGTAATTGGTAAATTGGTAATCAGAAAGGCAACATCTGTTGCATAGTAAAAGACCGAGGCATGCTAATTATTTTTGCTTGCACTTTTCCGCTGAAACCGGGACATTTCAGTGTGGGACGCAGTGGTCCAAATTTCGCGAGGGCTACGTCCCAAAGGCAGGGGGGACGACGCAGTCAGTATGTTAAAATATGCCCTGCATCCTAGTCCTAGTATGCGGCACTCCGATGAGTTGCGAATTGAAAATTGGCGCCACTGCGCCTTCGGCGCAGTGGCGCCAGTTTTCCTTGGGTGGGGGCGCCCCCGCAGCCCCCCCCCCTGGATCCGCCACTGTGTGTGACCGAATGTAGTAGCCGACGTTCAATTGCTGAGAGACATTGCAATCATTGAATATGTTCGTGTTAGCCAAGCAAAAGCGATCGGTGTTTTGGGGCAGTGCAAAGAGAAACCAATTAGGCATGTAGGCATTATGTAGTCATGATAAACACGAGACGGCGCTGCCGTTATTACACTTGTAATAAGCTCAATGGGTCATGCTCAAAGCTCATCTCAGCTCATTAGTTACTTCAACGTTTTTGTTTCTTCTAAACCTTGGGCCCCAGACCAAGGTCTAGAAGCCCAAGACCCGCGCTAGAAATATAAAGGTGAGCAAGGGTTGAGCTGTGTTGTCTGCGAATTAGCCCAGATCTTATACTGCATACTGTAGAGATGCAAAGTGTACAGTGTTGAGGTTATTGTAAGCTGAGGGTGATTGTAGTTATGTCGATACCTTCTACTGAGTCACTGACAAACAATAAACTTCCCAGAGGCCTGACCATGACTCTGGGCTACACCCAGAACTGACATTTGACGGCCCCACTCGAGCTGCTTCGTTGCTCGCTATTTACTGCCGAGTCACCATGCAAACCGGGTCAGATATCAACAAATCTGAGATAGCAGTGGGCCGTCTTCTTCCTGTAAATCGCTCAGTTGGACAGTACGGAGCCACACAGCCGGAAAGTGACCGCGATATTTGATATTTCATACAACGCTATTTGATATTTCGGCCATGTCTAACCGAAAGCAGGACATCCGAAGTGCAATACACGGAAGGAACGCTGTCAAGTATTCGGATTCCTGGTCCCATTCCACCCACAGCCACATTCGGTCGAAAATAGTACCAATCTAGAAAGCAATATAAAATGACAGAAAATCATCAAATCCAAGCACTATAATATCCGAAACAATGATCCACGAGTACCTAGTCAATGTATTTCCGCACCTCCATGCCGGCAATAGCCGTGCGTGACGACATAGCCGTCATCGCCTCGGTCGACTGCACCGGATCCGACCGTAACGTACCTATCTCAGCTTCCCCCACTCCCCACCCACACACGCCCGGGGCGACGGAGTGGCGTTCCGCGGCGCGTGACACGCGGCGCACTGCCCTCCGTCCGACGCACAGGACGCGTGCAAACACTCCCTATCTGATGGAGAGGCCGGATGGAGGCCAGGCCCGGTCCCAGCCGCCCAGGACGTCCGGCCAGGCCACCTCCACCCCCTCCCACAGAGTCCCCACGGACGAGAAAACACAAACACAATCATGGAAGAGGACGATTGACGCTCACACGGCCTTAAAATAAACAATCAAGTAGTGAATAGCACGAGTACCAAAAAAGTGTTATTACAAAGAATAGCTCTATGTTTCATCTGGCTCTCTTCACATCCCTCTGCAAGCCATCCAGTTCTCTTAGGATCGTCAGCGATCACACGGGGCACCAGGGCACCAATCACAGAGCACAAACGGGCTGCCGAGGCGCCCACCTACCGCAGCAGCGCCTTGATGTCCGCCTTCTCCGCAGCGTCGATATAGCTCGTGCCGTCCGGCGTCTTGCCCGACTTGGACGCACCCTGAAAGGAGACCGGATGGGGTTGATACGGATAACGGCAGCAGTGAGCGGCTTGAGTGTCAAATAAACAAACACAATGCCAGCGAGGACTTGACGTAGACCGGACGTGTGACGAGCAACTTTTCATCGACCGCATCAGAAAGAAAAAAGTGAACTTCTTCAACGGCAGGGGAGCAACAATGTCCTGGCCATCCTATGAGACTGCGTGTTCAATACTTAGAAATGGAAAGAATGACAAGGCTTTTCACCGAGAGCGAGAAAGCGAGCCTTTTTAAACGAGAGTTCCAATCAAGGCAGAATGTTTCACGCTTCATGTTCTAGAGCACAACAGGGATGGGCTAAAAAATGGTATGGAATTTAATATCGTATCAAGTGAAAGCTGCAGCCATCATAATCATCACCACCGTTGAACAAGGACCGGGCAATGAGATATCTCGCATGTAACAGCAGTTCGGGTGTGTACCTTTTCCAGCATCAGTTTCACACAGTCGGTGTGGCCCTCCCAGATAGCTGCTAGTATCGCCGAGATGCCGTGCTTGTCCAGCACCTGGAAACGAATCGAAGAAAAATTAGTACTGGAACTGATCGTGAGGCCACATAACAAAGAGAATCGAAATGAAAATAACGTCAACTCAGTAGAAAGAGTCATAATATCACTGCTGGGTGACGACGTGCCAACACCAGGACCAGGAGCACGCCGATTGTGTCCCTTCCTGTCTCAACACCGATACTTACATTGAGGTCTGCACCTTTGCTGAGGAGATATTTCAGCACCTCGAGCTGACCATAGTCGGCGGCATAGTGGATCGGGCTGCGACCATCTATTGGCGCATTCAGGTCCACTTTCTGGCAACAGGAGATCAAGAGATAAAGACGGACATCAATTTATGGCGCAATAATGAGCAGAGAGACTACACAAACTATGCAGATGATGCTAGAAGATTATCATGAAATGAAACCAGCCTAACTTGTTTTGAAACATAGCCGTCATTAGAAACATAATCGCACATCATAGCATTACCTTGGATTCAACAGCCTCCTTCACTTGTTCAATGTCTCCATTTTTGATGCTCCAAACCAGCCCACTCATGATTAGCTGCTATCTGAAAATTCAGGAAAAAGCATTAGCTTGCATTACATATATAGAAAGAAGTGTCAAAACTGAATTATTCAAAACAGATTTGCATAACAATGAAAATCACCCATATTCAGTCACACTCATCACTAGTATCCAGTGGTGGGCACATTGATAACTCCTATGGATAACGAATATCGAAGTCGTTATCGAAGTCCCCGTTTCGGTCAATCGATAACGACAACTTCATCAAATACGACGGGAGCATATTAAGGAATAGTTCACCTTCAGCATGGGGTTTTGAACTGAGATAGCCGTTTTGTAGACTGAGCAGTGAGCACTGAAAAAAATGCTATTCGGAACGTCTTTCGTCCCAACAAGCTCTGTCGCCAAAGATATTTAAGTTTTTCGACGAATGTTTTCCCTATTTAAGGAATATTTAAGGAAGTAAATATTACTTAGAAGCTTATTCCTTTCAAATATTTTATCCTTTCGACTTTGTTCTTTTTTGAAATTATCGTCATCGTTATCGCGTTATCGAAGTGACCGAGTTGGTTATAGAGTTATTGTTATCGAAGTCGCCGACCTCGAAAAATGTTATCGAATTATCGCTATCAAAGTCGGGGTCAAGCTACGAGTGCCCACCACTGCTAGTATCTGTGTGTTCTCGTAAGGGACTACAATAATGCACAGCTACACTGGTGAGGTACTCTATTTCCACCCAAGGTTCAGCAAAATGGGCAGACCTGGCAGGTGGATCCAGCCAGTTTACAACTGATGATACGTTGGTTACAATCTTCCCTAACCCATAATCCATAATCTTCTATTAATACAATCTTCCAACTTCCAAGCTATGCCTATGCCAAAGATGTTGCTAAAAAGTGCACATCTAAGAGTTGTGGAAACAGTACAATGCTGACAGCTACCCTTTTATAACAATAATGTTTCTGGCATCCTCTTGGGCCTGTGCAGCTTGAAACTGATGCCCCATGCCTATTTTGTGAATTACACAGAAAACCACAAAGTGGGAGCCAGCAAACTGGTGCCTGGTGGCATATTTAACTATACTATAACGTATGGTGGAAACTGTAAAACAGTCTTTGGTAGTGCAGGCTAGGTGACTGGTGAGGTTCTGTTATGTGAAATTTTCCAACAAGTGGAAGGGCCAGCAGTAAAAAGATTTAGATGATGTTAACTGTTAAGTATATTGAATAGTTAGAAGAATGTACCATTTATTATTATTATTTTTTATATAAATTTAGTCCGAACCTTTTGATGGGAAGGATTCACAAGGACAGAGCCACCGCTAAGCGAAGCTTGTTGCGATGACCCTGCCCTCTACCCTCCGATCGCGTAATTCCGATTCTATGGCAGAATTTGGAGTCCAAAGTTTAACGTGCGCACAAAGCCGCGCACGGCCGGTCCCCTCGCTGACTTCGCCTGGCTACGGCCTGCCACCAACCGCAACCATGCCTGTCAGGAGGCCCATAAATGTCAAGCGCCCGTCGCGCTTCGAACCTGGACTGTCATAACCGGGAACGCGTGCTCTCACCACGCGGAGTCCAACGCTCTAACCAACTGAGCTACGGGACCGGCAATATTATGCAACTACAGGAGCATGAGAAAGCAAATGCCAAGCTTTCATAAATTCAAACTTCATCATAGGTACACCTATGCATCTGCTAGTGCAAGAAATGCACAAAAAAACAAGCAACATGATGCTGATAGCTTGCGCTAGATCAATCAGCCAAGGTTTTTGTTGTGTAAATTTTGAATCTAGTAATGAGGACTTCACTCTACCTACTGACCACACAATTCCTTGTCTATGACAGAATTTAGAGTCAGAAATTAAATGCATGCACAAGGCCACCAAACAAACAACAACAAAATACATTTATCAAACATAAGATGGAATGAGCAGCTATGCACGGCTGGTCCCCCTCAGCCCTCACTGACTTCGACTGGCTACAGACAGCCTGCCACCAACCACAACCATACCTGTCAGGAGGGTTATAAACATCAATCAAGCACCCATCATGCTTTGAACTCGGGTCCCGGACTGTCATAATTGGGAACACTTTCTCTCACCACGGCCACGCAGTCTACTGACAGCTACTGGACTGACTGAGCTGTGCTATACCTATTGACTTTGAACACTGATTTAGTATTGTACCTGATCATGAGGAAACTTTGGATAATAATGATCAAGACCAAGATCAAGACCTATCTCAAGATCAAAGCGATTTTTTTTACCTTTAATAATTTGATATTTTTAAACAAAACATTCACATATCAGTTGGGCAAACTAGACCTTTGGAATCAAAATATGGAGGCATCAAAAGATTGATTCCTTATGACCATATTTGGGCATAAATGCAGACCATTTCTAACTTACCAATCGCATAAAAATAAAAGAGTGTTTCCAGAAGGAGCATGCCTGATCTTGAACAGAAATGCTGGAACTATCTCCTAAGCAAAATAATATTACTCCTATCACAACAATTTGAATTCTATAGGTCAGTGGCGCAGCCAGGATTTCATTTCGGGGGGGTCATCGCCTCCAAAGCGGGCCCCCTAGTGTGCGGGCCCCCCACCCATTTTTCAGAATCTCTCCATATTTCATACACATTCTGCTGAGCGGGCCCCCTTTACCTGCACGATAACCCTGAGCGAGTTTGAATCAGAACATTTGGATAGAACAATAGCTCGGTAATCACCCGGTGTTCAATTTTTGCGCAAATTGACCACGACAAAAATATGTTCTATGACGTAAAAATTCGTATCTTTCGAGGCCGAAATGTGCCTCTTCCGCAATATGCATAGCATATATGCAATCGGAACTGTTGCCTGCTTCCGTCGGACAATATTTAACTAGTCCCATGTGCCTGTTCTATGTGATCTATTGGTTGCTGTAGTAAATTGTGCCATTACTCTTCTTCATTACGTGAATTCGCTCACAAGAATTTTTAACCCTCGCGGCACAGGGGGAAGGGGCTGATGCCTGATGCAATCCCCCCTAAAGTTTTTTTTCGCAGATAACTCGCGTAAAAAGCGGCTGATCGCGAGGTCTTTCAGTACCCTCGCGTTGATCAATTTTACACCTACCCTAGAAATTTCATGACCCTGGCCCAAATGACCTAAAGGTCAATTCAAGGTCAAATTCCGACCTAAAGGTCGGAAAGTAGGCCAAACCTGGCCGACTTTCCGAGACCATGTTTGGCCAGAATCGCGGTTCGGCGTATGCCGGCTCGCATTAGCGGCGCGTTTGCAGTCCTTTCGTGGTTTCAAGCGTTCAAACATGTGATTTGATGTTGCTCCCATGCATAAGGGTGGATGTCAATGTCACCTGAAGGTCAGGTCAAGAGAAACGTACCGCCTCTCATGGAAAAATTATGAAAAGCTAATTGATCAAAAACAAGGTGGAACAAATCGCTGAAGAAAATGGCATTTGTTCATGACTTATCTACTTAATTACACGGGTTTTGCTGCATAAACTGGTACGTTTGACAATTGAAAATGGCATAGTTGAAAAGAGCATTCAACTTTGTCCAAGATCCATTCATCGCTTTTGCATGAAGAGCAACAATATTCTTAAAAATATAAACGTTTCAAACCTCTACATAGCAATTCATCGATGGCCTCCATTTTTCAATAGGTAGCCTACGTCAACCTATGCTATAAAATATACTTAGCATGTTCTAAAGTAGAACGCATGGTTATCAGTTATCACTAGACACGAGCACCTCTATCATTTTCTCTGATGTTTCTTGTCCTTGGTTACCAAAATATATTGTACTGTACTGTATCTGTACTGTACCTCGATGCGATGGATATTTTTTCCCAAACCAAAATACTTAGCCGTCAAAAGGCAATCGACCGAAATGGATACCTACATAACCCACGGACACAAGACCAACCAAACGCCCACCGATCGAAAATACCCCTTATTCGCGTTGCGGAGCAAGCGGGTCACCCTAGGGGGCCCCATTCACCCGAGGGCCCGGGCCCTATCCACACGGGGGCCCGAGCCCTATCCACACGGGGCCCGGGCCACGTCCACCTGGGCTCCGGGCCCCATCCACCCGGGGCTCCGGGGCCCGTCAACCAGGGGTGCCGAGCCCCATCCACCCGGGGCCCGGGCCCCGTCCACCCAGGGACCCGGACCCCATCCACCCAGGGGGCCAGGGCCCGTTCTCCCAAGGGCCCGGGCCCCATCCACCCAGGGGGCCAGAGCCCGTTCTCCCAAAGGCCCGGGCCCCATCCACCCGGGGATCCGGGCCCCGTCCACCCAGGGCTCGGGGCCCGTTCTCCCGGGGCCCGGGCCCCATCCACCCAGGGGGCCCGGCCCCGTTCTCCTGGGTCCCGGGCCCGTTCTCCCGGGGGCCCGGGCCCATCCACCGGGGATCCCGGGCCCATCCACCAGGGGGCCCGGACCCGTTCTCCCGGGGTCCCGGGCCCCATCCACCCGGAGCCCGGGCCCCATCCACCCAGGGGGCCAGGGTGCGTTCTCCTGGGGGCCCGGGCCCGCTCTCCCGGGGGCCCGGGCCCATCCACCGGGGGCCCCGGGCCCCATCCATCCGGAGGCCCGGGCCCGTTCTCCCGGGGGTTCAGGCCCCGTCCACCCGGGGCTCGGGGCCCGTTCTCCCCGGGACCCGGACCCATCCACCGGGGGCCCCGGACCCATCCATCGGGGGCCCGGGCCCGTTCTCCCGGGGGCCCGGGCCCGTTCTCCCGGGGGCCCGGGCCCCATCCACCTGGAGCCCCGGGCCGACCCCTCACCCGTGGTGTCCCAGTAGGCATTTCTCGAAGCGGGCTCGTCCAATTAGATTACGACCTCTCTCCTCTCTCTCTCTCTCTCTCTCTCTCTCTCTCTCTCTCTCTCTCTCTCTCTCTCTCTCTCTCTCTCTCTCTCTCTCTCTCTCTCTTTCTCTCTTTCTCGAGCGGGCCCCCGACAGAAATTTCGGGGGGGTCAGCTGACCCTCTGACCCCCCCTGGCTGCGCCACTGCTATAGGTAGTGAAAGGCAATCAAGGAATTGATTCACTTTAAACAGATAATCATAATATTGATTCCCTATCAGCTGGCTAATCATTATTTTGATTCACAGGTAATGTTAACAGATAGGCAACAATGACTTGCAAGAATACAGCATTTATCTTGCTATTATTCTCATTTCGTGGTATCCTCAGCACCACAACAGATACCTATAGCATTGTTGTACTTTACCTTCACTACATTTGATAACAATTCACAATTTTTAAATGTCAAGAATACAAAAACTGAAGCAACAGGTAAAACCCATATAAATAATATAAAAGCACTACAACAATGATAATTAGGGGTTTAAAAATTTCATTTTGCCATTTTACACTAATACTGATTGTTTAGTATGTGATTCATGATACAAAAATAGCATACAGCGTGATTTCCTCAAAACAGCTTTAGGTGATGGACAGTGGCTCTGTCTTTTTCCCATTCACAAGGCCAAAGGGACAATTTCTTAGCTTTGAGGTAACACTTTTTGCAAGCCTACTACATTTTTCTACCTTTTTAAAGAAAAATCTCACCGTCATGGGCCTTTTTTTCAACCGTAACGGTACATTTGAAGTAAAAAGTGTACCCAAATGAATCAAAAAATTGATTCCATGCCCATATTTGGTCATGGCTCCTCCCACCAGAATCTAATTATTGATGCCTCCATATTTTGATTCCAAAAGTCTAGTTTGCCCAACTGATATCCTTTTTGCTTGACATTTCTTTTTCAGAAAGCATGCTGTCAATGACTTTAATATCCTGGCTGAAAAAGTAAAGATGATCTACTTAATTTTTATCTAACTGTTCCGAAAACAACTAATCATAATGCTTTAACCGTTCAGTTGAGGTTTTTTATTTTAAAAGCAATTTAAGCGAAGTACTTTTTGCTATTGCTATTTTTGCTATTACTTTTTGCTACACATGCCCTTAATTACAACGACATACACATACTGTTTCCTACCTGTTCCTTCAGGATATAAATATGCGATGGAGATAAAATAAAATGAACTTTTCAAAATAATTCGGAAATTGCCGGCTCCTTCAAAACGAAGAGACTACGCCCAGGGGCCTTTGAAGCGAATCTTCAAAGCCGTGCTCTTTGAAATGTCTCCAAAGGTAAGAAATAGGGCGTTGCCTAGCAACTAGCAAACGAGTTGCAGGTTTCCCCACCGTCGCCTAGCAACTTGAGGATAGCGCTTCATAGTCATTTCCTAGAAAACACAGCGAGGCAAAGGGCGTTCACCAGTTTTGTATCAACTGCGCAGCTTTATGCATTCTTCGAGATTACTAGCTCGCGGCCACAAAATTAACCCGCGCCCTGCTGGGGGTCCTGGATTTCCACGCCCTGCTGGGGGGGGTGTTTGAACACCCCCCCTTGTAACTCGGCTCCTGGGCCACGTAGCGATACGCGGAAGGCGGCGTTCGAAAGAGCGTAAAAAATAATGACGAAATTACTTCGGTCAATTTTTTGGTCAGGTCAAAGGTCAGGTCACCAGAGGTCATTGAAGGCAAAATTTTGCCGATTTCCAGGTCGAATGTCGAAAATTTCCAAGAAGCCAACGCATAACTCGGGAACCAATAGAGCTACAGCGCCGCGGAAAAACGCATTCGATAGCCCTATTAACGCCCTTTCTGAGTAATTCTCTCAGATTTGACCTAACGTCAACGGTTTTGCCTGCAGGGGGCAAAAACTGCAAAAATAGCCGATTTTTTCGAAAACAGTTTTTCTGCAATAACTTTTGACCCAAGCCTTTTACGAGCTTACTTTTACCGGCATCGTGTTCCTCTCTTCAAGACGCATCGAATGAACTATGACTTGACCTTGAAAGGTCAACTTGAAAATTTGACCTCAGGTCAAGGTCATGACCTGACCGGAAAGGGTCATGTTGCATATCAGTCGATCCGTATCGTCGAGCTGAACACATCTAAGGCGTTTTCATCGCTCTAGCATGCCTCTATCAAAAGTTATTTGCGAAAAACTGTTAGATACCATTCGTGACCTAAGATGACCTCAGGGCATAAACAGGGGTCACGGACACCATTTTCAAGCTCAGTGTGTCTAAACCACTTGTAATTCGGTGTTTGGGAGTGTTTATAATGTCTTTCATCCAAAAGAGGCGCATTTCAATTTTCTCCCATTGACTTATAATGGGGAGGTCGTAAAATTGACCTCACCTTAGGTCATCGATATCAAAATTCTGAGATATACATTTTGTACATGCTATTGCTCTTAGCAATCGCTGAAAGTTTCCAAGCGATCGGTCACTCGGTGTAGCTATGACAGACATTGAAAGTTTTTATGAGGTGAGGTCACTTCAAGTGACCTGGTGACCTGACTTTGAATGACCTTGGTCTGAAATTTTCACAACATGTGTAGAATTGATGTATGATAAGGTGTACCAAAAACGGCGGCGCTCCGCGCCGCCGTTTTTGAGATATTCGCGAAAAACCACAAGGGGGGGTGTTCAAACACCCCCCCCAGCAGGGCGCGGGTTAAGAATTGAGCATAAAACCGTGTAGAAACAAAGAATCATATCTTCCTTGCTTGAGCGGCTCTGCAATCATGAACCGGCTTGAAGGTGCCATGCGCCATCAAGCCAAAATGTAAATGCCATGGCAGGTGGCTTGAACACGAGTGCTTTCCCTAAATGAGCAACGCCCAGCGACGATTTTGTCCAACGTGACCGCCTCGACTAATAATACTAATGAAACCGAAAGGCCCTCTGTAATCAGTGCCGAAAGACGAAAGTTCGTCTACCAATACATGAAAAGTTTTCTCAACGGCATTCACTTTTCGACGGTCAACAGTAACATTGTGATCGTCTCCCAACAGGATAGTGCTGTCAAAGCCAATTGTTCGCGCAGTTATCTCGACGCTTATAAAATGCCTAACAGTTCTCCACTCGCAACCCGCAGAGTATCAATGTGTTGCAACGGAATCGAATCCTGATCGGCATACCCCAAGCTCTCCTCAATGTGAATCATTCAGCGGTTTCCCAATCCAACTTCCAGACACGATTTTTGTACATATGTATTTCTGGCCATTTCCAACTGTTGGCGCCATGTTTTGGACTTGTCGGTCACATCACGATGTTCACAGAGTTCACATATCTCTGCGATGAAGGAGGGCGAGGTACCAGCGCGGTCCACCACGCCACATACCACCGAAGCGGCCGCGCCGCGCCGCGCCAACGTCCACAGCTAGACACAGTTCATTCACCAGCTCGCTTACATAGCACTGTGGTACACCAAGAACGCTTCGATAAATCTAGTAACAAAGCGCAATATAAATAACACTAATCAAAAAGCAGTTATTTCACGACGGGTCGGCGGAACACAGGTGTCACACTTTGCCCTTGACGGGCGTCGAAGTACTCGGATTCGGCACCGTGACATGGTTCTTTTTATTAAGGTATTTGCACTTTTTCACGTAACTTATGATGAGTGAATGAATTTTCTTCGGGTTGATTTCGCCTGACTTGCTGTGACAAATCTGGAGAAAAACAAGAATTGTTAGGTCGAAGTCGTGCGGGAATGATGTATGCAAAATGCGCCCGATACTGTCTGCAGAGTGCAGAGATTATTTTTTTATCTGAAAAATAGTGAAACAATATAGGATTGCAATAACGACTTTTGGGGAAGATCCATTAAAAGCGCACAATACGATGGTGATAGTTTTCTTCAAAAGTTTCCAAGAATAAGGAAGTGGATGAATGAAGCATGCCCAGAAATCACAATAAGCAGCAAGAGAGCGTTCAAATGATCAAAAAGCGCTGCAATAAGCCGTAAAAAGGCTACGACACGATCAGATACATGCTAGGATGAGCGGGCTATTGTATCAATGCTGGAGCTAGTCTGACTTACAGCGGTTACTCGAGACATAAAAGCGCGGCACAGTAGGCTAAAACATAGACTTGCCTTGGGGACCGACTTCCTCAAGGTCTCCTTGTACTGCTCCTTGGTGATGGTGCGCTTGTGATAGAAGGGCTTCAGCACCAGCTTCACCTCCTCTATCACACGCTCCTGGCGGTTTAGCTTCTTTAGGAACTGTGGACAAAGATGTGTCCGACGTAAGTCAGCATTGTCTGACAGGTGAGTTGACAAACTTGTTCGACCCCCACGGGTTAAACAAGTGAGGGATCCCCACCACCCACAGCAGGTGCACCGAAATATGATACAAATAGCTAAGCCCTAAGTGTAGCACGCGCCTCTGTAAGAACTTCCCATTCCGGATAAAGAATAGTTTTGTCGAAAGAACCACATTTAAATACACTGATGGTAGCAAAATGAGGGAAATACATAAAGCGCTGTGAAAGTCGCAGCTGCAGAAGACTCGTGACTTTTCGTCTCGTCAGCATGACAGCGTAATAACTGAAGGCTTGCATTCAATGATTGGTTGTTGAAAATTAACCAAGTCATCTAGGAATAACGTACCTAGGTTATAACTATGAAGTTTATAAACGTTATCTAGAATAAGCTTATGCGCAACAGTGATTTCAAAAGAATTATTCACTCAGTAGATAAAAAATCGTACGCAGTAACACTAACGAACGAAATAAATAGCAACAGTGAGCTAGCATGCAGTGACTCGTAAACCCATCGATGTACAATTACACAAACGTGCGTGAGGTGGCTGACATCGAACAAAGTACATGGAGCTGCAGGGTTCGATCGGCAGACATAAATACGGGGGTGAGACCATCACAAAAACATATGAACACTAATATGAGCGCCGTATTTACTTCAGTTAGTGGAATCTTTTAATTAACATTAGGTAAAATTGATCCAACGAGAAAAAAAAACGATATGGTAAACTAACAGAAAGTGTCAATGAAATGTCTCCCTCGCTTACTGGCTACTACTCAATACAGTTTTCCCGAAGCATGATCACCAACCTACATAGAACAGTACAACACGCCAATGCATCTACCACCACGCCGAAGCCTGCCGTGATAGCCCCTGCAGGGCTCGTCTCCGCCGCTGTTGGGTACATGAGCGGCCGTCCAGACCGGGATCTCGGGATGGCGTCGCTCGTCCCGCTGAGCAGGAAGTGCGGTCCGGAGTGACCCAGGACCGGACTGCGGGGCTGGTAGTGACACTAAGCACTACCAAGCGTAAAGCGTACCTTTTCCTTTACCTGCATCTCCACAGCCGAGTTGGGTACGTCGTCGACAATCCTTAGTGCGTCATCGACGTCGGCGGCGGCCGACCCGGCGCCAGCCTTACCGCCCGCTGCAGGTGGCAGAAGGGGGTCAACGACATGTCGAGCGATTCCACACCTGACCGGCTCGTTCACACAAAGATCAACGATCATCTGACAAATCTGAACTGATAGCCGAACTTTCAGAGAAAAGCATGTAATAAAACCGCACGCTCTAAACAACAATAAATGACACTATACGCTTCAATATGTCATTGTCATAGCTGTCGTTTCTAGGTTATTAGGTACTAACCCAGCAATATGAACTGTTTCACCCTAAATAATGCAACCCTGAAGAAACAGCCACAGATTCAGTCTAACACTACGCAGCTACGCAATGGCCAGGGACCACGTAGCAGCACCCCTTTCCCTCAACTCACTGCGCCTGCCCGCCCGGGCGCCGCGGGCCGCCGGTCGCTGCTTCCCAGCCGCTTTGCCCGCTGCCGCCTTCCCCGGCACCCCTTTCCCGGGCGCCGCCCTGGTCGGGGTGGCCTTCGCCGGTGTCGCCTTGCCCCGGCCCTGTGCGCCGCCAAACATCGCCTCGAACCGATCCTTGGGATCCATACGACGTCCGGCGCGGCCGGCGGCGCCCGGCTGCGGCGCGCGCGCCGGCCGCGGCGGCTCGAACAGGTCGTCCCCCTCGCGCGAGTCGGGCGAGTTGGGCGAGTCGGGGGAGAACGGCGAGACGTCCATGTCGATCACATCTGCCGAGCCTCGCTGGCCGTTCTGCGCCGCCGGCGGAGGCGCGGTGGCGGTCGCCGGCGCGGCCTGCGCCGCTGAGCTCGAGGAGGCGGCCGGGGCGGCCGAGGAAGCGGGCAGACTGGGCGGTGGCCGTGAGGTGTCGGGTAGCACGCTGCTCAGAACACTGCTGAGCAGGCTGGCCGCCGACGGCGGCGGTAGGCCGGCAAATAGACTGGTCACCGGCTGTGGGCACAACGGCTGGCAGGTTAGAACAGCAGCTAAGCACAGTCGTGAGCAACATGTCATGAATAAAGCAAATTCCTCACAGCAAATGCGACATTGCTCACAGCCCCTAACGTTTAGCAATACAGAATGGCAACTGCATCAGCTCGCTCGGCTCAAATATTGCGTCTGTGGTAAAAACAGAAAATTATGTTCGGAAAACGGCTATTTTAAACGAATTGAGTGTATTCGCTGATTCAAATACTGACCGCTGCTGCCGGCGGTGGTCGTTTTTCCGCCTCTGCCGGGTGGCGTGGCTCCGGTGGTTTCTCCGCGGCCCGGTCGCGCTGCTCCGCGGGCGGCAGCGGCGGTGGAGGCGGGGAGGGCTCGGCGGCGGCCGGCGGGGGCGGCTCCGGCGCCGCGGGCGACGCCGCCAGCTCGGGACTGTCCATGGCGTCGGGCGACGGCGGAGAGTCGGGCGTCCCCGACGGCGAGTGGGTCGGCTCGAACGGGTCGTACTGGTCGCCGAACTTGGCCTCGGAAGCGTCCGGCGGCGGCGGCTCGGGCGGCGTGGTCGGGCCGCGCGGCGCCGCCGCCGACGGCTGGGTGGTCGCCGCCGCCGGCGCCGCGGCGGCCGCCGTCGTCGCCGCTGCCGTCGTCGCCGGTGGCGAGTCTCCCTCGTCGTCTTCCTCTTGCAGCGGGTTGTTGATCATCCTCACCGCCGCCAGCTTGGCGCTCAGCGAGAACCGCACCGACGGCTCGGCGGCGGCCGGCTCCGGCGGAGTTTTCGGGCCGCGCGGACTGCGGGCTGTCGCGCGCGGGGCCGACGCCGCTGGCTCTGCGGTCGCAGCGGGCGCCGGCCGCGCGGCAGGAGCAGCAGCGCGGGCCTGCGCCGGCCGCGGCGCCGTCGACTCAGTCTCGCCGTCTGAGTCGGTGATGACGATAGGCTCGTCTCGCCGCGGCGACACCTCCACCACCTCGTCCAAATCGATCAGGTCCGGACTGCGACGCTGCCGGCGGCGCGAGAGGCTGTCAGAGCGGCGGTGACTCGGTGCCGGAGACTCACTCGAGTCGGACGAGCGAGACCACGAGCTGGAGCGACTGCCCGAGCGCGAGCGGCGCGGGTGTTTGCGCGGTCGCTCTGACGACCGACTTCTGCTGCGGGCCCGCGGACTGGCTGCCTTGCCACGAGGACTGGGCGCCCGTGGTCGCGGACTGAGCTGGTCCCGAGAGCGGGGACTGGGAGTCCGTGTTCGGGCACTGGCCGCTCGACCTCGCGGACTCGGCAGTCGAGCCCGGGGACTGCGGGGACTTGGCGCCCGGACTCGCGGTGCGGCCCGCGGGCTGGCCGCCGCTCTAGACCGCGGGCTCGGACTGCGGCGCTTCCGTGGCGGTGTCACACTGCGAGCTCTCTTGCTGCCGCGAGCCGGGCGAGGCGACAGCGAGCGGCGCTCACTGCCGTCCTTGTTACGCTCCGAGCGCGCGCTCTGCTTTGGATCCTTGTTCTCCTTTCTGGCATCTCGCCGCTGCCGAGCCGGCGAGAGATCGCGCTCCTGGCGACCGGCACGCGGGGGCTTGACTCGCTCCTCGCGATCGCGACGCGGCAGGTCTCGGTCGCGATCGCGGACTGGCAGTCGCTTGTCTTTGGAGGGAGTCGGGAGGTCCCGAACTCTGGCCGGTTTGTCCCGCACCGGGGAGAGTTCGACGGACGGCTCGCGATCCTCGTGCCTCACCAAGCGGCTCTTGGTACCCAGCCGGTCGCGGGACTCTTTCGAGAAGTTCACACTCACCACCAGGTTATCACCGTCCACAATCACCGCCTTCGAGACGGGCGACTTGAGGCGCTTCTTCCTCTTCTTTTTGTCGTCTTTCTTTTTCACCTTCTCCTTCCTCTTCTTTAGTTTCTTCGGAGCAGCGCCCGGCGACGGACTGAGTTTCCTCTTCCGTTCTCTGCTCTTATCCTTTCCCTTCTTCACAGGTGACTGGGTTCGTTTATGTGGCGGTGTGGGAGACAGCGAATGACGCGGATGCGAGTGGCGCGGATGCGGATGGGCGAGACGCGACGGCGAGTGGCGCGCAGGCGAATGGCGTGCGGGCGAATGGCGTGCGGGCGAATGGCGCGAGTGACCGCGCCGTGGCGGAGAGCGCCTCTCCCGAGACCTTCGTCGGTGTTCGCGGTGACGACGTCCCGGCGAGCGGCTGAGCGTGCGTGACCGCCGCCATCTCTGGGCGGCCCGGCGCGGCGAGCGCGAGCCCGCTGAGCTGGACGAACGCGAGCGCCGCACGACGCCAGCCCGCTCCTGATTCTCCTGAGCGCGCATTTTCCGCTCCGTGATCACTTTGCGGACATCGTACCGCTGAATGTCCCGCTTTTTGCCCTTCCGTCCACCGTCCGCGGGTGGTGAGCGTCTGGTCTCCTTTCGCGATTCTCCAGTCTCTTTGGATCTGGCCGCCGTGCGGCTGGCCGGCTTTCCATCACGATAGTTACGCCCCCGCGTGCTGCGGAACTTCTTCCACCCTACAGCGTCCCCTTCCTCATCATCATCCAGACCAGTGATGGTCTTCTCACTCACGACAAAATCGCGCACTTCTTCGTCAACGTCTGGCGCGTCGTCGTCATCGTTGATGGTCGTGGGACCGGCGGTGGCCGCGTGGCGCGCCGACGGCGACGCGTTGCCCCTGGACGGGCCCCGTACGGGCTCCTCTCCGTCGGAGGGTTCACCGCGCGGGGGCGGCACCGTCAACGGCGGCGGCGAGTCAGCGTCGTCGTCAGCCGGCTCGTCGGCCGATGGTGGCTGCTCCTCCACGATCTCTCCCTCCTCGTAGTCACCATCCGGCGGTGGCTCATCAGCCGGCGAGAGTGGCACCTGAGCGACAGCGTCCGGCGGCGGCGTGCCGGAACCAGGCGGTGGCGACTCTTCTGGGCGCTTCGGAGACGCCACCGGTGGTTCAGGTGGCAGGTCGGAGGGAATCTCCCCCTCCTCGAAGTCGCCCTCGGGTAGATCGGCGTCGTCGTTGTGTTCGCTGTCGCCGGGCTGTCGCTGCAGTACCGACTCTGCCGCCGTCGCTGGGAGTGCCGGGGGCAGGAGGACCGGTGCCGGTGCCGGCGGCGGCGGCGGGGTGGGAGGCCTCTCTGACGGTATCTCACCCTCCTCCATCCCGTCGTCAAAGCCGTCCTCCTCGTTGTCAGATATCTGCTCTGTGCCGAGACAGAGCAGCGGCGCCGGCGTGGTCGCGGGCGCCGCGGCCGGCCCGACGGTTGGTTCCGCCGCCGTCGGTGGCGGCGTCTCAGTCGGAGTCGGACTCGTCTGCTCCGGTTCGGGGGCCGGCGCGGGCTCCTCTGGTTCCTCCTGGTCCGGCCCGAAACTCTCCGGCGAGGAGATGCTCTCGACGGGCAGCAGCTTCCAGTCACCGGCCGGCCTCTGCGAGCCATCAGCGGGGGGTTCCGGCGCGGCCGGCTGACCGGCCTCGTCACGTACCAGCTCCTCGTCGCTTGAGACGTCACTGGCGTCTGCCACGCCGAGCGCGCTGTGTCCGGCGGCCGGCTCAGCGGGCGCCGCAGCGGACCCACGCTGCGGCGAGCCCACAGACTCCAGCGAGTGGATACTGGTCGGGGACATGACCGGAGAGTACACGGGAGACGCCAGTCCGGCGGCACCGCCCACCACAGCGGCGGAATCACTGACAGCCGCCCCGTCAGGGCCAGCGGCTACAGCAGGCTCTACTTCATCGCCGCTATCACTGACACGTTCGTGGCCTGGGAGAAGACTGTGTTCAGAAGCTGCCTTGGAGCCACTAACAGTGTCCGAGTGTTCTGAGCTTTCAATGACGACAGGGGACTCCTCACCACTATCGCTGATATACTCATGGCCTGGTAGAATGTTTTGTCTCATAGCTGCCTTTGAGTCACTCGCTACATCTGCCTGAACCGCATCGCCATCGCCAGCAGATGGCTCTTCACTATCGCTCACCCTTTCGTGACCTGGCAATAGTTCACATGGCTCAGCTGCCTCGGAACAGTCAGAACCGTCTGGACGTGTTGAGCTTTCAGCAACGATGGAGGATTCCGTATCGCCCATATCGGATGCGACGGACTCGCGATCCTCCCTGGGATGAGGCTTCTCTCCCGAGGTGGCACGGTCGTTGGATATCAAGGCCTCTTCCGCGGGAAGATTATCCACAGAGCCCATGTCAGAAATAAAACCGCCAGAAGCACCGCTAGAAACACCGCCTGCTACACATTCTTGGTGCAGGGTGGATGTTATCTCACTTACATCATCCCCACTCTCAATGAGTCTTTGGTTAGGACTAAATGCTTCTTTCTCAAGAGTTGAGTCGGCCGGCCTGTCCGGCTCAGACTCCGCTTCGCACAGCTCGGCGTCAGCGTCCGCATCACCCTCAGCCACGCTGCCAATATCATCTGATACCACATCTGCCGCTGCCACAGTAGTGGTACTATCAGCGGGATCAACACTCGGCGACTCTGGTAGGTCAACCACCTCCGACTCGGGTGTCCTCTCCGCCATAGGAGACTCTAGTGGGTCAGCTGCAGGTGCCTCAACACTCGGTGACTTTGGTGGGCTGACCACTGCTTCCTTCTCATTCGGCGACTTTGGTGTCCTCTCAGTGGTCGGCCACTTTAGAGGATCAGCCTCGTCTACCTCCGCGCTAGGCGACTCGGGCGTCCTCCCCGCGGACGGCGAGGGCGTCTCCTCCGGGGTGGATGGTCGCTCCTCCGGGGTGGATGGTCGCTCGACTGGGGAGGATGATCGCTCCTCGGGCGTGGATGGTCGCTCCTCCGGGGTGGATGGTCGCTCCTCCGGGGTGGACGTCCGTTCCTCCGGGGTCGATGGACGCTCGACTGGTGGGGTGGATGGACGCTCGACTGGTGGGGTGGATGGTCGCTCCTCCGGGCAGGATGGTCGCCCCTCCGGGGTGGATGGTCGCTCGACTGGGGAGGATGGTCGCTCCTCCGGGGCGGACGGCCCGTCCTCTGGAGTGGACAGTCGCTCCTCCGACGCCCGATCCTCCTGGATTGATGGCTGCTCCCCTCCGGGCAGCGGCGTCTCACCCTCTCCGTCTCCGTCAGCGCCATCAGTCCCGCCGGGCGAGCACGGCTCCGTCTCCGAGCCCGGCGAGTCACCAGCTCCGTTCTCCCCTACCTCACGGTCCTCAGCCATCGCATCGACATCATCGTGTTCGACACCGTTACCGGCCAGCGCGTCCTCGTCCGATACATCGTCCAGAGAAGCAGGACGGTGCCCACCCGGCGATAACGCCGGACTCTGGACCCCTCCGACCGGCGGCGAGTCGTCCCGCTCCTGCGGCCGGCCATCGGGAGAAGTCCGCTCGTCCCCCACACCCTCGTCAGCGGACACGTCCTCCAGGTCGTCCTCCGTGCGGCCCGGCTCGGCCCGCCGGCCGTCGTCTATCACAGTTTTCAGAGCGGTGAGTGGCCGGCCGCCGACGTCCGCCGGCGTCCCGTCCGCTCCGCCGGCCGCCCCGCCGCCGGCGCCCTCGCCATTGATGACGCTCGTCAGGCGTGTGTCGGTGCCGCCGGCGGCGCCCACCTGCTGGTCCGCGCCGGCCGGCGGCGGCGGCGAGCGGTCCGGCGCGGCGCCACCGGCCGGCTGTACCCCGGCCGAGTGGAGCACGGGTGGCGGCCGGTCGGCGTGGCCGCGCAGCAGGCCCGGACCGCCCGCGGCCGGCGGACGCGCGCCGCGCCGCCGCTTCAGCCGCATCAGGGCACAGTCGGCACCCACACGGCGCCGGTGGCGCACAGTGGCCACCGGTCCGCCGCCGTCCCAGTCGCTCTCCTCACCGGAGGAGCCGCCACTGCCCAGACCGTTGCTCCACGGACCGGACTCCTGCTCCGCCGCCACCACCTGCGAAAACGACAGAGGGTGGCATATAGAAATGAACCGAACAGTTTAAGAATACTTTCATTCTAAAATCTCAACTTTTTCTGTCACTTTCTTGACGGCACTAACCAGCAATTCAATCATGCATAAACTTTCATCTAATCATAGATAAAAATGACTTCTGGGGATGTATTAAACATTCAGCAATGACACGTTTATGCAGTGCTAGATGCTACACAACAGCAGAATGACAGTGCAACGGTGCGATCCTGCAGCACGACCGCTCAGTCGCCGCGAAACGCACCGTGTCGGTCTGTGACGACACCGGAGCGGCCAAAGACGCCACCGGCCGTCCGTCCAGAGCGTGGTGAGCCGCCGCCGTACCGGGAGTCCATTCCTCCGACGGACAGGGAGCCGCAGGCTGGAAAAGGCATAGAGTTAGACAGGGGACTGCAGCTTGGCACACACGCATACAGCTACACAATGGGTAGCGGCAACCAGGAAAATAGCACATAGACTGGGCCACCTATTGCAAGAAAGGCATAAGTTGGACGCGAAGTAGCAGTCTAGCCCATTGAAGAACAAAAGCTAGAAGGTGAATGAGCTATTAGGATTAATTGTTATGGTTCTGAAACGACACCTAAGGCTTTATGACTTGTGGTAAAAAAAATAACATATTTGAAAACATGCAACTGGACACATTTATGAATGCACATCTTTTTACTGTTTATATTTTTTACTATCGCAGCTAATGTTCTATTTATTACATTTCATAGGCATCATATGTGTTCAATATCTAGACATAAACACACATACAAAACGAAAATATTTCATCATAAGTGTCACTGAAAAGACATGAGGCCTGTGACACCGCGAAATATTGTGGAATATTATTCCATGACGCATGCGCAGTAACCATCACCGGCTGGCGTAGGGGCGTAGCTTCCGAAGCATGACATCATGACAGAATATTCTGCTGCGGAACGACATGCCAGATGTTCGTGATTTGTTTTGCAGCTCAACGTGGCGCCCCAAGCGATTGAATTGTCAAGTGTTTCTCTCTTGTTGTGATGTAATGGGAGATGCAATAATGCAAATTGGTGACTTATCATCGTAGAGTACCTATTTAGGCAATGCCCACGTGTGTCTTATTTGATTGGTTTTCGTACGAAATCGGTTTGTATCAATGTTTGATATGTATCGGTTTGTATACTTTATTTCTGTCCATGACAGGCGATTGCCACATTTTATGCCATTGTGATGTCACAACCAGCAAAATATGTATATCATGCCAGGTGTGAAACAGGCCTCTGAAATCTGTGAGCACATTTGGCACATGTTTCAAACATTGCTGAGAGGAGATTAATCAAGCCCAAGGTGTCTTGGTGAAAAATTGAAATATTTCAATCAGCAAATTATACCTGTTTCAAATAACAAATTTCTAGATGGACTGCCCAAAGTCAGGCAAAGCAACACGGCAATGCTTGTTACTTTGAAAGCTAAATCTGGCATAAATTGCTTAGGAGACTCTTTCCACACACCATTCCAGCTACATCCATCCAGCTACTTATTAAAGGCAATGAATGAATGAATGAACGACTGAATGAATGAATGAATGAATGAATGAATGAATGAATGAATGAATGAATGTAACACAAAAAAGTAAAGTTTGCAAACTTGACATCCACGGCCATTAACATACTAGGTACCAAATTGTTTTAAAAAGAGCCCAAACACGTTCGTGATGAGCAATATAAACTAAAGCAGAGAAAGACATGACATACCTTCACCCATAAAAGTGTGTGCATAAGAAAGCAAGTAGCACAGTTTCCACAGACATTCCCTGGCGAAGCACTCCTTGCTTCAAGAGGCTTCAGGCAGATGATGCAGGTGCACATTTGCAGACTTTCTTCAGTCAGGTCCAGCGGGTCTCTTGCTGCCAGTGTTTGTTCTGGAAAAGAATGTCAAACAACTTGTATTAATAACAATGCCAGCACAAACACAAGTCGCCTGTCAAATGTAGTCAACACCCACCAGCTGTTGAATGACAGTTGTTATGCAATCTTCAAATAAATTGAGCATTTCATTCTTCAGTACAATTCTAGCTTATGACTGGAACATGTTAATCACCTATTCAAGAGAAAAAATGAACATGTATTTTTTTTTGCAGAATATTTAACCCGCGCACCGACCCCCCGTCTCCGCCAACTTCGCACCGACGGGGGGGGGGGCGGATGACCGCCCCCCCTGAGATCTCGAGAACGAAGCAAGATAGCGACAAGCGGTAAACGGCATCGGATACGCACGGACAAGGTCTACAATTTTTACTAAGGTCATTTTCAGGTCAGGTCAAAGATGACGTCACATGAGTCGAAAAAGTCAAAATGGCGGCACTAGATATGGAGAGTTTTCTCGAATAACTTTCGAATTAGTCAAGATAGGAACAAACTAAGGGCATCATCGTGATCCTCTCGTCAATCCGCATCGAATGATATATATGTTGACCTCGAAAGGTCAAGGTCAAAGGTTGACCTCAGGTCACGTGACCTCGAGGTCATCATGTATACCTATCATTCGATGCGTCTTGACGAGCTGAACACAATGAGACCATCCGCGCGGCTGTATCTTGTTCCTGTACGGAGTTATTGACAAAAAACCTTGGGTGACCTTTGATGACGTCACATGACCTTACAGCTGCCCAATAGCAAAACAGACCTCAAGGTAGTGAAGGTTGGTCGTATATGAAGTCATGTATGGTATATGGGACCATTCCGACCCGTTTTAGTGGTAAAAACAGGGAGTTGATTTTTCCCCCATTGACTTATAATGGGGAGGTCGCGAAATTGACCTGACCTTAGGTCACCGACATCAAAATTCCGAGATATACAAATTGTAGCTACTAATGACCTAAATAACATCCTGCGACTTTCAAAGGCCTCCAACATCTACTGTAGCTCTGGCACGGTGACAAAGTTGCAAAAAAGTGACTTGAGGTTGGGTCATTCAAAGTGACCTGGTGACCTGACCTTAAAAGTTAGGAGGTTCAAACTTGCACATCATGTGTAAAATTGATGAGAGAATAGTCGTACCAAATTTCGCGGCGCGCTATCCGCGAAAAACCTCAGGGGGGGGGGCGGATATCCGCCCCCCCGTCGGTGCGCGGGTTAAATCTTGAATTTAAAACGAAAGTAAAAATAAAACTAGGTGCTGCCAGCCAACAGCATTATATTAGAAAGTTAAACAATGCAAAAAGTCCAGAATGAACAATGGAATCATGCACAGTCCAATCCAATTAGAAGCTTACCATAGCCATCAGCATAACAATCTGAATCACAATCACTTTCAGACAGTAAATCAGCATCTTCATCTTGTAAATCCCTCTCCATTTCTCTGAAAATCAAACATTAGGTTAATCAGGGAGATGGTGCCTGCAAAGCTCCTGCCTTGCTTAGAGTATATTAAGAAAATGGATGAACATTTGAAAAAGAATGAAAGAAAATGTGGGAGGCAGAAAAAAAAATCTGAAGTTGACTACGGAGCGAAGATTCTTCTTCAATTTTTACAGCAAGGAACAAGATCTGTTTTTATGTATTCTGGGATAATAGTGCATGCACTATTGCATTTCTGCAGATTCAAAGGTTAAAGCTGGAAGGCAAACATATATGAATGGGAGTGATGAGGAATAACAAAATATTTATACTTTGCAAAAACAAAGCACAGTAAGAGTCAAAGGCAAAACTGTTACCCTTGACTAAAGCACCTATTACCCGTCAAATACCAGAAACGGGTGTTAGGTTAAAGATGGGCATTAAGCAGGCTTATAAGTAGGTGTTTTGTAAGTTGTAAGCTGAGCTAAATTAGGTTTTATAATGTAATTTACCCAAGAAATGTTGTGAATTGAACTTTTTATGCTCATGAGAAACATGCTCCCTGAGACTGGGCCCCACAGGCCAATTGGCCGAAAATCTGATTACCATAAGGGAAGGTATTGAGGTCACAGGCCAATTCACATTGTTTGTGGCACTGGGCAGGTACTTTGCACAATTATTCAAAGAAAGCCAACAAATTTTGTGAATATAGACACAGAATATGAAAAAATCATTCCTAATTGATCATAGAGTCATAGAATTCATGGAACTCTTATTCACTGTCTTCAGAGAGAAAATCTGACAATGGATCTCTGAAGTCTTTAAAATTCAACAGAGCACAGGAACATCTTTAAAGGAAGACTTGTAAATTCTTTCCATCAATTAACCCGCGCCCTGCTGGGGGGGGGGGGGGTGTTTGAACACCCCCCCTTGTGGTTTTTCGCGAATATCTCAAAAACGGCGGCGCGGAGCGCCGCCGTTTTTGGTACACCTTATCATGCATCAATTCTACACATGTTGTGAAAATTTCAGACCAAGGTCATTCAAGGTCAGGTCACCAGGTCACTTGAAGTGACCTCACCTCATAAAAAGTTTCAATGTCTGTCATAGCTACACCGAGTGACCGATCGCTTTGAAACTTTCAGCGATTGCTAAGAGCAATAGCATGTACAAAATGTATATCTCAGAATTTTGATATCGATGACCTAAGGTCAGGTCAATTTTGCGACCTCCCCATTATAAGTCAATGGGAGAAAATTGAAATGCGTCTCTTTTGGACGAAAGACATTATAAACACTCCCAAACACTGAATTACAAGTGGTTTAGACACACTGAACATGAAAATGGTGTCCGTGACCCCTGTTTATGCCCTGAGGTCATCTTAGGTCACGAATGGTATCTAACAGTTTTTCGCAAATAACTTTTGATAGAGGCATGCTAGAGCGATGAAAACACCTTAGATGTGTTCAGCTCGACGATACGGATCGACTGATATGCAACATGACCCTTTCCGGTCAGGTCATGACCTTGACCTGAGGTCAAATTTTCAAGTTGACCTTTCAAGGTCAAGTTATAGTTCATTCGATGCTTCTTGACGAGAGGAACACGATGCCGGTAAAAGTAAGCTCGTACAAGGCTTGGGTCAAAAGTTATTGCAGAAAAACTGTTTCCAAAAAAATCGGCTATTTTTGCAGTTTTTGCCCCCTGCAGGCAAAACCGTTGACGTTAGGTCAAATCTGAGATAATTACTCAGAAAGGGCGTTAATAGGGCTATCGAATGCGCTTTTCCGCGGCGCTGTAGCTCTATTGGTTCCCGAGTTATGCGTTGGCTTCTTGGAAATTTTCGACATTCGACCTGGAAATCGGCGAAATTTTGCCTTCAATGACCTCTGCTGACCTGACCTTTGACCTGACCAAAAAATTGACCGAAGTGATTTCGTCATTATTTTTGACGCTCTTTCGAACGCCGCCTTCCGCGTATCGCTACGTGGCCCAGGAGCCGAGTTAGAAGGGGGGGGGGGTGTTCAAACACCCCCCCCCCCCCAGCAGGGCGTGGAAATCCAGGACCCCCAGCCGGGCGCGGGTTAAGGAAGTGAGCTGGACATGAAAAACATTGTGTGCTCATTTTCAAACAATTACAAATTTCTCCTCTGATTGAGCTAGGTACCTGACTAAATAGCAAAAAGGCCACTGCCTGTAAATAAATGAGAGGTCTTGCTTATAAGCTAGGTATTCTCATGTCATTTCAGAACCTATTAACCCGCGCCCCGTTGGGCTCTGCCGAGCAACGCGCCCGGTTGGGGGGGGCCATTTTGGCCCCCCCCCTAAGATCTCGAGAACCACGCAACATAGCGACAAGCGGTAAACGGCGTTGGATAGCCCCAACGGGGAACTACCTTGTGACCCAATTTTATTGACCTAGGTCAAACCGATGACGTCACAGGTCAGGTCAAAGGTCCAATTTTCACCGTTTACAGGCACTTCAAGAAATGCGTTGTAAAATCGAGTAAAATGCATTTCATTGAAAATCATCGATGGGGAAATGTTCTTCAAACACATATTTTGCTATTTGAGGTCACTGATACCAGGTCAGGTCACAGAGGTCAGGTCACGGGGGGGTCACAATATGAAAGTGTCGTGTGATACATGTTTTATGGTCCATTTTACATGACAAATGCGATTATATGGGTCAGGCAGCCTTTGGGGCCAGCTTAGATCACGTTTTGGTCAAGGTCAGGTCAAGGTCAGGTCAAGGTCAGGTCAAATTAGGTCAAATTTCAAAATTAATATTTTTGCATAAAATGGGTATCGAATCGATGCAGCTCGTCACGGGGAGTTCAATGGTGGTCTTTGTTTTGCCGTACGAGGTCTAGAATTGCTAAAAATTGAGTTCAAAAATTTGACGTCATCATTTTTGAACAGTTTTTTCGCTATAACTTGGCCAAAAAACGAGATATCGATCTGAAATTTGGTATGTATATAGAAGAGCGCTGGGACTAACACATATATTCCGGTTTTTTTTGAAATTCGGAAAAATTTTGGATTTTTTCAAAGTTTTTCTAAAAAAATCAATTTTTTGATTTTTTTTGGGTCAAAAACCAAAAATTTTGAAAATCCGAGATAGCAGTTTTGTAGCGCCGCTTTTTGTCTACTAGACCATATAAAGAACTTTGAAATTGCTTGATAACTGTAGATTTGGTGAGCGTTTCAAGATTGCATGTTTTTTGCTCATTTTTGCTTGAACATGACCTCAGTTTGACCTCAATAACTCCTGACCTAAGGTGACCTAAGACTTGAAATTTGGTGTGAAGGTGTCAAATTGATGCCCGGGAAGGTACTGAAAATTTGGCGGCGCTGCGCGCCGCCGTTTTCTTGCTATTCAGGAAAAACCACAGGGGGGGGCCAAAATGGCCCCCCCCCCCCCAACGGGGCGAGGGTTAACAGCTGGGTGATTAGTCATAAGGTGCCCATAGTTTGGTGGAATCTAAAAAACAGTGCGCCTGGGGGATTTGATCAAGGTTCTTGAAATTCGTTTGCACAAATCATGTGACAATTAGCCTGTGGAATACCTACAGCAGAGGGGGGAATTTATATGCAGTCACATGACTAAATATGCCTTCTGGTGCCCTGCTTTCAGATTCCACCCATAGTTCAGGTCCACAGAAAAAGCAGAGCCTGACATTCCGCAAGAGTGATATGGTATCTGACACATCATCTTGATTGTTATGCACATTCAGTGCCCTGTATTTTACAGGTATAAATGTACGAAAAGCAGTAACTACGGCGATACACATGGAGGTCCCCGCTTCAAAATTAGTTAATCCCTATAATATAGACATCATTCTATAGAGAAACTCATGTTTAGTAAGAATAATGTGGTTTCCAGTTATCTGATCGATAATTTTAAGACCAAAAGCTAACTAATCGTATTCTTACCACGATCTCGGTGGAGCCGCACGACGGTCTGTTGTCAACATGTCAATTGTTGTTAAATATTACGCAGAAATGTAGTATCTTCATAAAACCCAACACACTAGGGGGACTGTGGGAAACCGGGGTTTTGGGTGGGGGGGGGGGAGTACTATTTTTATGAAAAAGTGATAGATATACACAAATAATTTTGGAATTACGGTTCTGTATTTTTAATTTTTAATAGAAGAGAAATCGGTAATTTTCTTTTTCGGTAAAGCGCCTCACGAGATGCGCCAGATCTGTCGACTAATGATAGCGACTTTTCTGAAAAGTCTTCAGAAATGTCTCGTTCGTAAATATTTTCGTTCGTGCATTTTCTTTATTTTCGTTTTTTGATCCGTGCATTTTTTTGTCTGTACATATTTTCATTCTTCGTCCAACATTTCTTCGCCTGTACTGTACATGTTTTCGTCTGTGGCCAACTCGTGGCGAAGCAGTGCAGTGCCGAAGGCAATGCCTTAGGAGAGATTACAGGCAATAGTAAATCAAATATTTTTAGGTTAAATGGTTATGTATCTGGCTTCAGGCCGAAGGCCTGAAGCCTGATGCATGACCACTTAACCTGAAAATATTTGATTTACTATTGCCTGCAATCTATTCCTGCAAGTAACCATTTCCTTATCCGGTAGGCAAAAATCAGTAGGTTAGGTTAGGTTAGGTTAGGTTAGATTAGGATTCCCGGTAGGCAAGAATCAGTAGGTTAGGTTAGGTTAGGTTAGGTTTCTTAATGCCTGGTAGGCAAAAATCAGTAGGTTAGGTTAGGTTAGGTTAGGTTAGGTTAGGATTCCCGGTAGGCAAGAATCAGTAGGTTAGGTTAGGTTAGGTTAGGTTAGGTTTCTTTATGCCTGGTAGGCAAACTCAGTAGGTTAGGTTAGGTTTCTTTAAGCTCGGTAGGCAAAAATCAGTAGGTTAGGTTAGGTTAGGTTAGGACACCTCTTTGAATTTCATCGAGTAATAATCGTTTTCTCAAATTTAAAGTTGTCCGCGCTTTAGACATAACAATTTGAGAACCTTGGTATTGTTTGTCATTTCTGGCTGCGATAAAAAATTGTGCACGCGAAATGCATCTGATATTTTTGCAGCCTTGATTGTTTATTTGTTTATTGTGTTCATCCGCCGTAACCAGCATGGCGTCAGCGTCGGTTGCGAGGGGTGAGGTATGTGGTGTTTTGGGGTCAATTTTGCCAGCTTTAAATGGTAAGCTGTTGCATTTTACTGGCAGGGAATGTTAGATAGTTGGATTATAGCATGTTGTGATACTAATTGGATTCATATAATTAAAACGAAAACGCTTGGGGACCTCCGTGTTTCCGACCGTAACTACTGCCTAGTACAAGCTTTCACTTGGAAGGAGGCACTCTACACCTTCAGCTTTAAGATCTGAAAGAGCTGTTGCAAAAAATACCATTCAAACCAAGATTCAGTAAAACAGTACAAGAAAAGAGGCGATCAAATGCGGCTCTTGAATAGATATGCACAGATTCCAGACCTTATCAGTTTCAGATAAGTATTCACGGAAGAAATCAAAATAAAATACGAAAAATGGCACTGCCTTGGCACTGCAATTACAACGCATCGGCAATCAAGATACATTTTTGGCGCAGGGCGGCGAGCAGGACGCAGAGTATACTTGCCTGTTTTCTTTGTTAAGTCCAAAAAAAAAAACAAAATATCACTCCATAGCACAGATTTCATGTAATGAGCTGAAGACAATTATGCTAGCAGCTATCAATTCATCTGTCGTTTCGTAGAAATAAAACGAGAAAACGCGGTCCACAAACAGATCGCAAGCCTCCACTGATATAGTGACGGCAAGGAATTAAAAATAAGAACCTATTTTTTAGGTTTTTCAAACATTTTTTCATGAAATTATCATCCGAATGTTTCTGAAAATTCAATAATTTAGACATTGTATTGGTCTGATCTTGTGTCAATAATTGCTATATTACTCACTATGCCAGAAAGCAGTGGCATCTAGCGAGCATTTCTAAAACTTTAGTTCAAAATTTATTCGGCAGGTAGCAGAGTGGGGTGGGACGTGGGTACAGGAGGGCCTGCCTTGGGTACATACAGGGTGCGGCGAGTTGGTTGGAGCTTGTGAGTTGTGCTTGACTGTAACCGGACAACAAATCGTAAGGCAGAAGATCGTAGGAAGTTGATCGCATGCTAAAGATCGTAATGGATAAAGATCGTACGACACAATGCTCAGTCGTATGGACAAAATATCGTATTCGCTAAAAATCGTCAAGGAAAATGATCGCACCTATGCCAAAGAGTCGTTATAATAAATAAAGGTCGTACGACATAATGTTCGTATGGACGAAAGATCGCATTCGCAAAAGATCGTCGAGGTACCTATATGATCGTACGCTAAATGATCGTATGAGATAATAAAGATCGTACAGTCAAAATGTGGTATTCACATGGTGCACCCAACTCCAGCGCATACAAAGCTTATCAATTTCTGTGTTCGCGTACCTATAGTAAGTGGCCGTCGTAAGCTCTGCTCGACCATACATTGATGTTGTTTCAGAACTTAGGTGGCTCAATGGCACCAACAACGTTACAACGCGTTGTAACTTGTATATGTGCCGAATAAATGAATGTATGTGCTGCCGTTTTCAATGTAGGGGAAGCCGGGGTAACCCGGGGGGGGGGGAAGCCCGGCCACCCCGTTTCCGGCTAAATTATTCACAATAAAATGCTAAAGTGTTTGTCCTTTCAGCGTGGTAGCTGAGGTAACGCCAGCGTAAAAAAAAAACGTTTACAGTGAGGGGCAAACTTAAACAAAAATAACTAGGTATATATCAGTCGTGAAACCATATAGTGGGGAGAGTGGGGTAAGATGCCCAGGGTTTTGCAATGTCATATATTATTCGAAAATGACAATCGAAAAGCAAACACTTGGAGTTTCAACGGAAGCCGACATCATTTTTCTCCAAAAAATATCACACTTTCGTGCCTGAAATATGATAGTTTTTTTTTGGCTATCAGGCACTTTCCTGAAGAAGTGAAAGGGGGCATCTTATCCCACAGGGTGAAAAAGACGCCCCCTGGCGTTGGGGAAGATGCCTCCTGCACTGTAAGTGACATAAATGTGCACGTAAATCGCCTGAAAGAGTCAGTAGTCCCTTCGAGCCTGCAGAAGACACTAAAGGTCATCGTAAGGGCCCTCAAAAGTAGTCGTAAGGGGCTTCAGAGGTCATCTCAAGGGCCATCATAGTCCAGCGCGGCCAAATAAGCCTCCGTGGTGGCGTTCGGAGACCGTTGTGGGGCTCTTATAGGTCTTCATGATGCTTGAGGGCCCTCGAGCCCGTCGTGGGGGCCTCAGATGCCAGCGCGGCCCGTGGAGCTAGCGTAGGCGCCCTCAAAGGATGTCGTGGCCGTGAGGGCTCTCAGAGTCAGATGCCGCCCAAAAAGTCGCTGTGTGGGCCGAGAGACCGGCATGGGGAGCACCCGACCGTACATGGACTCTCAATAGTCCCAGGTCGGCTTTTGTCGCTCATCACAAGTATGTAATAAATGATTTGACGGGTTGCTTGAAGGGCGGCCTACGGATTTAGGGGACGTCTTTCTCCAAGGGCAGGTGGAATCTTCCCCAAGGTACCAAATTAACATTAAATCAGTACAATTCGTTAGCCATAAAACTACACCCTGAAACAAACTGTTCGGGACACAGTACACGCATGTTAATGTATCACGACCATAGCAAGGGACCTAAAAATTATTTACCTTCTTTGATATTTACAATGTTTTGACACCCAAATATTTTTTTGAAAGCAGCAAATAAAAAACATGCAATCACCAGCCAGCCGTTGCCCAACTGAGCTTCGCAAATTTTTGTGCAGTTAACAAGGCAGGCATCCGCCGCTAAGAACATTAATTTCCAGGTTCGATTCTTTGTTTCGCCGCTAGAGGGGGTGGGGCGTCTTTCCCACCATGGGCATCTTACACCACTCTCCCCTACCTATATAGAACAACGGTGAAATGTACCAAAGTCAAGAGAGAACACGATGATCCGGTGCTGCGCCCTTAACTCCCCCCCCCCCGCTCTCTTCTCCACCAGCTTTGGCTGGATTTCTGCACCGATGCAGTTACCCACAATGTTCCAGCCATTCCTACGCCCATGCTTGAGAGTCCGTTTGTGAAAAATTGTGGGGCAGGGGCAGTGCTCCCATACAGCACCAATGTTGAGAACTTTCGTATGATCAGCGCCGAAGAAATTGTTCTCTTCACGCGTGACTACTGACTATGACTATCAGCAGGGGCGTAGGCAGGGGGGGCCACTGGGCCATGGCCCCCCCTTGGGCGCCGAAGGCGCCCTTTGCGATTGGAGGGCGCCGAAGGCGCCCTCCAATCGCAAATACAATTGTGATATAATCGAATCGAAAAACAATCGCGACTGGAGGGCGCCCTCCAATCGCGAATGTGTTTACAGGGAAAATACGGATGGAGGGCGCCCTCGGAGGACGCCCATTCCAAAGACGCCCTCCAAATACGGTTGGAGGGCTCCCTCGGGCGCCCTCCAACCACATTTGTAGGCTGTAGCTCTCTAAGCGTAACGGTGGTCGCCTATGTAAGCCGCTGTCCTGTAAATAAGCGCCCTCTCACCCGAAGGCGCCCTCCTGTAGGTCGCCACCCTGCTACACATTGCCGCCCTTCTGCTGATCGGCGTCCTCATAATTATTGGCGCTCTCCTACCTATTGAGCCCTCATGTGAAATTTTGAAGGCCGCCTTTCTCCCTGTTGGCACCCTCTTGTTCAGTGCCGCCCTCCTACCTATTGGTTCCCTAGTCCTTCCTGTTGAATGTTAATCGGGGCCCTTCTCCTATTCAGTGGCGGATCCAGGGGGGGGGGCTGCGGGGGCTGGCAGCCCCCACCCAAGGAAAACTGGCGCCACTGCGCCGAAGGCGCAGTGGCGCCAATTTTCAATTCGCAACTCATCGGAGTGCCGCATACTAGGACTAGGATGCAAAAATCAGTCGAATAACGTCGTTTCAGTACGCTCCGCACCGATATTTCCAATCGTGTGGTGTCACTGTACATACTGATCCTGGGCGCCTCTTGTCAGGGCCACTGGGCGCCAATATTTCAGCGCCAATACGATGCGACTATGGCGCCCATCCGGGGCGTGGCGCCCAATTATGACCTGCAGCCCCTCCCCAGTGAAAATCCTGGATCCGCCACTGCTCCTATTGGCGCCCTCGTGTAGATCGCCGCCCTCCTAACCACTGGCACCCTCCTGTTGATCACCGCCCTCCTATCCACTGGCACCTTCCTGTTGACCAGCGCCCTCCGCACAGACGCCCTCCTGTTCGTGTCATCCTCTTGAGCAAAGGCGCCCTCCTCACCATTGCCACCCCCATTTTAATCGTCACCCTTCCGCTCATTGGCGACTTCCAGTTGATGACCGCCCTCCCACCTATTGGCGACCTCTTGTTGATCGCCACCCTCCTATTGGTGCTCTCCTGTTCCTCGCCACCCTCTTACCTGGTGGCGCCCTCCTGTTGATTGTTGATCGGCGCCCTCCTACCTATTGGTGCCCTCCTGTTGATTGTTGATCGGCGCCCTCCTACCTATTGGTGCCCTCCTGTTGATCGCTGCCCTTCTATCCATTGGCGCCCTCCTGCTGCTCGCCAACTTCCTACCTATCGGTGCCCTACTGTCGAAACTCGGGATGTTGATCGGGGCTCTTCTACCTATTAGTGCCCTCCTGTGGATCGCAGCCCTTCTACCTATTGGCAACATCCGTTGATCGCTGCCCTCCTATCATTTATTTACTCCTTTGGCATGTTTTTCAACTTAGTCGTTCTATTGCACATAGTTGATGTCTTGCCTGTGAAAACTGCCACAAATGAACGTGCATTCAGCACAATGAATGAAGTATCTATACCTACCAAAACTATCTACGCTCTACGATGCATAAAACACGTCTTTGGTCTTAACGGATTGATCCTACTTTACGTGCATCATGGCATCTATATGGATTACGATTAAGTATTGTCAACAGGTTCGGGCGCAACAGCAGGCATCTGAAGTTTCGGTGATTGAAACTGGTTATGTGGGTACACTGTATGCATCTGTGAGAAGGCTATGAAGGCTGGTCTGAGGTAATTTGGATGATGTTTACGCATCTCGCGCTCCGGTATCAATCCGATACGGTGATCTGGTGCGTAGATATGCCACCGCCAATAAACTTTTATACATCGACACCCATGAGCCAAGCTTTCTGTACAGTTTGTGTGGCAGCGGCCCGACCAAACCTTAGGTATTTTTTACACCTTCAAATTTGGTAAAAGAGCGAGAGGAGCTTTGAACAGTGATCGTATAAAAGGCGTGCCTAAAAAGCGGAGGAAAAGGTTGTTTTCAAAAATTTCGCGCGCCTTCGGCGCAGCATCTCAAGAACACTTGACCTTTTGTGACCTGAGTATAATAAATACACACGATGCAAAATCAATGCAGCACGACCTATACGAGGTTACGCAAAAAAAAAAACTGGTGGCATGGTAAAAAACGCCTCCCAACCCCCCAACCCCCACTGAGCGATTTTTTATCTCGCGACCGTATGGCGCCCTCCTTGGGTGAGGTGGCGCCCTCCAAACCCTTGCCCCCCCCCCCTTCGCGATTTTCTAAATACGCCGCTGACTATCAGGAACGCTTGTTTTATATCTATTTTGATTTATTTATTTATTTATTTATTTATCTATCTATCTATTTTTGTTTATTTGATGGGAGCAAGCTCTTTCGGCCTGAAAAGACCATTGCAGAGCTATGCGATGATGGATACCTAGGGCGTACGACCATGGGCTGTGCGGGACACCGACAGTGAGCCACGGAGGCGACACCATCCGGGTGGGACCGGATTATCCCGTTGGTAAGTACAGTCCGCCCGCCTCCCACACGGTCAACGCGGAGAGGATTTACAGGTCCTGGTGTGGACCCAGCCTCATCCACCTGTTGTCAGGTGGTGTGACCGCCAGCCCGGAAAGGGAATATGTGGGAGATGTGGCGGGCTGGTTCTGAAGAATGGCGAGGACGGCTGAGGTCAGAAACGCAGCCAGTTGAGCTTATGTGGGCCTTCTTCCGATTTGCTCATTCCAAGAAGGAATCAGCGCTGCAATGCCTATCAAATCTAATTAAGTTTAGCGGTGTATTGCACAATTTGTCGGTCTTATTAGTTATTATAGACGGTAGCAGCGCGGTTATGACTGTGAGGCAATTTGTTAAACGGTTCGGGTCGATCAGACTCACTAGAAAACTTAGGCGGTCTGAAACTGGTTAACACATGGCATGCAGACTTGAAATACCACTGATCAGTTTAATATTTTTGCTTTTCAGTCAAATACGGATAACATAAATTTACTGTCTGTTACGTTATCTATTTTCATTTTCAAATGGGATAGCTGTTAGCCCTCATCTCTGATGCATTTGTCCAATATGCACGACAGATCCCACATCTTTCACCATAATGATCTGTCCTATCCCACCGGCATCATCTTCATTCAAAATGCGCATGTAAATTCGCGCACTTGCTCAAACAACTTGCTGTAGGTATATATTATATACAATCGCACGATGAAATTCATCCACAAGCTCGGCTGTGGCATATAGGTGTGGTGGAGATAGCCCGGAAAGTGGGGTAAGACGGGCACCTTAACCCTATTAGTGGCAGGTGGGGTTTCATCCACCCCTCAGGTTTTCGGGAATATCTCCGAAGCCGCTGAAGCTACGATGCTGAAATTTTCTGACTTTTCCTAAAACTAAATTGGGCACATTCCCTGAAAATTTCAAGTTCATAACTTTACCAGGGGCGGCTCCAAAGCACTGGGAATTGGGGGTCCTATTCGTGAAGCAAGTCATTTGGGCGAAGATCACGATGCTGATGTATTATAACTGTATGCACCAGTTTTACGAACAGTGAATGAAAGGTATCATGTGATAACATATACAAAGTTATTGTGCATCCTCTTTTGACACGTTTTTGCTATAATAGGCGGATCCAGGCGTCCAAAAAGGGTGTTTTTTTGTTTTTTTATGTTTTACCTCCCAACATAGGTGCCCTGACACCGACTATGCATGACCCATACAATTGTGGTCGTTCTCTCATAAGAAAATTGTAACATAACAAGACCATTACCACCCTTTTTAGAAACAGTACCAACAAAAACCTTATTTACTATACTTTTTGTGTACCCCCAATCTCAATGATCTGTATCCGCCTATGATTTTTGAAAATGCTTATTTTTAGGATCCATGTGAATTCCTGGTTCATTCTCTATCGATCGGCAAAAGTTGCGTTAAGATTGGTTTAGAAACCTGGCCGTGATAAACAGTCTACAATGTGTCTGCAATTTGCCCGTTTTTACCCCCCTCTACCCACCTATTGACATTTTTTAATTTTTATTTTTTAGAAATGTAGATCACGTTGAGCGAAATCGAATGCCGTTTGAATTTTGAAAATCGGCCCGTTAGATCTCGAGATATCAGGGGGGGGGGGTCGTAAACAGCTGCCCAGTGCCACTAATAGGGGTAGCCAGGAGCCTGCCACTAATAGGGTTAACCCGCGCCCGGCTGGGGGTCCTGGATTTCCACGCCCTGCTGGGGGGGGGGGGTGTTTGAACACCCCCCTTCTAACTCGGCTCCTGGGCCACGTAGCGATACGCGGAAGGCGGCGTTCGAAAGAGCGTCAAAAATAATGATGAAATCACTTCGGTCAATTTTTTGGTCAGGTCAAAGGTCAGGTCACCAGAGGTCATTGAAGGCAAAATTTCGCCGATTTCCAGGTCGAATGTCGAAAATTTCCAAGAAGCTAACGCATAACTCGGGAACCAATAAAGCTACAGCGCCGCGGAAAAGCGCATTCGATAGCCCTATTAACGCCTTTCTGAGTAACTTTCTCAGATTTGACCTAACGTCAACGGTTTTGCCTGCAGGGGGCAAAAACTGCAAAAATAGCCGATTTTTCGGAAACAGTTTTTCTGCGATAACTTTTGACCCAAGCCTTGTACGAGCTTACTTTTACCGGCATCGTGTTCCTCTTGTCAAGACGCATCGAATGAACTATAACTTGACCTTGAAAGGTCAACTTGAAAATTTGACCTCAGGTCAAGATCATGACCTGACCGGAAAGGGTCATGTTGCATATCAGTCGATCCGTATCGTCGAGCTGAACACATCTAAGGTGTTTTCATCGCTCTAGCATGCCTCTATCAAAAGTTATTTGCGAAAAACTGTTAGATACCATTCGTGACCTAAGATGACCTCAGGGCGTAAACAGGGGCCACGGACACCACTTTCATGTTCAGTGTGTCTAAACCACTTGTAATTCAGTGTTTGGGAGTGTTTATAACGTCTTTCGTCTAAAAGAGACGCATTTCAATTTTCTCCCATTGACTTATAATAAGGAGGTCGCAAAATTGACCTGACCTTAGGTCATCGATATCAAAATTCTGAGATATACATTTTGTACATGCTATTGCTCTTAGCAATCGCTGAAAGTTTCAAAGCGATTCACTCGGTGTAGCTATGACAGACATTGAAACTTTTTATGAGGTGAGGTCACTTCAAGTGACCTGGTGACCTGACCTTGCATGACCTTGGTCTGAAATTTTCACAACATGTGTAGAATTGATGCATGATAAGGTGTACAAAAAACGGTGGCGCTCCGCGCCGCCGTTTTTGAGATATTCGCGAAAAACCACAAGGGGGGTGTTCAAACACCCCCCAGCAGGGCGTGGGTTAATTAACGCCCCCCACGCGCACCGACGGGGGGGGGGCGGATATCCGCCACCCCTGAGGTTTTTCGCGAATAGCGGGAAAACCGCGGCGCTACGAAATTTGGTACGACTATTCTCTCATCAATTTTACACATGGTGTGCAAGTTTGAATCTTCTAACTTTTAATGTCAGGTCACCAGGCCACTTTGAATGACCCAACCTCAAGTCACTTTTTTTGCAACTTTGTCACCGTGCCAGAGCTACAGTAGATGTCGGAGGCCTTTGAAAGTCGCAGGATGTTATAAGTCATTAGTAGCTACAATTTGTTTATCTCGGAATTTTGATATCGATGACCTAAGGTCAGGTCAATTTCTCGACCTCCCCATTATAAGTCAATGGGGGAAAAAATCAACTCCCTGTTTTTACCACTAAAACGGGTCGGAATGGCCCCATAAACCATGCATGACCTCATATACGATCAACCTTCACTACCTTGAGGTCTGTTTTGCTGTTGGGCAGCTGTAAGGTCATGTGACGTCATCAAATGTCACCAGCGGTTTTTTGACAATAACACCGTACAGGAACAAGATACAGCCGCGCGGATGGTCTCATTGTGTTCAGCTCGTCAAGGCGCATCGAATGGTATACATGATGACCTCGAGGTCACGTGACCTGAGGTCAACCTTTGACCTTGACCTTTCGAGGTCAACATATGTCATTCGATGCGGATTGACGTGAGGATCACGATGCTGCCCTTAGTTTGTTCCTATAATGACTAGTTCGAAAGTTATTCGAGAAAAAAACTCTCCATATCTAGCGCCGCCATTTTGATTTTTTTTGCCCCTGTGACGTCATCTTTGACCTGACCTGAAAATGACTTAAGTACAAATTGTAGACCTTGTCCGTGCGTATCCGATGCCGTTTACTGCTTGTCGCTATCTTGCTTCGTTCTCGAGATCTCAGGGGGGGGCGGTCATCCGCCCCCCCCCGTCGGTACGAAGTTGGCGCAGACCCCCGTCGGTGCGCGGGTTAAAGAAATCAAAATAAAAGTTAATTGACTGAACACAAATTCACCGATTTCAATGGTGGTGTGTAGTGGGAAAGGCAATTCTCGTCCTAATTTTTCTCGCTCGTAGCGCTATTGGTTTGGTCTGCAGAAGGGGTGCCCGTCTTACCTACCCTGACCGTCTTACCCCACTTTTCCCTAATGCACAGTGCGATAGAACGCACTTACAAAACAGGTGAATGAGAAAATTTGGGAGCATTTTCGAGACTAATGAAGTAAGTAGCTTGATTTAAAGTGACCTTTTCCTCTATAGTTATTGAAATTGGGATACAAATATATATTACATTTGTTTGGCAGATTTTCCGAAATAGTTTACCACCCATTGCCGCTTGTAGAAATTGACAGTATGAATTCAAGCCTCTATCAGGCTATGAACGCCAATACATTTGTGACGACGCCAATCGAAATGGAAAGTCCCGCATTTTTCAGGTACCACGCCGGTCAAAATATATCAAACACTCCCCACTCTGGATACTATCATCTTCGGTGAGTGTTTATTCAGTCAACGACTTCGGTATGCAGTATTTGCTGTTGATATCTGCTTCGATCTTCAGACATCAGGGGTGCGACTGCAGATTGACATGCACCAGACTGTCAGTAGATAATTAAGATTTCGTATGTTTTTGCAAGCTCTAGAACTTGTAGCGAGGCGTGCAAAAGCCATATCGCATGACCATGGGGGAAGACCCTGTATGTATGTAGAACACGCAGTAGCCTGAATTCCAGCGGGTGCATCATAAACTTTGAGCATAAGCAGAGCATCGGTGCATTCCAGACCAATTATCATTTTTGTTATAATTTGGTATACGCGCTGTTTCCCGAACTTGCATTTTTAATAGCCATAAGCACCTGGTTGGAATTGGGATCCTATTGCATATTCATGTGAATTTAACTTATATTGCAATAAGTAGAGTGTACCTAAGCTTAAAAAAGGTTTAATTTAGACAATGAGCCAGTCTCCAACTTTGGAAGATTCCTCTTCCTCCGTCCCAGGTAGTCATACGGAGCCTTCGAACCGATCGAAGCCGGCTGACCCATATCTGAAATAGCACCGGCATACCCGTAGGCACAGCTGTCTATTTAACTCACCCAGGTGTTGAAGAGGTCAATTATGACCTAAATGGTCACGAAGCTGCGTACAATTATATTCGAGAATCTAAGGTCATCAGATACTTGAGCTGGGCCACTTGTCGTTTAGACAGCCTCGCCAGCGCTTCTGGTCAGGGTCGGGAGCGCACTGGCCCAGGCTCAGACTCCTTTCTCAGGCAACACGTCACGGTAAGGTAACAGCACAAACGGTAGTTACAGCAACAACGTGTATGCTCTTTTTTAGACTATGGAAGATTCCTCTTGCTTTGTCCCAGGTGGTCAATCTGGGGAGTTCAAACCGATCGAGGCTATAAATCGCATTGGCATGCATATTTAGTTTGTCAGTGTTTTCAGGTATCGGAAGAATGTTAGTAGGTATCTCATTTGGTGTTTTTTTTCATTAGTGTTGGGTTAACTGCAGTCAGCAGCTACTTCGAGTTATATACCAATGTCATGTTGACATGCTGTGCTGTGTCTTCAGATACAAAGTGGTGCGATCAGTTAGTTATTGTCATACAAATCAGAACTGGAATGCAGCGCAGACGACAACTAATGCTAAAGACGCTTTATATCAATATGCTACTTCGCTGCACTCTTCCCGCCATTCATTGTGTTCGGACTATCATGTATTACGAGCATGTTCTCAGTAATTACACGAATCCATCCTAAGAGAAATTAGCGTTTGATGAAGATTGCGTCTTTCCGAGCGGTCGTTGCCACTTTGCATTCTGTTGGCAAACCGTATGGCCACTCGCACGACTTGGCGGTGTCCACTCCAGAGTGTCCTGTTTTCCAGACGATGGAACGCTACCAGGGACGGGTGGCGGTGGTGACCGGCGTCAGCTCCGGCATCGGCGAGGGCCTGGTCAGGGCGCTGGTAGCCGCCGGCATCCGGGTGGCCGGCTGCGCCAGAAACGCCGACAAACTCCAGGTGAGACGAGTCCGGCGCATTGTCACTGAATAGAACGGATATGCTGAGCAATAACCACATCATTAGAAGATTGGTTATGCCTATACACCGTATAATTAGGATATAGATGACCTGACTGGGGAACAGGTAAGTACTCAGTGACCTGGTTCATGGTTGAATCAATACCGCATTAAGAATATTCAGGCACTCAGCTCAGTACAGGCAGAAGACATAATAACGTAATATACGCCCACTGTGCCATACAGTCAGAAATGTGTTCAGTGTTCAGTGTTCAGTGTTCAGTGTTCGTATTGTTTTGTCGATATTCGGGTGTTGAAAAAGTCTCTGACGAAACGCGTCCACCCATGTGCTGTATGTTTTTCCTACTCAATATACAGTCAGAAATGTCGCTAAGTAAGAATCCTGCTGATCCGTGCCTCGGAGGCGGGAGGGCATGGAGCTTCTGAATCTCAGGCCTAAGCCGATCAGCGTTGTATATAGGGAGAACTCGGTATTAGCCGCTAGGGGGCTCGCTCTCTTTTCCGAAGTTGATGGGATGGTCGGCACTCCGCACTCTGCAGCCATGAGAAGTGGAGACGCTACAGACCAGCTTAATCCGGCAAATGCGAAGATATATATTATGTGTAGTGTAAACTTCTGATGCACTGAAGCGAAATCTTTTTTTTTCGAATACACGATGGAGGCTGTAGCATACAAAAGAAGCAATGCTCTTGTGATATGACCTATCAAATCTAATAGCATTATGTGGCAGCATGGAGTAGCGACCGTGTTAACTGTTTACTGAACATCACATTTCAATACTAATACGAGCTGTGATTTCATTCTTTGGACCCCAGCAGCGTATCATAGATTAAAATCTCACCCCTTAATCTCTTCTAACCATTGTTTGTCTGGTGGGCACTCCTCTGACCATTGTTTGTTCAATGAGCTCCCCTGGCTGTCCGATGAGCAGTGAGCTAACTGTCTAGTGAGCACTCCTCTGACTATTGTCTGTCCAGTGAGCACTCTTCTGACTATTGTCTGTCCGGTGAGAACTCCTCTGACCATTGTCTGTCTGGTGAGCACTCCCATAAGCGTAGGAACCATGGGTGCAAGGGTGCAGCTGCACCCACAATATTTATCCAGTGGGTGCAGACAATGTATTCTGCACCCACAATAATCTGAACCAAAAACCCCTTTTTTCATCAACACTACTTCCCATGCAGCACGGCAAATTCAGGATATGTTGCCTAACTATCCATCTTTCGAAGCATTTCCTTCTGTGATGGTCTTCAAAACTTACATTTGTGCTGAAAAAAGGGAAATGGAGCATGTGATTGAACACATACCGAACCGATGACCCACTGTCAAAAATTTTAGCCCGATATCTTCGAAAATGGCTAAGTTGACCGCTTTTACTTTTTGCGGTAGTCAATATTGACAATATTAGTCCTCGCATGTGTGCAGCGTTTTCCAGCTTCTAATGTGTAGGGGGAGGGGGAGGGGGTCGGTCGGACCCCACTGCCGTTCGGCCCCTGATCGAGCTACAGCTTCGCGGAAAAAAAACGAGGGTGTTGCCCGTGACGAGAGGAAGCCGATGATACCCGATTTGAAGGTCCTAGGTCATTAGGTGACCTTCCAGGTCAGGTCAATATTCCAAAAGTCGGGAAAACCGGGACCTGCTAGAACTGCGTATTGCGTAAAGTGAACCTGTTATCGGGTTTTTCGGGGTGCTGATCACGAATATCTGATGTTAGTTTTAATAATAATAATAATAATAATCCATTTATTTCGCACCGATATTTCACGGTACATATTCAACACATAACAATACACACCAACACAACACACGAACATGCAGACATAGCACAGCTACGTTTTGCCCAGTCAGGCAACTAGGTCATTACATCTAGGTGGTCCCGCCTTGGTCCCGCCTCATCATGCGTGCATTGACTATACGCTCAATGTTCGACATAAATATGTTTTGTAAGTCAAATGGAGTTATGACACTGAAATCCAAGCCTAGTAGGTCGTAGCGTCTCCGTATTGCGAGGCTAGCTTTCGCAGATAATCCATTACGGCCTATTACACTATTTCTAATACACTGGACAATACCATTACTGCTTTGATTGATGCGACGGTGAAACATGAGCTGTCTTTTAGCCAGAAGCATAGGACAAGTAAGTAATTTGACTCGATGACACAGTTCATGATTTCTGGTTCCAAGTGGCAAATTCATAAGCTTTTTAATACACCGATGATACGCTACATGCATTTCACGAAGAGATCTCTGATTGGTATCAACATTCCATAGTTCACATCCATACATATGTGTACAGTATGACTTAAATAATTTTATAAGTAAACTCTTATTAGCATGCCTGAGCTTTGCATAAAGCATGTTGGTCATATAGTACATTGAACGCTTTACCCTTCGAATATCGGGCACATCACATAAGTCATTAGAAATGATATGGCCAAGATATTTAAATTGACTGACCCATTTCAGATTTTCACCACACAGTGCGATTTTTGGCTCCTTAGAGTTCATTAAATGACTAGCTTTATAAGGCTTCCTAGGGTTAAAAACCATGCACACAGTTTTTTGCACATTAAACCTTATATCTCTGGACACAGCAAAACATTCACACTGATCCACCAGAGTCTGAAGCCCTTGTCTGGTGGGGGATAGAAGCACTATATCATCCGCATAGGCGATGACACCGACGGCACAATTGCCAACAAAACATCCAGTTCGAAGAGAACGCAACTCAATCAACAGATCATCAATGTATACATTGAATAGCAGTGGGGAGAGGTTTCCGCCCTGTCTTACACCATTCTGGATGGAAAATGACACTGATTCCTTACTGGCCCATTTGACACTCATTCTCTGATGCCCGTACCAGTGTATAAGAAGTTTCAAATATATTGGGGGAACTTTTCGTTGATCAAGTATCTTAAAAAGCGTGGCATGACACACTCTGTCAAACGCCTTACTCGCATCTAAAAAGGACACATACACCGAACTGCCTCGCTCTGTGTAATAGTTCACTGTCTCTTTAAATGCATAAACAGCATGAGATGTTGAATGGCCATCCTTGAATCCAAATTGGGATTCACATGTCTTTAAGAAGGGAGCTAGCTTTTCAACCAGAATAAGTTCTAACTCGAGTTTTGATTACAGATGATTTTTTCATGCATTTAGGCCAGATCGGGTCAGGTCAGGTCAGGTCAGCCATTAGGCGTCCTACCGGCTATCCATAGTAGGTGTCAACTACCACTGACGGCGTCGTAGCATGTTACGAAAGCACTAAAACTACTCCATAAACGTTCAAATGGATGCTAAATTCGAAATCAGCCCTATAAACTACCTTAGAAACATGTAAAACTCGAAAAAGTGAACCGAGGTCATCAAAGGTCAATGACCTGACCTGACCTTCAGGTTACCTTCACACCCACCGTGATGCATGGGAAGAACATCATTTCACATGTTTGGTCGTCTACAATCACAAAAAGACTGGAAACGCGCGGATAATTTATGAGCTGACATACGCCAAATCGCGATTCCGGCCGAACATGGTCTCGAGAATCATGTCACAGGTCACAGGTCTTTTGGGGCAGGGTCATGAAATTTTCAAAGTAGGTGTAAAACTGATCAACTCGAGGGTACTATATAAAAGTTTCGTCGCGATCGGCTGGCCGCTTTTTGCGCGAGTTATTTGCGAACAACCATGGGGGGTTCATCCGACACTGAAAACCAAAACGATTCTCTATTCCCTTTGATCATGGTGTGTCATGCTCCTATAACTCTGCCGTTTTCCTGGCGGAATGCCCTTAAGATACTCAAATGATTCCTCAAATGATTCCTTTTAAGCATATCAGGGGTTTTGGTCTAAAACAACACCCTGATCATTTTCTTCGAACATACCCAAACTATACCCTCATTCTTTAAATTCCTCCCTTGAATTCTTCTAATATACCCTAGTGTACAGTCTCTGCCGCTACTGTCAGATACCGTACCTGTGCCGCTCGGCGCCTCCGGCGGTGACCGGTCGGCGGGCCGGGACTGGCCGGCCGGGCGGGCGAGGAGGACGGGCAGTCGCTCCCTGGACGTGTTGCTGACCACTAACCCGCGCCCCGCTGGGCTATTCAGCCATACGCGCCCTGCTGGGGATAGAACCTTAACCCTCGTTTTGGATGTGTTACGATATATAAAGGGAAATCGGACGAGGGAGCTGAGAGTAATGAGACAGTTTCTGAGCAAGTTCTACGACGAATATACCTAGGGCATTATTATTTTCCCTTCTGGGTTTATGTGGGGTCTAATGCAAGAATACATTGAGATCAGTGATGGAAATCACAGAATAATACGGGAGTGTTACGTGGTATAATGCGAGTATAGTTTGCAAAATATTCCCCTTATACGCTTAGAAGGAATACTAGAGGTTTCGATGTAAGGGTATTTTGGTAGGTTAAAAGGAGTGTACTGTGGGTATCGCAGGGAATAGAACAGGAATCATATTCCTTTCCTCTTCGGTACTTACTAGGGTATATTAGAAGAATTCAAAGGAGCTATTTAAAGAACAAGGGTATAGTTTGGGTATATTCGAAGAAATGATCAGGGTGTTGTTTTAGACCAAAACCCCTAATATGCTCAAAAGGAATCAAAAAGGTTCTCAGTGTAGGGTATATTAGAAGAATTTCAGAGTGATATTCAAAGAAAGTGTATTTGGGGTATATTCGGAGAAATGATCAGGGTGTTGTTTTAGACCAATTCCCCTAATATGCTTAAAAGGAATCAAAACAGCTCTCAGTGGACCCCCCTACACATGTGAGGGTCAATGCTTCCAAATGCACTTATCGGTCGGTACCTTTTCGACATGGTTTGTACACCTTCAAAGCTCGTAACGAGCCTTCTCTCGGGTGTCGCTCCCTACCCCCCCCCCCTCCCCGCTTCACCGGCCATGGCTGGATTTCTGCACCCATGCACCCACAATGTTCCAGCCGTTCCTACGCCCATGAGCACTCCTCTGACTATTACCTGTCCAGTGAGCACCGTCTGACTATATAATGTCTGCTCCGGTGAGCAGTGAGCACTCCTCTGACCATTGTCTGTCCAGTGAGCACCGTCTGACTATTGTCTGCCCAGTGAGCACTCCTCTGACCATTGTTTGTCCGATGAGCACTCCTTTCTGTCCAGTGGCATTGCGCTCACCTTTAACTATTGTCTGTACGCACTCGCAGATCAATCCTCTTACTATTTGACTGTCAGTGTAACTATCATCTAACGACGAGCTTCCCGACTATTGTCTGTCTGGTGAGCACGCAGACGCTGAAGGAGTCGCTCGGTCCCGATTCAGAGCACTTCCTGCCGGTGACCTGTGACCTCACCGAGGAGCAGCAGGTGCGCAATTTCTTCGAGCGCGTGCTGGCTGAATGGGGTGCTGTCGATATTCTGATCAACAACGCTGGCCTCGCCTTTAATTCGTCTCTGCTGGGTAAGTAAACGCAGCCCCCGTCTCACTGGGTGGTAAACATTCTTTTACAACAAAATCGAGCATAGCTCGAAGGCTACGTTATAAGTTGAGAGTTATAAGAAATCAATCATAACACAGAGACGCACAATGTTCTCCACTATCAACTGGTCCACCATTAAATAAATTGTCAGCCCAGTTTAAAAACAAAAAGCATAATTTTCTTTTAAGGTCAAATGCAAACCTATGTCTAGTGCCGCCAAACCGGGTGAGAAAAAAAAACAGACAATCAGGTGCCCAATCTTTGGTGTGGACCTAGCTCGTCTTGCTGTTATGATTTCCGGGTGACCTATGATGTACCCTTCCAACTATTCTCGGTATTGTCAAAATAGCTACCAAGTCGTGAGGCAGGTCCTGAACAGTATACATGCATAACTTTGCATACAGCCACATATAGCCTGTAGTCATTGCCGCATACGCCAGGTTGGTCGAGACCTGTTTTGGTCGAAGGAAATATAACGATTCAGTGAGCGTATACTGATGCGCATGAATATTGCATGCCCCGTGTATGTGCATGGTTGAAATGTGTTCGCGAAGTACCTGGCATGATTGCATACTGCTCCGTTTCAAGATGCAGATACATGCAACATATAGAGCGTAACTGGAATAATAAATATGCCAGTTAGAATCATAGGGACGGAGTCATCCATTCTTATTTCGGTTGGCAAAGCAAGTGAGTTCCAGGTATGTACCTTCACTTGTAATATTACATCAGTAGCGCATTGCTTGGGCTAAAAATCAGCATGACACGGTTGACAGACAAACAGTGATGGTGCTAAGGTGGGTCGTGTCTTTTTCAAGCCGTCGAGCTGGAATGCCATAGAATGATAATGTATTCATTGCATATCTGTCTTGTTTATATCCTCATTTTCAGATGGCACAGTGGAGGAGTGGAGGACTATGCTCGATACAAATATCGTTGCACTTTGCTTATGTACTCAGCTGACAGTTGAGAGCATGAAGGAATCAAACATATCAGATGGCTACATCATTCATATCAACAGGTGAGGTACTAGGCACTTTAGATGTGCAAGTAAATATTCATTATCATTCACTGTCTCATAATTGTCCAGAATAGTTTGTTTCTGGATTTTTTTTTTTGTGCATATTCTGTGTCTTTTATGAAAAGGTCCCACTAGCGTGTAGAACCGAAGCACTGCTACATTTGTAATTATCTGTGCTGCAATGTTTGTTTGAAATGAACAAAAACAAGCATCCTCCCTTGCATAGTTTATTCGCCACAAGTCGCTCAAACGTCAGCTAACTTTTTAACTTTGTTCAAATTTAATTCACAGCGAATCCGGCCATATGCACCCGGTGCCGTCAAAGTTTCATTTTTACTCTGCTACTAAGCATGCCGTGAGAGCTCTCACAGAGACGATGCGGCTTGAACTGGCAAAAACTCTCCCAGGATGCCGCATTAGCGTAAGTCAGCTGTAAGCGATAATATTTTCAGATAGGTATGCAACTGTTCCTGTACTTTTTACGATTTATTTTCATGTGTTTTACAATAACATGCGCCATATCTGTTTGTTTGTTTGTTTTGTTGGGTTAGGCCCTTTCGGTCGACAAGACCATTGCAGAGCCGGAAGGATGATAGGAATTAGGGGGAGACATTGGTCTGGGCAGGCACCCTAGTGAGTCGCCGGGGCTGAGCCCGTCCAGAGGACAGGCCACCCAGCCCCAAGGCACTCACTGCACCCGGCTACGGGGTGCGCTCCCTCAGGAGCAGCGGTGCCGCTCCAAGGGAGCAGCCCGCATGAGATAAAGTTGCCTGTCCAGCCCGGAGGGAGGTTGTGGCGTGGAGGAGAAGGATTTCAGTATCCTGAGGATAGAAGCACGGAACGGTGCCATATCTGAGGATTATCATTAAGTTCAATGTCTTATCCCGAAACTCCAAAGGAATTCCTAAATCCTAAGCTATTAGGTACTGCACCAGGCTCACTTCGCTCGGTAGATGCACACACTAGACGGTAGAGTGTACCGCCGTGCGTGCGTGTACTGCGGCACAGTCTGTCGCTGCGCTGACAGGCGGCTGCGCGCCGTTTCAGTCGGTGAGTCCCGGCCTGGTGGAGACCCAGTTCCTGGCCAAAATGGCCGGCCGACCCGCCGAGCAGCTGAAGGTCTTCTCCAGAATGAAGGCGCTGGAGGTAGAAGATGTCGTCCAGACAGTCCTCCATCTGTTGCGGACGCCTGCCCACGTTCAGGTGCGGAAAAGGCTCGAAAGAAACTGGGCACCAGGCTCTGCTCCATATTTTTTTATCCTTCTGTATACATAGTTGTAAGTTAGATGCGATGTATACTTGGGCTCAATTATCATTTAGCTGTAAAAAGTCATGCTGCATTTTTACCGATTATTTTATTTCCAGGTTCACGACGTACTAATGAGGCCGGCTGGTCAGACGTCGTGATGGGTCAGGCGTTAAGTTAGGCTGCTGAAACAGACTTCAATGCTGCACTGGTCCTCTTAGTTACAAAGTCTCGCGTCAGGCAACAGAGCTGATTTGACGACAGGTAAATCCATGAAATTCAGCATCTGGGATATTTGAAGAAGCGATCGAAGCATTAAACGATATTAATGACGGATATAAAAAGCGTGACACTGCAAAATAATCCTAATAGTGGTAAGGAGGCACGCAACCCATTGTTGACTTGTCCTAGGTAAGAACTTAGGTAGTTGCCTTGTACATGCCTTGTACATTAAACCATGGATGAGAGATGTGAACCACAGTATTTCTCAACCACGATTAAACGATGAAAAACATTTTTAGGCAATTAGGTGAGGGAAAGAGGAAGATTAAAAACTGATAAACGTGAGCGAAGCTATAAACACAATTAAAGGACTAGCGAAGAAACCGGAAATATATTATCACCAAGGCCTGAATGCGTCTGTATCAGTGAAAAATATGTTGGTACACATACCTACGCATTTTGCTGTCATTATTCTATAGGTCTCGACACATCGGCCTATTATGTCTGCCTCAGTACCAGAACTGCACGACGGGAAGCGCCTGAGGAAATAACAATGATCAGGGCCAGTAGAGCAGCAAAGCACAAGAGGACAAAACTAGATGCCACATATCCTCGTATATTCGTTTACTTATGGCAATTTCCGCAAATAGCAGACATATCCGAACATATTTTGGTAACCGTATCCTGATAAAAGAAGATTCGATCAATCAATCGACTGCATATAATGGCCAGAAAACAACTTCTGAAGTGGTCGGCCTGCCAGACGGCAAGCAAAAAATCACAGCAGCCAACGGCCTTGTGAGCGACACAGTCTCTAAATATTTTGGTTTGCCCGATTTGGTTACCTCTTGTAAGAACCATAGAGACTTTCACCCATGAAAGCCTACATAGTTACGTGTGTGATGCACAAACTCAGTGATTATTTATTAGACCCCATTAATCTATGATAACGTAAGGGTTACTGTCCTTTAGAAATTATGCCTTTGTCAAATAAGCCTGACTTTATGAATTAACCTACCAACATGTCTTCCTTCTGTTTTAGCTAACCATGCATCGTGTTATGATATTGCAAATTGAACGGAGTATGACATATTAAGTAGCGAATTTTCTTGTGTCGCGCCGTGCCCTTAAATTCTATTTCAGCATCTAAGAATTGGTCTTGGTGATGCATTTACTGTGGGTGCTTATCGTTGGCATCTTACCTGATTTTTTGATTTATCTATTATGTACTCGTACCTAGATGCTTCCCTGATTTTCATTGCTTGTCGAGCATGATAGCCAGTTTTTCCCTTTGAAAATAACATATATATGCTATTCATTTACTGTCTTTATTGTATTTATTTCTTTGTATTTTATTTTATCTTTATTGTATTTGTTACTGTCTTTATTGTATCAATATTTATAGGGAAGAGACGGAGAAAAAAGGATAGAGATAGAGAGAGGAAAATAAGGAGACAGAGGAGAGAGAGAGGGAGAGAGAGAGAGAGAGAGATACAGACAGACAGACAGACAGACAAGGAGAGAGAGAGAGCAAGAGAGAGAGAGACAGAAGAAGAGAGAGAGACAGAGGATGAGAGAGAGCAAGAGAGAGAGAGAGAGAGAGAGAGAGAGAGAGAGAGAGAGAGAGAGAGAGAGAGAGAGAGAGAGAGAGAGAGAGAGAGAGAGAGAGAGAGAGAGAGAGAGAGAGAGAGAGAGAGAGAGAGAGAGAGAGAGAGAGAGAGAGAGAGAGAGAGAGAGAGAGAGAGAAAGTGTGTGTGTGTCAAGGTATAAGGTTATAAGGTATATGTCGAAGACTATGAAGCGATTCAAATAAAACAAATGTCCCCGGCAGCAGGCAGTCGCATTTGTGCGCCATCATTCAAATCAGATTTATTTCTGCATTTCTTGCATTAGTATCGCAATGACAGATATGAAATATACAAAACAATAATAAAGAACATAAATGATGAAAGTTATGCCACATTAAGCCTTGACGACCAAGGTTACAACATAAGTTGAACAGCCTTTATAATATGTAGGTACGCACGTAATTCAGCATTTGGCTCACACTTTTATCGGTATAGCAAAACTGTAAAATCTATGCATAAAGCGGTTTCAAGTCGCTTAGCGTAAGACAGAATGACAGAACATCAAATACATGACATGATATTGAATTGTCACTGTTATACCAATGAATCGGCCAAGACCCTTATTTAAGACTGCAAACAAATGTCGATTAATTATAAATAAACCATGCTAATTCATCGAAATGTGTCTAGATATCAAGCCTGAAAATCGCTCAAGAGGTTCCTGTCCTAGTTATATTGAGCCCTCTGAGCTGGATCCTTGGACTCAATAGGCGGCGTTAAGGCCTTAGTGACTGGCTCGCCAAACTGACAAGACGAGCCATCGGCCTCTGCTTACTGGTTGGTACAAATCACAACGCAAACAAAACTGACCACCGGGCGCCGCACGGAGCCTGTTGATGACAACGGTGTGTTGCGCGGCACTGGGGGATCGCAGCAACACGGCACCGCGGACGGCACGACGGCGGAGAGCGAGCGACGCGCCGCCGCCGACGGCACGGACAGCCTCCCCAGCCACTGGAGAAGGCGCCGGGCCGGCCGGCTACGGCCAGGCCCTGCCGAACCTCAGGAACACGTGGTCGACATCCTGCCGCTTGGCGCCGTTGTCACTCACGCCCAGTTCGCCCCGCACTGCGAACAAACGGGGTGTGAGCATCGTGTAAATAAACAGGTCACCTCATGGGACTGGTGCCAGTCGCTGCACTGGGGCATCCGTGAACACACAGTAGCATGCTTAATGCGAGCACCGGGAGAACAAGTTTGCTAGCAATTGGTGAAAGTTTCCATACAAGAGCTGCTGCTGTATTTTTGTTAAGATAAAAACTAAAGAGCCTGACCAATCCAAGATATGACACCTTTATTCATTAACGGCATGTATGGCTAGGACGGGAGTGCACACTACACACTGTGCAGTGCGTAAAAAGCGATGGTTTCGTCTGTTACACCGGACAGTCTACATAGACAGCAGCATTGAGGCAACTTCCTTGCTTTTTTATTTGTTTTTCATCAAGATTACTTTGTGACAGCGTCAGCTAATGATACAAATGTCTCTGCTTTGTGGATTCTTTTGGTAGCCAGTGTTACCTCTATTTTTATCATGAAGGATTTCGATATTTTTATTGAAGCTAGAATGTTTACGACGGACTACGGTGTTTACGGTTGAATTTTATTACCAAAATACTGTCTTCTTGACGATCACACTCACAACTCGGGCAATATTGACATTAATGTCACTGCAAGGTTTGTTTTTCGTGCTTACCTACCATTGTTTCTGCTCAATATTATACATACATATATTTTGCAGGTGCATGTCAAATCGAAAGAAAGGGCTTTGAAAAACCGACACCGCCATAAATTCGAGAGGTTTGCATTTTTATTCTAAAAGACTGGAATCCAAATTAAATAAACAAATATTTAGACTTTTTTCTTTTCTTTTTTGCCCCCCCCCCAAAAAAAAAGGTCTGCTTTAATGAGTGCAAGAGCCACATGTCCTTGTCTAATAGAAACTTGGAAGAAACTGTAACCACAGAATTGCTCATTTCGATGAAGCTAGAGCCAATAAGCACAATTTCACATTCTCCTTCACTTGGTTTCTTTTAGCTCGCACGGCAATGTAGCCCTTAATTGACATTGGCTGTCAGTTCGATAGGCTGTCTGTGTAAACAGCTCAAAAGTACACCGTAATCAAGGTGCAGTGCCAAGAAAAAGCTGTCGGATGCGCAGCAATTAATGTGACGTTGGAATTTGCGAAAGGTTTTTGTGTCACTTCGAGCAATCATTTCTTGTATGTGAGAGATTTAACCTTTTATCGGCATCATGCTCATTGTACAGAGTTTTAGCTAATTACGTGCATCTTTCAGACTAAAACAGACCATTTGCAAGTAAAAAAAAAAACATAATCGCTTATCATATTTACTCGCTTGTTTAGTATCGATTTACAACGAACCCTTGAAAACCTAATGCAGGCAAGGTCCCGATTTTAGCCCTGAGCCTTACAAGCAGCCCAACTCACGCTAGTCACCCAGAAACCCACGGTGAGTTCGTGTGGAAACTCACTCCCGTCGCCCCGGCACTCACTCTCATCTCCCAGGAACTCACTCTCGTCGCCTAGATAGCCCTCCATGGCGCGCTGAACCTCGCGCAACGCCAGGATCTTGGTGCACAACTTCTTGGTCCGCTTGGGCATCAGCTCGAGCTGCTCGAGCTGGCAGCCGGCGCCCACTGAGAGCGCCCGTGACGTCACGAGCAGGCTGAGCAGCGCGCACGTCACACAGACGATCGGAAGCTGCATCATCACTGCAACTGAACAGACACAGCCCGTCACAGACGATCGGTAACTGTATCATAGCTGCAAATGAACAGACACAGCCCGTCACAGGCAATTAGTAGCTGCACCATAGCGATAGCTGCAACTGAACAGACACAGACCATCACACAGACGATCGGTAGCTGCACCATAGCTGCAACTGAACAGATACAGACCATCAGAGGTGTGTCCCGCAGTCTGAACTCTGAACCACGGCGGCTGACGACAGCAGACCTTATGGAAGCTACTAGCAAACACAAAATGTATCGTAAGAATCATTTTATGGATCACAATGAATAATAACAAAATCTAGTACAATTTAAACTAAATACAACAGGACACTTCATCTGAACAAAAGGACGGTATCATTTGTATTTTTGACGAAGCTTATCGCCGCCTGGAAACACACTCGACTTGGCTGACGGGCTGGTCACTGCAGGTCGGAGCGGCCGGACCGGTCGCAGCGTCGGCACCGTCGGCACCGCTGGTATGCTGTCCGATGTCATTCAATCGCCACCCGCTCTACGAAATGGAGCCGCCGACCGGCGGCTGCCACCGTCGTGACCCGGCCGCCACGAATAGACCATCAGCTGTCGGCGAGCCGTGGTCACAATAGCTCGAGCGGCAGCCCTTTCGGAGGTGACCGCTTCCTATGTAGCGCCTGGGCCTCATTTCTGTCGACTAGTCTTACACAAATCCGGTACAAAGAAGCAACAATAACAGGTTTTGGTTGGGCTTTAGTGGGTAGCCTAAGTATCCAAGAAAATACCAGAGAGTGATGGTGAGATGCACATGTTATGAAATAATTTGGGCTTGAGATAATATATGCTCACAGTAGGTAGGTGTTCTACAGTTTTGGTTTAGTCATTCTCGCTGGCTGCTTTAAATCCAACTAAACACATATGCTATAAATAAAACGAGTCGATGACAATCAATAAGCTGGATGGAGAGCTTGGCCAGTCGTTAGCTGAATGGTCTGGTACATTCTGGTATTTTCCCGTGCTGCAGCCGTTGAAAATGTAAACATATCAAGAGCAGACCACTCAACGGAGCCCCTCCAACATGCCAGGGCCGAGGGACCACATACCGGGAGGCCGGGGGGAGGTGTTCTCCGACCCGGCCCAGCCGCCGGTTGGCAGTTACCTCCTCGACTCGGAGGCGAACGCTCACCCCGGCCCACTTACTGCCGGCTATTCCGTCCAGCATGGCCGTCCGACCCCTCGGCAGCTCCGTCTGCCTGCTGGCGCTACTCTGTGCGGTCTCCCGGTGCGCACTAGCCGACAGCGACTCCGGTGCTGGCACCAGAGACGCGCTGGATGATCTGCTGGCGCTCGTCAATCGGGCAGTGAGAGAGACTGTGGACCCCATCTCCGCCGAGCTCCGCAGCCAGCGCGAGCTGATGAGCGACATCTTGAGCAGGCTTAGCAGCCAGGACGCCCGCACTGACCAGCTGAACTTACGACTGAGTGAGCAGCAGGATACCTTCAACTCGCGACTGGACCAGCTCAACGTAAGGCTGGACACCATTAGTGCCCAATCTTTCTCTCAGCTGGACTCTATGCGGTCTGCCCTTGTCACTCAGGCAGAATCGGCCAATGCTCGACTTGATACAATTCAAGTTGCATTTGACTCTCAATCTAAATCAGATAATACTCGGCTTCATTCTATCCAGGAGGCCTTAGAGTCTCAAATTCAGACCGTCAATGCCCGGCTTAACTCCTCTCAGGAGGCTATGGAGTCTCAATTTTCACCCGTCAATGCTCGGCTTGATTCAATGCAGAAGGCTTTGGAGACTAAACCCCAACCCGTCAATGCTCGGCTTGATACCATTCAAGACGCTATAGAGTCTCAATATATGTCCATCAATTCTCGACTTGATTCTATGCAAAAGGCGCTGGAGTCTCAGCTTCAGCCAGTGAAGTCTCAACTCGTCTCAATCCAGACTGAGCTTGGTTCTCAGCTAAATTCGTCCAACAGCCACCTCAGAAATCTGCAGTCTGAACTTGACACTTCGCTGGACTCGGTTACCTCCCGACTGGAGTTGTTCGGCACACGAGTGGCCAAGCTGGCAGCGGCACAGCAGAACGCCACCACCGGACCACACGACTGCAGCGAACTGCCAAGCGGCTCCCCCAGCGGGGTCTACACTCTGCGTCTCGGATGCTGCCGCTCGGACCCGGTGGAGGCATTTTGTGATATGGAGACGGACGGAGGGGGCTGGACCGTATTTCAGCGACGCGCAGACATTCTGCCCAGGGAGGACTTCTATCGGAACTGGACCGAGTACAAGGACGGCTTCGGAGACCTATCAGGAGAGTTCTGGTGGGGGCTAGAGAAACTGTGGCTGGTGACAGGGACGATGGGAAGGCGATATGATCTGCGCGTCGATCTGGAAGATTTTGACGAGGAGAAGAGATACGCACGGTATGAGGACTTTAGAATTTCGTCAGAGTTTGACGGATACCGAGTAACGGGTGGAAACTACACAGGCAACGCTGGAGACAACATGGATTATCACTTCAGACAGAAGTTCACGACTGGGGACAAAGACCAGGACAGTGACTCCGGTAAAAACTGCGCGCAAGCCCGTGAGAGTGGCTGGTGGTTTAAACATTGTTACCAGGCAAATTTGAATGGAGTGTACCTATCGGGAGAACTTAATGATACGGAGTGGAGAGGAATCGTTTGGCAGGCGTGGAGAGGCTACCACTACTCCCTCAAAAGTGTTGAAATGAAAATACGTCCGTAAAGTTGCAGGGTCCGGCTACTTTTGGAAAGGGCTTGGAGAGCATAAGGACCCATGTTTTATATATCATTTATTTCTTCTTTAACTATTTGCGTTCCTGTTTCATGTTTGCATATTTATTTATCACGAATATCGACGCGAAATTCTGGGCTAATCACGGAGCTCAGAATTTATACAAAAGCATGTATGTCAGCTGGGTGCATCTATGTATATATTGTCTATCGGCGATGCAGACAGCCACGGTTTCGTGATCGTTCATATATGCGTACTGAGTAGCGCTATTATAGTTTCCAATGCACCTATATAATAAATATTCCAGTGTATGCATTGCGGGGACAGTGCTTTCGATGCTTTGTGCAAGTTCGTTGTCGCCCGTCGCGTCATATGTATGCTGAGCTCATTGCACAATGCACACTGGACAATGCACATGTCGCTTAGGGAATAGGGACACTGCAAGTCAAATACAATGTGAGACAGCAAGACGACTACATATGTTTTGGTACCACTTTATATAAATTTAGCATTGGCTGATCCTAACGGAGCCTGCTGCGTTCGAGTAGCCAATGACTCTTGTAGATCAGATGTAAGTGAGTTCCATGTCCTCCCATTCCTGACTAAATAATTTGGCGGTTTGTGTGTTTTGATCTCCAATGCCTCCGTAGTACCATCGATCAGTTTCTTTATTTGCATAATTATTTTTTTTTACGATTATGCGCATTCAACCACGCACTTGATATAAGCTCATGTGCAAAAATATTATTGCTATGGGATATCAGTAAATTGGGTGGATAGAATGCGATGGGATATCTTGCAGACAACAGTTAGCCTAGCCGATTGATTACCTGAGGGATTATTGACAAGCTCAGAAACTGTGCTTAAGTGCTTTTTACATTCCACTCTCAAATAACGGAAACTGACATGCCCAAATGTGGTTCGATTACATGAGCTAGATAAATTGCATGCATTACATCGATCATCATATGAATGTGGGCGGCAGATAATTTGTCTGTTCCGTCGGGATATTAATAAGGAAATCTCAATAAAACTTCTAACAACCTTTGACATTGTGTGAGATGTCATCGACCTGTACTAAGTCTATGGCTTTTGCCTCTTTCACTTAATTACATGCCTACGTATTATGTACTAAAAATGAATAGTTTAGTCCGAAGTCTATGAGACCTACCATCGGAAACCGCGACTTGTGGGCGATAACCGCTAATATATGCATATTTTAATTCCTGGAAAATGACGTTTTGAGGATAACGACGCAGCAAAGAGCAACGACCGGAAACCAGTGGAGACTCTACCGAGGCCAATGGCTCAGAAACGAATTGCTTCAGCATGAGCCTTGAGAGAGACGGGCTAATATTTACACTGTCACCATTCACATGACTGCTAAAATAATAAACTACCAGTTAGCATGCAAATATGTACACATAAAATCATTTAACTCGTATCGGCGTCCTATTCCTGTGATTATGATCTTAACCCGCGAGTTGCTGGGGGGGGCGTTAAACGCCCCCACTTTTTTCGCCGGGCCATAGCATAAAAACGGCGCGCCGCAGGCGCGCCAAATTTTGGGTACCTGTAGGGAATTGATTGAAGTTTATTGTGACAAAGTTTCAAAAAAATCGTTTGGAAAATTTTTGAGATATCGAGGTTCTAGTGACGTCATGATTTCTGAGTTTTCGACCAAAAACGACATATGTTCAAAAAATCATATAAAATCACAGAATAGACATACAGACATGCCGTCAACGCCATTAGACTACCAATACCATGAACAATCAAATGGCTATCTTCGATTATTGATTATCGTTCCGCATTTTCCAAAATCTTGAACTGAATCTTGGCAATTTCTCGTGACTACTTCACGACCATGATACATGCATTTCTTAAATTGAGGTTTTTGAGCCAAACATGTACACATATGATAAAATGAATGGAACCATCGTGTTCTACGCCCCAAATTACCCATGAAACATTTGTCACAGGCTGCGAATATCAGTTTTGATTTTCGGGGATATGTGCCTACCCGGTTGACCTGACCTTGACCCTGACCTATGCTTGATTGACCCCTACATGGAGCTGACGCTCTTGTAGGCCTTATATGATGGATTGTGCACCGTTTTAACAGAGTTTATGACGAGAGGCACCCATTGCGAAGTCCTGAAATCCATGCTACTGCAATCCCGATTTCAGGTGTTTGACCTGACCTTGACCCGACCTGTGACCTCAAAATTCAATTTTAAAGTACTCATCTGAAGCGTCTTGTCGCGTTCTTTCGTTTGCCGCCTCGTGCGTTTCGCTGCGCCTATTGGTTCTCGAGTTATCGGCTGGGGGCGTTTAACGCCCCCCCCCCCAGCAAACGGTGGGTGGCGAAATACCCCAGCAACTGCCGGGTTAATATATAAACTGTGGCTAGGCCAGTGACAATGGCTTTAAGGTCTTTAAGGTCTCAGCTCAACCGGTGACCTCTGAGGTCAGGCAAAGTTGCCCAAGGCACGGGTTCGGTTTTTGATAAACAACTTTTAATAAATAACTAAAAGCTAAAATTGCTCGCAGAGCCGCAATTTTGGCATCACCGTGTTTGTCTACATCAGGCTCTTTGAATTGAATACTTTTTGTTAGGGTGAGGTCAACTTAAGGTGTTGACCTCGGGTCAAGGGCAGGTCAAGCCCATCAGGTCACGAAGTTGGTATAAGGAGGAAATATTGCATATACGAGTAGTTTGATTGGCCAGGTCCTCCCGAGTCCAATGGTAGCTTCCTCGACTCGCTAGCTAAATTTGATCTGGAGTTATTGACGAAAAAGTCATATGACTTTAGTGACTTTATAAATGACGTCACTCAAAGTGAATAATGCAAAAGTGAAGCTTCGGGCCAGGCAAGGAGTGCATCAAATCACGATTCCGTCTTCCTGAGATAGTTTTAGATCATTCCCGGTGCAAAAATAACAATTTCCATTTTCTCCTCCATTGACTTATAAAATGGTGAAGTCATGCGACAGATCTGACCTCATGTGACCTTTAGGAAAATCCGAAATATAATAGCTATGAGATCTCTTGATGATACTAGATCCTGTAAGTTTCATCTCCCCATGTAAAAGCTCCTCTGGCATGATTGAGGGCGTCGCGAAGTTGCGACATTTCAGGACCGGGCAGAGGTTTGTTTAAGACGTCATAGGTCAGTGGCCTGACCTGACCTGAAAATGCGTTTAGTGTTAAAAGATCTGGATTAAAGCGAGAATCATTTATGCTAGATTTCAGCTCTCTATCGCCGGCGTGTTCCGAGTTATCGCGAAAAAAAAATGGGAGTGGCACCCCTCGAATGGAGTTTTTTTTTTGCTGCTGTTCAGCCAATACCTACCTAATAAAAAAGACCCGGACGCGAAATCGTAAACAATACGAATCCGGTGAAATCAGGCTGAGGCGTTTAGGGCTAAAACTAATCGTCCTAAAGGCTAAGGCCTAAACCATCAGCAATGCATGACTCTCAATTAGTGCATAAATTGCATAAATTGCAAAAATGAATCCTTAACTCACAACTCTCTTTGAGTTATCTCAATGAGAGACATAAATTTCAGAATGTCAGTGATCACACTATCAAAGCTTTTCGTCTTCTTATCTCAGCGTCCCAACGAACTACTCGTACGTCAGGGAAACATGACTTAGCTAAGCGATAGGTGTGTGTATGACGCATGTACCCAAATTCATTTCTCCTCACTTACGTTGAGGCTGACTACATAAATCAGAGCTCCGCAGTCCCAATTATCGATCGCCTTTAGAGACGCAGCAATAAATTGTCAGCTCAGCGCCGGAGAATGTGTAAATGTATGGAGAGGAAGCGTGGAGAGAAACCGAGTCGGAAGAAGCTCAGATGGCCGCCAATGCGCTCTCTCCTCTCCATCTCCGGCCATCTTGACTCGACCTCGGAACTCTGTCTCCGTGGGAGGAGAACACTGACCACTCTATACCTCTCGCGCTCGACGAGCCCGCGAGAACGAGCCCATCGCTAAGAGGGATCAATCTGAATAGCGTAAATAAGCTTTGGCAGCACTGGCTGAAGCTCAGCAACATGAATTGGCAATTAAAAGTAAAATGTTTTTTTTGCGCATCTCATTCCACCGTATACCTATTAGATTTTCCAGGAATCGTTTCGTATAGGCTCGGATGCACACTTGGTAACAACAACGTTATTTTATATGTTCCCAAATGCGGCAAGTAAAACATAAAAAACTTCTTTTGGATGGGTTTCTGGCGCCACTGGCTTTTTCCACGTCACATGCTTTTTTATGACAATACAATATTTCGGCACAATAATTTTAGCTAATACTAGGGGTTCTGGATAATGGATATGCTTAAGATGCAGAACCAAGAAAATCAATGCATCCGCTATTTACCTATAAATATCAGACAGCGCCCCATGGGCGCTAATGTTCATCCATTCCTTATGTGGCACTTGAGCAAGACAGATTCGCACATAGGGTATGCATTACTTAGTAGGTACGCGTTTATCCCTAGTGCTGCTCGTGTCCGAAATTAGTGGTGACCTACGATTATGATTTTTCACATGGCCATGTGTCAGATGTAAATTACTCTCTCATTCATTGACGGAGAGCAACTGCCATCGTGCTTTTTGTGCTCATTCTAACATAGGTCACATATGTGAATTTATTACGATGTTCGTGCATGTGCACTCTGTAACACATGATGATTGTTTTCTAATTATTTCAAGCGAGTGGATGTGGAATTGGATACTTATGAGAGTGCCCACTAGGTCAACACACCAGACACCAAACCAAACAACGTCGTACCCGGCGAAAACTTTGTCAGCATCGGCCGTCGCCAAGATAGTATATAATGGGATGTAGCACAGGTATTCGTCTATATCACACTACAAACAGTGACTTGTGTCCATATTTATAATGCGGCCAGGCATGTGTCATCAGTCAGAGTGGCACCAGTTTGACCTGCGGTGACCCCTGCAGGACCCCTGTGGCTGCCTGCGGGCGCTCTGTCTGCCGGTACGTGACCGAACAATGGCCCACCGTCCGAGTGAAGCGAGCAGCTGTCTAGCGTCGCGACCGTCGCGTCGACGGCAGGTCGCGCAGCCGCACGGCGCGCGCAGCGGGACGGGGTGGGGGGGTGGGGGCGGCGACTGGATGTCTCAGACGCAGCCGTCCAGGGTGACTGGTGGGTGGGGGAGGGGGAGGGGCGGCATGTCTTATCGAGATGAATGCAGCCCCAAGGGAGACGCAGTAAGGCTAGGTAAAACGCCGCTGATGGTGAGCTGCGATGCTTGTGCGGAGACTAACTGTCAACAAAATCGTTACGAAAAGAACAAGCATTGTTATCTAGATGCACGTGGCTACTTAGTGGAAGTAAGTATGCACCTATAAACCACGAATTCTGTGAGTATGATACAGCAGCAAGAGCCAAGCGATGCAAATGAATTTACTCGGAGCGGACGTGACACAACAGTGCTGGTGAGTGGAGTGAAAACAGTACCTGTGGCATAAGGAGTAAGGAATGTCTTGATATGCCTATTGCGGGTAGACATACAGGACATAGCCCATAGATAAACCTATTTTCGATCGAAAAAGTGTTCTACTTTTGAACATATGAGGCCGTGGATGTGGATATTGACAGCTGAGGACAATTTAGCTGACTATTTTTTATGCGAACGGATAACCACATCATTCGCCTGTCGTTCACCTGGTCGGCTAGCGGTGTAAATTGTTTTGTCTCGTCAAATGTGTCACTAGCTGCTGGTCTAATAAACATGAATTTCATATCCTGATATTTGCATTGCTGTCCTTAAAACTAGTAAGGAATACCCTTGCTCCTTGTCTTATTTATTACGAATCAGCCAAGCCAATAATTTTATTTGCTTGATATCATTTTTAACATCAATGTATCACTGCGGTTCGTGCACTTCTAAAGGAAAGGGGTAACATGCTATATTCACCGAACACTACGGGTTTCGGCTGGTCCAACACTTGACACAAACTAACCTGACGACATAATAAAAAGCGCTCCTTGTTACATAATTTTCGCAAATTATTTCATAATTTCAAATAATAATTTCGCATTTTTCCTAGACGGCACAAAGATCGGTACTGACGTAAGCTGCTAATCCACATGCATAAATTGAACGATCGGAAGCGGATCATTCTCCCAGAATAGCACCATGCCTCTGCAATAGAATTGCCAATTAATCCACATTAGCTGCATCCAGATTAAGATCCTATAGTCGGCGTATCCATTCCTTTTGAGAAGTTACGCGACTATTGATTTATACCATACACATCACAGTATCATCCAGCGTTCTGTGAGTTTAGATGATTTTCCAAATAAACGCCGCGCTTTTTGGTTGTAAACTTAGAAAGCATGACGAAACATGAAAAACTCAAAATCTCAGAAAGGTTCACCCATGTTTAAAGGTTTGCCGTAATAAAAATAAATCAATGAGCAACAAGTGTCCGACTTTAGTGCGCCTGCAGTGTGAGACATTTTTTTAGCTATTGCTCGACAACAAATGTGGGGGCGTTTAAAGTGACCATCGCAGCTTAACATTAACAGAGTTGTGGGGAATAGGTATAAACAGACGGACTTTGGTCAGTGGTAGCTCAGTGGCAGTGGGTCAGTGGTGCAAGCCAGGGACTCCAAGTTGGCTATCTCAACCCCAAACTTGTACAAACTTGTACTTGCCGGTTTGGGCACTCGCCGCGTTGAGAAATGCTTTAATTCGGAAACATTTTACCCTCGTCGACCCGAGGGGGGGGGGATTAAGCTCTGTTAATTCATGGGAAAGTGAACCTAAAATTGATCAGGTTATCCCACATATCACCCGCGGCGTTGGTTTCTTAACGGAGAGTACAGAAGGCACCCGATATAGTTATTAGGTATTGCTGATACGTTAATTACTTTAATTCATTATGTTCCTGAAGTGGCTTCGCGCATGCATTGCATGTTAAATGATGATTCAAACATGAAAATAAACAGTCGAGGTGCATTTATGCCACTCCTCCATTTTAACGTAACTCAAAAAACGGCTAGATTACAGTTGATGCCAAGCAGAATTCAATTCCGGCGGGAGCAATCAATCAGTTATGTATATAGCAAGCTTAAATATTCGCTTTCTTGCCGACATACACTTGTTCAGTCTGTCTGACCTCGAGGGTTACTTCTGTCCGCATTATGTGCTTTACAAGGCTCGGACAAGAATCATATAACAATATGCTATAAGGCCGATTGTCACAGCCATCACCATCAGAATCCATCATGTGGCATCCTTATCAACACTGGTACAATGCACATACGCTTTGCAATTTGCATATCCTCGTTCACGTCAATATCATTAGCTTAGTGCCAGCTGCCATACACATCCATTGATGTAACGTAAACGCAATGTGATTACAGCGCTATTGTTTCTACGAGGATCAAATAAATGATAGCGGGGATCAAAATTATGATTAAAAGTTTTCCTGTGAACTGAAAAGAGCAATGCAGGCTACCATTTGCATGCACCTTAATTTCACATGAGTAAATGAACACTTCTGTGACCGGTGTGACACAGGTTTAATAATCTTTTTTTTGTGGATTAATAAAGGGGCTCGCTTAACAGGCCTCGCATTCGGTAACCGTTGAGCGTTGAAAGTTGAAGCTCATATGGCTCCGTATACATACACTCATTCTGAATAATTGCGAACGGGGTAGGTGACTCATTGGGAGCCTGAGCTAACGTACGCACCTTCTATACGATTTCTCAAACGACCGAAAACATTGAATGCTGTCTCGTAGGTCTGGACCAGCAACATGGCAGTTGCCAAGGCAAAGGCTGTGAAAAATTCCGTACGAACACTGTCATTCACGCAATTAGGGCCAGGCACGCTTCTAATATATCATTGCCATCATGGTCAAAACAAATTGGTAACAATTAATAAATTGCATGTGGGTTTTGATGCTATATAGGTAGTGGACTTAGAACGGATGGATGTGTCTCCCTCAATGTTTTGTCTTTTAACATCACTTTTATGGGGTGCACATAGAAAGAATCAATTTCAAGCAGGCCACTTCAAAAGCTTGGAATCACGACAAAATCTTACAACACACCACGTAGCGTTGCATGACACGAACACTTAACCGGCTGACTTATCAGAAATTATTGTCATTGATCCGCCAAAATATTTTGGCTCCGTCTCACGGCAACGTAAATACTTTAGCCTACACAAACTTCTTACATTTAGTGGGGCTATTTTGTGGTGGGCTTTCCGAAAAAAAACACGCACTAATTACATATAATTTGCGATAAAAAGTAAATCATGTCCAACACCATAATTCACAGAAATTCATTGATTGCAGATTATCAACGCCGTAAGTGGAGAATGCACCACCGATAGGCCCTAACACGGCGGCAGCTGCTGAAAGCTGAGGGAACGAGGCCTGTTGGTGCCCGGAGGTCAGCACGTCTCGGACCTTATCTGCACAGGGAAGCCAGTGGCCGCCCCGACAGCCATCGCAAATGGCATCTCGTGCGTGGCCCCCGAGTGAATTGCCAGAGAAAATGTCAGACTGTTCCGCCCAGCATGCTCAACAGGATCGTAAGTACATGGCGGGCCGACCGTCCGAGCCACTAAGAGGAACAAGATCCGTGTCTTGGCTCTGAGAGCGTGCTGCGTCATAGAGTCCATGCGATATATAGGTACGACCGAAACATAATCACGGCTTCTTCAGCTATTCCCAGAGAGAAAACGATACCACTCTGGTCAATTGCATATAACAGAATATACATTTATAAAGCAATTGGGAACATTTCAAATGTTTCCTGATGTCAAAAAATCCACAAGGTAGTTATTTGCAGAATCAATACATTTTTACCCGTATGCAAAAAGGATGCAGCGGATGCCCAGTGGCAGTGATCATTCATAAGATTAAATGAGGTCACATGAAGTTATAAAACATGTTTGTCATTCACTTTTTACAAAATAGAGCTAGTGCTACTCGTACATCATTTCGCGCACTAGCTGCGCTCAACATTTTAAGTTTCACTCCACCAGTCTGTAAGATTTTGGAGAGCTCCGTATATCGCTGAGGCTGGCGCCCAGTCATGCCATGCGCTTTGGCCATCGATCCCCTGCTCGGCTCCACTTGCTGTTGACAATGAGCAAATAAACCCGTGCTTACGGTTTAAACAAGAGTTTATTACATTTCTGATCGACGTTGGTACTCTACAAAAGAGAGCATTTTATCGCGTCTAAAACAGCCAAGCTGAAGCTGGTTTTGCATTAAAATCTTTAAAAAAGGTGTGAATGACAAATGTGGTAATGTAGTATATCATCCAGGACAATAGATGTTACGTATATACAAAGACCCACGCCAGTTATCGTGAGAAAGACAACATGGTGTGACCATTGACAGCCAACTAAGACAGCCACATGACAGCCAACTCAGCACGATACACTGCACCGCCATATTCAAAGCGTTCCTCTTTTTTATCCCTCACCCGTCTACACCTTTTTAGGCGCAAATTAATCTAACTGAAGACCAAATTAAAACAAGTGAAATCCAATTTAAGACAAGTGAAGCCCATATTAAAACAGTTGAGATCCAAATTAATCTTTGTGAAATGCATTTTAAAACAATTGAAATCCAGTTTAAAACGCTTGAAAGACCGCAGAATATACGAACTGCAGAAAGCTATTAGTGTCGCAAATGATTGCCAATGAGTGATCAATTTGCTTATGATTTCAAGAAGAAAATGTAAAATCAAATACCAAATGACATCGTCTTTATTTGTATTCTTTCCAGGACGAAGACAAAAACCCTGACCGGGCAGGAGGTAATATCGCTGTGGGAAACCAATGCCATCGTATATTGGTACGGTACAAACATCAATGATCATGCTCAATACCAATAAATGTCGGTGTAATTCATTGACAACAAGTGCGCTGTTTACATTCTTACGGTAATTCATGGGCGATGCTGGCCCCCGGTGCGGCACATTGGAGCGGCCGCGGAAAACCTGGCACCGTGACCGCCTCCCCCGGCCGCACCCGGTAGTTCTCGTTCCATGCAATCCGATAATCATTGCACTACGAGTGTAGCGCTCACACGCCCATCGCCAAGTCCATGCGTGCCAGACACCCAGCGAAGTGCCTTTGGACGTGATTGCAAGCGTGCATGCACATGATGGGTGTGATGCGAGGCATGGCGGCATCAATGTTGCGCTCGAGATATCGAAGCCGGTGCTCGGTCTGTGAGATCCCCGTCTCTGGCGTCATCATCTCCTGAAAGCTGGCTGTCATGCTGTTCTTCATCGCCGCCTTCATCGCCGACCAGCACTCCTCAATGGGGTTAAGGGGTGCGCTGTAGGGGGCGGTGCGGAGGACTTGGACGCCCTCAAACTCTGGCTCCGCTTGGATGGCCTCCAGGTCGGTGTGGGCTGGCGCGTTGTCGCACACCACCACGACATTCTCCATCGGCTCTGGACAGTGTCGAAGAGCTCGCCGGAGCCATTCGCAGCAGTCCTCCTTGCGGAACGATCCGCGCCGCCGCTCCCAGTACACCATGCCCGTTTGGCTTATGGCGCCGATGACATGGATGTTGTCGCCCTTACCTGTGGCGACCTTCACGCAGCACCGTTGGCCGCGGCGGGACCGTCCCTCTGAACGTCGGAGAAACAAATTTACATTTGTTTCGTCCATGTACAGGATCGTCTTGCCAGCACCAGTGGCTTCCATTACCTTTCGCACAAAGGTGGCTCTTCTGTCTTTATTTGTCGCACTGTTCATTGTTACCGGCTCGGGCAGGACCTTCTTAACCGTGTACATGCGACCACTCAGGTGCTTGTGAACAGTGTTAGTGGACAGCTGCACACCAGTCTCCTCGCGCAGTTTGTTCGCGATCTCCTTCAGAGTGAGCTGAGGGCTAGCTTCTACATAGCCCACTAAAGTGTCAATCATTGCCGCGTCCACCTTGCAGACCGTTGCGCCACCTCGCTTCCTTGGTGGCCCGTCACCCTCACCCTCGCCTCGCCGAATGTAGCCGTAGGCAGTCTTCACGGCAACTCCATTGGCAGTGGCGGCCTGCTTCCAGTCGCCGCCAGCTTTGAAGCAGTCTATAATCCGCTTCCGAGCATCACGTGGGACTCGGACGTAGTGCCCACGCCGGGTTCCTGGTTTGACTCCACGTCGATTCGGCGTGTTTGCCGGCGCTGGTTGGTCAACTTCCTGATCCGTGTCTTCTAAGACCTGAAAGTCACCCTCCATGATGCAATGCAATTGTATGGTACAGAAGTTATTGGTATTTACAGAAGAAATATATATTACATAGACTATAAAGCCAACTTTTCACACCAATCTACTTCAAGTGAGTGAAATAATCAGGACTCAAAGGAGCCATCGTCTTCAGCTCAGAAAAAAATGTCAGTAAAATTAGTTTTTTTCACGTGCAATTTAACTGTGCAAAACCATGCACCTTGTTTTAGTAAACCTCCGTTAGGCACATCAGTGCACCCACCTGCATAGGCATAGGTTAAGCTATCATAGCTTCAACAATCGCCACATAGGTAAATGTTCAACACATCCAATAATGTTAAACTCATCAACTGTTTTAAATTGCATTTCAATTGTTTTAAAATGCATTTCACAAAGATTAATTTGGATCTCAACTGTTTTAATATGGGCTTCACTTGTCTTAAATTGGATTTCACTTGTTTTAATTTGGTCTTCAGTTAGATTAATTTGCGCCTAAAAAGGTGTAGTGGGTAGTCTCACCCGTCACATCCGGTGTGTATCAGGGCGGTTCCCTCAGCTGTTTGCTATTCGCCATTTTCGCCAATGATATGTGCCTGCATGTTCCTGAAGTCAGCATTGTTCAGTTCGCAGATGATACGCAGATTTTAGTGACCGGCAAAAAAAACGAATCTGAGTCAATTAATATCGAAGATGGAACGTGCACTATCAAAGCTGTTTGACTGGTTCTGCGCTAATGATATGAAGGTGAATGCGACAAAAAGCCAGATGATAGTGTTTGGCACCCGCCAGATGCTGCGAGATATGCCTCCCGTGAGCATCCGGTTCGCTGGGACTATTATGCACGAGTCCGAAACTGTGAAAAATCTAGGCGTTGTGATGGACAAGCACTTAACTTTCCATAGTCATGTGAACCATGTCGTCTCAAAGTGTACCGGATCACTCCTGGCCTTAAACCACGCGAGGCATGTATTACCAACACTGACCATGAAACCAATCGTGACCTCGTTAGTAGTATCAACTCTGCGTTACTGCCTTTCCGTGTATGGCACCTGCGGAGCTATAGAGCGGCGTCGACCGCAGAAAGTGCTGAATTTCTGCGCTCGTGTGATAAGTGGCCGACGGAGGCGAGACCATGTATCCGACGTGTTGCGCAGCTTAAGATGGTTGACGGCTGACAACCTGGTATTGTACCACAGGGTGTGCGGTGTACGACGCATTGTCGAGTCCGGCCACCCAAGCGAGATCGCGAGCACGTTGGTCACCGCTGCCGGCCATGGCCACGACACGCGGAATGCCGGCCGACTACGTCTCCCGCGAATACGTACCGAGGCGGGTAGGAGACAACTGGTGTACGGGGGCGTGGACGAGTACAACCAGTTTTGTGAAATTTATGACGGCCGAACATCTTTTAAATATGCGCTCAGAAGATTTTTACTTCTGAAGCAGGCAGCATAACAATTTATCACTGACACTGACATGGCAACTGTTCTGCGATGTTTTGTACGAATGTATCTGTGTATGCTCATTTATCTATAACTACTCGTTTTTACGTTATATGACACTGCGTTAATGAAAAGCCGCGAAAGCGGATTAGCGTGAATAAATGAACTGAACTGAACTGGGAAATCGAAATATTAATTGAACCAATGTCAACAGGTTAAAAGAAAAGTTTGAGCATAGAGATGGACAATCGCTTGCTTAAACTAAAGAGGCTCAACCAAAATCTATGGGTGCAAGGTAACAACTGGTGGGTATAGCAAACTCCTAATTAACCTTATTAAAGAGCCTATATACCATGGCCAAATGTCAAGCATTCTTTGGAGAACTGAGCTGGTGCTCCTTTCACATAAAACATCATGTTTGTAGGTGGACATTGTTGCCGCTGGTACAACTACTTAACTGGCGATAAGTATGTTTCAGAGGGGTAACAAAACAACAATGTTTTAGTGCTGATGAGTGTCATTCACGTATTGAACGAGCGAGCTGTTATAGATACTACGACATTTATATCTGCATGAAACTGGCAGCAACAGCTTGTGAGACAACATATATTGACGCAGGGCAGTGGTTACACTCTCGTCGTGTGAGAACATTTGGGTTTTTGTGTTTGATTTATGCTGATGAAGCGCAAGACCGACAGCGTTGTGGTAATTCTCATGAATTAGCATACGGTGTCGTGCTTGTTTAACCCTCGCCTATATATGTGCGGCGTTTTCGAGCGTCTAACGTGTGTGCGGGAGGAGTCGATTTGACCCCCTGGTTGACCTTCCAGTCACGTCAATGGCCCAAAAGTCGGGAAAATCGGGACCTGTCAGAACCTCGTAAAGTGAGGTTGTTATGGATGTTTTCGGAGTGCTAATTACGAATTTCATGTTAGTTTTGATCGCAGATGATGTCTTTATGCAATTAGTCCAGCCAGGTAGCGTCAGTTCAGGTCAGGTCAACCAGTAGGCGTCCAACAGGGTATCCATAGCAGGTGTCAGCCACCTGACAGCCTCGTGACATGTTATGAAGGCGCCTAAACTTCTTGCTAAATGTTCAAATGGCTGCTAAACTCGAAATCAGCTCTAAAAACTGGCTTAGAAACATGCAATACTCTAAAAAGTGAGCCAAGGTCATCAAAGGTCAATGACCTTGGCCGCCTGATCTTTATGTGACCTTGACACCCACCATAATGCATGGGACCAGCATCATTTCACATGTCTGAACGTTTACAGTCACAACAAGACTGGAAAGGGGCGGATAATGTGAGCTGACATGCACCGAATCGCGATTCCGACCAAACATGATCTCCAGAAATAGGTCACAGGTCAAAGGTCATTTGGGTCAGGGTCATGAAATTATCTGGGTAGGTCATAGGTGGAGAATTGTGACCAGCTGGGGGTGCTCGGGCGCAGCAAATCCGCCGCCGCCTAGCGGTGACCTTGACCCGCGCCGCCCGGCCGCGGCTCCAAAGCCAAGCCGGCGTGGCCGGCGTGGAATTGGGAGAGCTCGAGCACCCCCAGTCCAGCACAATTCTCCACCCGTGGGGTAGGTGCATAATTGGCCAACTCGAGGGTAGGTACTGAAAGTTTCGTCGTGCTCGGCTGCTTTTTGCGCGAGCTATTTGCGAAAAACCGAGAGGCATCTGATCCCCTACAAGTGCGAGGATTAACCATGCAATTTAGGAGCTCTGCTACATCACCTTTCAAGTTTCAATTCATTTCATTTTCCTTCATTTTTGGAAAAAGGACAAAATAAATGAATAAATTGACAGTGCTCGTGCATCAACTGATGAAGTATAGGTGTTCACTGTTCAATTTACATATGTAGCCATAACACGACTACGCATTATCAATAAGTTTGCGAACATCACTCACAACTTTGTGCGAGAACTTCATAACCTTGTGCGAGTATCACTTACAATTCGTAAGGCACATTTGCCATCTTTTTGCCGTGGGACAGAAGCAAAGATATAAAAGTTACGCACACAAAGTATTCTGAGAGTGAAATCATTAATTGTGATTTTAACCCTCGCCGGACCTATTGGTTTCCCGGCCGGGGGGCGGGCGGGCAGCACCCCTCCCTCGCTGTTTCTCCCCTATAATGGAGCTGGAGCATCGCGGAAAAAACGAGCGTGTGCTCGCCCATAATGGAGCTAGACTTTAGAGCATCACGAAAAAAAAAACGAACGTGAGCACAGTTACGAGGCGCAGCGATCGGTACATACCCGATTTCAAGGTCTCAGGTCAACTGGTGACCAACTTCCCTTAGAGTTCAAGCTCGGATTTCCGTTACAAAAACAAAGTTTTCACATTTCATCTAACATGGTCACAGGTACGTTGTTGTTTTAATAGTATCGGACCTTTCGAAGCAAAAGCAAACATATCTCAAATTACAACAACATCCCTGTGCTCGATAGTTTTCGAGGAAACCCTGCTGACAGGATGTGCCCCGTGACAGAAACTCTCCACTCGCCCCTACTTACAACGGCGAGGTCACGTGACCGACCTGGCCTCAGGTGACCCTTAGGAAAAATCAGAGGTTTATAAGTTGTGTAACCTCTCGAGGATACTAGGTCCTGTAAGTTTCATCTCCCTGCAAAAGCTCCTCTGGCACTGAGGGTGTTGCGAAGCTGCAGTACCTATTTTAAGACCGTGCAGATGTTTACTTATGACGTATCTGAGAATGCAGTTGGTGTCAAAAGATCCGACTTTTATCAAAGGCTATGTATGCTAAGTTTCAGCTCTCTATCGCCGGCGTGTTTCGAGCTATCACGAAAAAACCCTATGGAGGGGGGAGGGGGCGGCGGTATCCGTGCCCGGCCCTCGCCGGGCGAGGGTTTAATACCTGGTGACAGGTCATCACAAGCTGCATCACTGGTCCTTGGAACCCGCTGAGTATCGCCGAATCTCGCTGACAAGGCTCGATGATTCCAAAAATGCCTCTGAAGCTGGCCGAAACCTACCTGGGCGGACGGCGGCGCGGCAGCGGGCGGCGCACTACGCACGGCACAGTGCCGCGGTGGTTGGGATCGCGCTGCTCGGGACGGCTCTGACCGCGTGCCCGATTCGAGCGCGTCCTGCGCCGGCCGGCCGGCCGTCACCGACCTATAACGGCTCGTAGGCCGCGCAGCCGACCGGGCCACTGCGCGCGGCAGACGCGGTGGGCGGCCGTGCGCCACCAACGCACCTTCACTGGGATGCCCTCGGAAACACCTGCCAAATTTCCGGAAGTAGGCGGCGGTATGGAGACATTCAGTGCTGTTCATGGCATACGAGGACCCAAAATCATCCTCCAAGGATCTAAGGAAATTGTTCCAAGAATTAAGTTCAAGGATCCGTTCACCATCTGGCCCTGTATTGACACTCGACGGCAAGAAAGACGCATTAACCAGAAACGGCCAACGCAGGTCGCTATTACTGTCATTTAACCCGCGATGGACTAAGGGGGAGGGCTGCACTCACGTACTTACTCGTACTACAGAGCCCTCTCCCGTTTTTCTCCAATATCTTCTGAAACACGTAACGCATCGACACGAAACTTTCAGTACCTTCGGCTACATCGATTTGACATATCCTGTACCTGAAGAAAAGTTAGGCCTATTTTGATGTGAAATATATTTCTACAGCGATTGCTCTCAATGGCCAGTTTTATCTGGCACTGATTTTTTATCATAAGATGACAGCACATGGGCTGCTGTCTCGAAGATAATTTGTAAAAGCATACATGAAAAACTTATAAGTTATGCTTTGTAATTTTCAGCTATGTTTTTTAGTACTTGAAAAACCTGAACATATCTGATACACTATATCGACACGCTTTTTTAACCCCATATCTGTTCTCCCGTGAATTTCCGACAAGTTGGTTAGAGACTTTCAAAAAAGGTACAGTCACTCGATTTTTCTCAAGGTTGTCTGTCTTGGCAGATCAGGCGATGCCAGAACAAGCTTACGAACACACATATTTGATCAGGATCGGACGATTGGCCACTTTTCAAAAGCGATCTTTTGCGCTTTCCGGAAATTCACGGGAGAACAGATGTGGGTTAAAAAACGTGTCGATATATGAACAATTTCAGAATGTTTAAACCAGTTTACTTTTAAATGGCAGGGTTATCTGCTTTACATTTGATCGGAGTCAATTACCTATTCACCGCTATCAACAAATGTAGTTTTCAGTACGTTTTCACTTCGTTGTGAACATCGCACCTAGCAGCATTGTCAGCATAGTGTTCTGAGCTCAAACGGCATCCAAGAGACACGAGACACCTCTATGTTGAAGAATAGATTAAAATTGGAGCTTTTTAGCCCGACCGTAACCTGACTGTTTGTTGTTACCATATCCCTCTGAAAATGGCTTCTTTCTCATAGAGATCTTATATACAAAATTATACGAAATTATGCGATCTTATATAGGGGAAGCCGGGGTAACCCCGGGCGCTGGGGAAGCCCGGCCACCCCGTTTCCAGCAAGATTATTCATAATAAAATGCTTAAGTGTTTGTCCTTTCAGCGTGGCAGCTGAGGTAACGCCAACGTAAAAGTTAACGCTAACAAAAATTGTATATGGTTAAAGTTATAGAGCAAAATTGATATTTTAAGGGTTTTTAGCTAAAAACTGAGATATGTTGCACTGCCAATGTTATACCATACAACCCTAATATTTATACGAATGTTATGAAAGGATCGTTTAAGTGTTTGCAGTGAGGAGTGACGAGGCAGGCTGGCTTAAGTATGACATTTTTTCCAAACATCGGTGTTCTAAAATAAAATTAGCTCATTAGAGTAACCCCGGGCGAGTGGGCGAGCTTACCCCCAACCGAGAGCAATTCCACTAAACCACTGTTTTCCATGAGATGATATGTACATACTGAGTAGGTTTGGTTAACACCTAGCCCAAAGATAAATTTCGGAAATAAACATGACAAAACCTCTTCGGCCTGTCGCTCTATTCCAGTGCCTATACTCCTATGGATGAAGGGCGATTGCTTGCTTGGTTTTTACTGTAAAATATGGGAGATATCCGCTTCATTTTAACGGTTTTTGTTACCCTCCATCAGTTTATATCAATAAGTGACTAAGTTTATGTTTGCATGCTGCAAAAACAGTCATGTCACTTGAGGTCAACTAGGGTCAAACTACGTTTTTGCAGATAACCCGACAGACAATGAAGATAAAGCTTTAAAAATGGCGCCGTTGTGTTCTTCTTCATCAGTCGAGTCGAATGATATGCAACATAACGAGGCTTGAAATGATCTCACGCATGTCAAAGTGTTTTTATTTTAGGCAAAATAAATATTTAAAACAGTAAGACAAGCTTTCGGCATTGTTTGATTGCGTGAGATCATTTCAAGCCTCGGTATATTAATAATAATCATGTCATCCATCCTTGCCCACATAAAAAAGATATGCAACATGATGCATTTAGGTAAATACCAAAATAAATTTTCAGGAATTTTGAAATACACATTCTTTGTCAATTTTGCATCACGATTTTCATCGACCTGTGCTCTATATGTGATAGAATTGTGCATATGGAAAGATAGCTGGCGGAGAACATCACAGGAGAGGAAGAATGAAGCTTCATCCTCGCCCCATTATGAAAGAAATAAATATGTTTGCAATCTTGCTGATGACGGACAGCACTGCATTGGCCTGGCCGAACGCGTGCACGACTGCTCGTGACTCCAGTTCTGGGCATGTGCCACTACAAGCAGCTGTTGACATGAGACGGGTGCAGATATCATGCCATGGAACAACTAGTGCCTGGTGATGGCCGCTGCCAGCAGTTATATCCTTGCAAGAAATAGTAACGAACCTTACGCTGCACTCTACATACAGGTCCAGTCCAAGCCCTCAGATGGTGCTGATCTGAGCTCGAATGGCATTGCCTAAAGCTGGAAATTTGGAAGGTGCAAAGTCTAAACGACTCAGCCAACTCCGAGGCAGAACCTTTGACTGACTCTTGGCATTACCTGGGGGCCGACACAGTGGGTGGGCCATGAACCTTAGGCGGCGGACCTGATTCTCCTCCTCTTCAGCCTTTGCATGCACACTCCTTTATTATATGATGCGTCTTGGTGCCACCATACGGCCCATACAGGATGAAAATCTTCTGCTACATTAGGTTCTTCAGATTCAGACGACAATTAGGGTACCCTGGGGCAAGACGTCCCAGATAATTTTTTTTTTTTTGCTATATAACTTTTGTCCCACATCACCTGGAAGGCCAAATTTGTGCTCAATGCGTTCTTTGGACATTTTACTTTAAATTGCACCCCTCAAATTCACTCTCTTATGATCGGACTCCAAGCTAGGAAGTGATTTGTGAAGTAACTGCAAATGGGGCATTTTGCCCCAACCCCAGGGCAAAACGCCCCACAGCCTGGGGCAAGTAGCCCCATACCCGCGCCCCACTGGGGGGTTATTTATAGCCCCCCTCCCGTTTTTCTGCAATAACTTCCAAACCGCTTGACGTATCGACGCCAAACTTTCAGTACCTTCGGCTGCATCAATTTGACACCTTGTGTCAAAATTTGAACTTCGTACCTACCATAGGTCGGCCGGAAATGACGTCAGAGTGACGTCATGTTCGGCCGATTTCGACGCAAAACATTGAACCACGGCAATCGCTCCCAAGAGCTCAGTTTTTAAGCTAGATCCAATGTCTTTGCATGAGAGGACTCAGAATAGACTGCGCTATCAAACTGCTATCTCGGATTAAATTTTATATTTTTACATTTTTTTCAATTTTTTTTGACTTTTCGAAAAAACCGGAATATATGTGATAGAACACATTATCATGACTAACTCTAGCAAGTTTTAGCTAAATAGGGTAGCCTGGGGCAAGACGCCCCAGACAATTTATTTTGCTACATAACTTTTGTCCCACATCACCTGGAAGGCCAAATGTGTGCTCAATGCGTTCTTTGGACATTTTACTTTAAATTCCACCCCTCAAATTCATTCACTTATGATCGGACTCCTAGCTAGGAAGTGATTTGTGAAGCAACTGCAAATGGGGCATTTTGCCCCAACCCCAGGGCAAAACTCCCCACGGCCTGGGGCAAGAAGCCCCATACTCTAGATTAAAGATTAAACACACTAGTTGACTTAAATCTTATATGAGGTCTGTTAGACCTTGGGAAGCACAGCACTGAAGTTAGCTCCTTCCATCCTATCAGGTGTTCAGCTATGACACTATTGTATGAGCAGGTTTTTCACCTGCCTCATAAGGCCAAATAATAAATTATTGCAATGGAAATGTTAACAAAACTTCCTTTTCTTACTTCCTTTGCCATCCAGTTGCTGAGAAAAGTACATATAAATGCATAGAAACTTACTGTAAGCCAGCTACCAAACATTAGGAAGTGGGTAGTCCGAACAACACATGAGGTAAAACGCCCCATGGGGCGTTTTGCCCCGCGACCTACTGGGGCGTTTTACCCCATCACGTAGTTCGGTCAGAGAACAACGCCTTGCACTCCAGCAAGACATAATATAATGGAGAGGTCGCAAAATTGACCTGACCTTAGGTCACAGATATCAAAAATCCGAGATATACATTTTATACATACTGTTACTCATATCAATCGCTGAAAGTTTCAAAGTGATCGTTCAGTCGGTGTAGCTATAGCGAGCCTTTGAACTTTTTCTGAGGTAAGGTCACTTGACGTGACCTGGTGACCTGACCTTGAACGGCCTAGGTCTGAAATTTTCACAACATGTGCGGAAATGATGTAGGAACACGTGTACCAAAAACGGCGGCGCGCAGCGCCGCCGTTTTTGAGATATTCGCGAAAAACCTGAGGGGGGGGGGGCGTAAAAACGCCCCCCCCCAGCACGGCGCGGGTTAACACGAACCAACCCGGCATTATAAGCGTTAGATAAAGTTGTTCAAAATACATAAAAGTCGTTAACCTGATGTGGACCATAAAAGAACGCCATGATGCATAAGCTGACAACAAAACATAAAAATCACTCAAAAAACACATTTCTGGCTATATATACCTAAAGAGTCATCACAATTTCTTTCCAGTCTGCTAATGTAATGATCATATAGTGTACGTTTTATAGAAGAGATGATGTTTCTCCAGAACCTTGCCAGTTCCGAGAAACATCGGTGAGGCGTTTTACCTCGGCGGGGCGACTTGCCCCGGTCTACCCTATCTTCAAAAATGGCCAAGTTATACGCATTATTGCAAAACATTAACAATTTTTAATTTTTCAAATCAATTTTTCAGCACGAATTTGACATCGTACGCTAATATAAATAGCACCATCGTGTTCCTGAGCTCAAACTGCATCCAATAGACACCTTTATGTTGAAAAATTTTAACTTCAAAATTTGACCTTTTTTGACGTGAAAGTGACCTGACCTAAGCTAAATTTGACTCAAAATGACCTCTAATGACACAGACGACATCAAATTCGAAATTTTTGGCCTAAATGGACCATAAAACATGTGTCACGTGACCGACGGATGATATAATATTTTCGTGACCTGTGATGACCTGACCTTGACCTGAAAATCAAAGTACAAGTTTGGTACCCTCAGAGTATCTAGAGCATCTGTTCACGAGTGTGTGAACCAAAAATGAGCCTGATCTGACTTGTAAGACGGCGGCCAGAGCCCAAAACGTGAAGAAGCCAAAATGCTAATAATTTTTACTTTGACCTGACCTGTGACGTGATCGGTGACCTCGAGGTCAATGAAATTAGGTTTCGCTCGATAGTTTTTCCGGGGCTATCAGAAGCCGTTTGAATTTTGACGATCGGCCCAGTAGTTTCGGAGTTAGGAGGGGGGGGGCTATGAATAGCCCCCCAGTATAGGGCGTGTTATACGCAGACCCCAGTGGGGCGCGGGTTAAGATTAAAGGTTAAACATGGTAGTTGGCTAAATCGTATGTGAGAGGTCCGTTAGACCTCTGGAGGCACGGCACTGAGCTTAGCACATTCCATCCCATCAGATGTTCAGCTATTGTATGAGCAGGTTTTTCACCTGCCTCATAAGGCCAAATAATAAATTAATGCAATGCAAATGTTAACAAAATAGGTACTTCCTTTGTCATCCAGTTGCTGAGAAAATACATATAAGGGCATAGAAATTTACTGTTTGCCAGCTACCGAACATTAGAAAGTGGGTAGTCCGAACAACGCATGAGGTAAAACGACCCATGAGGCTTTTTGCCCCGCGACCTACTGGGGCGTTTTACCCCATCACGTAGTTCGGTCAGAGAACAACGCCTTGCGCTCCAGCAAGACATAATTTAACACGAACCAACCCGGCATTATAAACGTTAAACAATAGTTATTCAAAATACATTAAAGTCGTTAACCTGATGTGGACCATAAAAGAACGCATGATGCATAATCAGACAACAAATCATAAAAACCACTCCAAAAACACATTTTTTGGTTATATCTCCCTAACGAGATATAACAATTTCTTTCCAGTCTGGTCATATAATAATCATATAGTGTACGTTTTATAGAAGAGATGATGTTTTCCCAGAACCTTGCCAGTTCCGAGAAACATCGGTGAGGCGTTTTACTTCGGCGGGGCGACTTGCCCCGGTCTACCCTATATGAGATCACAAGTGATCTGTGCAAGAAGCTGTGAAAGGTCTTCGTCACATATCAACCATGCACGCATCGTCGCATCAGAGCATGGCTAGTCCCCCGTGGTCAAATATGAACCCGTAAAGGATCTGCATTGTGTCGAGAACTCTTACATGAACGGTGTGTATCTGTCCCCACTGAAGAAATGAAGGTTGGTGGGCATGGAAAGAATCGACGCCTTGGAGTTAATGTTTTTGGGTCAGAAGCCGATATTTTTGGGCAGAACACCCAGCTTTATCCTACCCTGTCTCATAGGTGTATTACATCGTAGCCGTGAGCGATCAGGACGGCGTTTCTTGTGGAAGTGTACGGTCAAAATGGTTTAACCGTTTTTTAATTACATGGTTTGAAATGCAATCAGAGCCATGATCTGTGAGATGTATCTCGAGCTAATTTGCACAAACTTTAATTGTATGGACACAAAGAGCCTGCCATGAACTGAGATGTGGCAACTGAAACGTCACATTTTAGTTTGACCTCACAGGTCATCAAACTTCAAAAGTCACTAATGCAACTCATAAAGGCCGAAAATATCAAAAATGCTTACACGCTGACCAGAATGATACCAGCAACAGGAGCAAAACATCCCGGCGCTTTTCACCAAATGTTACAATATCGACATTGCAATGATCGCTAGTAAAGAAAGCATTTACCCGGAACCACGTGATAGAGCACATCGATCTGGATGAAAAAGGAGCGTTCAATGACCCCTCTACCCGACTCTCGAAACAAAAAGTTTGCTTTTGGTGCGGCGTAAACAACTATCAGCGTAAAATAGGCATATTTCTAGGTAAATACCCAAATTTCAATCTCAATTCGCGACCCCTAAACCACCTTTGATTTCAATATTTTTGGCATCATTGGAATCAGGAGCCGCGAAATAATGGGAAAAACCACCCCACCCACAAATATCCAAAATCGGGAAAAATGGGTTCCCCTAATACGTATTAGCTTAAATTCTAGAAGATCGTCATCAGAGGAAGAAAAATGCTTGCTTTTATTGGGACGTAGTGCTCTTCATTATTACAGGCAGAGCTCAAGAATCGAAGTTTTTCTTCAGAATTCCTATGTTTGAAAGAGTGGCAAATAAAATAATTTACCTGTCTCGGTGTACTTACACTTTATTGTCCGAATATCGCTTTTACGCATTGTCAGATTTAATATAACGTTTGCCACATGGTAAACATCAACTACATAATAAGCCTGATGGATACTTTTTGTTTTGTTTTGTTGGGTTAGTCCCTTTCGGTCTGACAAGACCATTTCAGAGCCGTAAGGATGATAGGAATTAGAGGGAGACATTGGTCTGGACAGGCACCCTAGAGAGTCGCCGGGGCTGAGCCCGTCCAAACGGACAGGACGACCAGCCCCCCATGAAGCACTCTCTGCACCCGGCTACGGGGTGCGCTCCCTCGGGAGTATGTAGTGGTGGCGCTCCAAGAGACGGATGACATAAAGGTGCCTGTTCAGACTGGAGTGGGGTTGCGGCGTGAAGGAGAAGGATTTCAGCATCCTGAGGATAGAAACGACGGAACGGAAGCTGATGGATACGATAACGAAATAGAGCAGGGCTCAGGAGGGGGAGGGGCAGCGCGGGGCAGTGATATATTGACAACAACTTTACGATAACATTTCTCAAATCAGCCCACTAAGAAGTCAGTTATACCGTCATATTGGAATGTACCCTCCCTTGTTCTATTCTATCAGACAGTCGGGCCGGATAGAAAAGACAGGTGCAATGATTTGCGGCGTGCATCCCGGATCAACAAGCGGTAATGATAGGACAGAGCCGGGTGCGTTTGAGAAACGATCATAGCCGTAATGGAAATCCCGGCCGCAAGCCGACCAGAAGATACGAACGATGGCCGACTCCATCGCTCGCGTTCGCCGCCCACCGGCGGACAGTCGAGATTGCCCCGCTGATGGCCGGAGCTTTTCACGTGACATGCGCCGTGAATCATGCCCCGCGACTGCTCGACAGACTGATGATCGGATCGGCGAAACATCCCAGATAATAGAGGTACACCAGGCGGGGCGCTGTGGCGTTGTAAACTTCGCATACCAGCCTGGATTCTAGAAGATTCGGTTGAAGATGCATTCTCGCTCTGCGCAATTGCATAGAAATGAAGATGCAATCGTCCCCAGGAAGTGAAACGGTAATGAATCGCTAATCACCTAAAAGAGTGTCAAAACAGTGTCAGAAAGTATTAAAGAGAAATAAGGTAGAACCAAAATCATTGCTTGTAATAATGTTATTTCTAAAAGACGCTCTGCAATACTTTTTGAACGATCACGTATGTGGACAGTGGATGTTATGTGAAACATTATGTGTAAGTACATGTGTATAATATACCAGCTGATATATTACCTACTTACATACATATATATCAGATATAACTTATATATCAGATATAAAGCTTTAGTGTGTTAGCTGAGAACCATCATTAATCATTTATAGCATCAGATGTATTGGTCGGCTGGACTTGGAGTCAGAAATGCTCAGACAAGCATAACAAGCAGGATCTTGAGAACTCCCACAAAGTTCGTGTGTCGCTCAGGGGAAAACAGGCTAGACTGAGATCTCAGATCTGTATGCATTATCTACTTCGCATAATGCTGCGAATCAGAACGTAACAGTTGCAGACTTTGCTTACTTAGTGGGACGAGCATTTCACCAAATAAATTATACATGTACCATAAAAACCTATAAAATGCTAAGTGAACTCTCCCCAGTCCGAAGTCCCATTGGTTTTCTACGTAAGCACCGGCGGCGGCCTGGAAAAAGATGGGGCCGCCCGCTCGCCATTCTGCACCTGAAGGAATATCGAGCTTGGCGAAAAAACGAACGTAAGGGCCGTTACAAGACGCAGCGACACGCAACGATTGGTATCTCATCTATTCCTTTTTTCAGGTCAAATTGCAACCTCAGAAGTCATGTCAACCACCCTGGGGGCTCGCGTTTTTTTTGTTGTTGTTGTTGTTGTTGTTGTTGTTGTAAATGACTGTCAAAAATTGTCACAGGGCGACGCCTTTGGTGTACAATTACATATACATGCTTTTCTATATAACTACCCCCAACGTTAGGTCACTCAATGGAGTCCAAAGTTAAGCCGAGGGAAAGTTACCCTAAAGTAAGGCCGAGGGAAATGGTGTGTAAGACCGTCCTCAACGCTTTGCCCCTAAATACCTAAGCTGGACTAGAGCATCGCGAAAAAAAACGAACGCGCGCGCCGTTACGATGCGCAACAACTGGCAACCAATTTAATGGTTTAAGCTCAAACGATGACCTCTGAGGTGATAAAAACACAAGATAAGTAGGGATTCGGACTTCGGTTCGTACGTGACTTTGCTAAAAGATGTAAATGGTTCGATATGTGATTTTGATTTGGCCGTGTTTTTTACGCTCATGCCCGAGTGGAATGCCAAACTTTTTGCTTGGAAAGAGTCAAATCGGGTGTAAGGGCTGCCCCAAGGTCAGAGTCAGGTCGAAACCTCTCAGGCCACAAAATTCGTCGAAGGAGGTAAATTGCATTCTGCAGACTCTCGGCACAAAAATGTATTTAGGATATGGCAAAGACGTCACCCGCACTGTTTTTTTTTTAGGTATGCCTCAATGTACCTGATAGGTATACCTATCAGCGGAAAAAGAACTTATCTCTCCTAGATGTTTGAAACTGGAGATATTGCATAATGAAATCAGTACCAACAACCTATACGTATACATCTCGGAATTTTGATAGCGGTGACCTAAGGTCAAGTCAATTTTGCCACCTCTCCAGTCAATGGGAGAAGTCAATGGCTGTCAACCTTGGTTCCCGAGTTGTGTGCCGCTGTTTCGAAGAAAAGTTGAAATAGGCAATATTTTTCATTTAACCCGCGCACCGACGGGGGTCTGCGCCAACTTAGTACCGACGGGGGGGGGGGGGGCGGATGACCGCCCCCCCCCTGAGATCTCGAGAACGAAGCAAGATAGCGACAAGCGGTAAACGGCATCGGATACGCACGGTCAAGATCTACAATTTTTACAAAGGTCATTTTCAGGTCAGGTCAAAGATGACGTCACAGGGGTCGAAAAAGTCAAAATGGCGGCGCTGAATATGGAGAGAGTTTTTCTCGAATAACTTTCGAATTAGTCAAGATAGGAACAAACTAAGGGCATCATCGTGATCCTCTCGTCAATCCGCATCGAATGATATATATGTTGACCTCGAAAGGTCAAGGTCAAAGGTTGACCTCAGGTCACGTGACCTCGAGGTCATCATGTATATCATTCGATGCGTCTTGACGAGCTGAACACAATGAGACCATCCACGCGTCTGTATCTTGTTCCTGTACGGAGTTATTGGCCAAAAACATTTGGTGACCTTTGATGACGTCACATGACCTCACAGCTGCCCAACAGCAAAACAGACCTCAAGGTAGTGAAGGTTGATCGTATATGAAGTCATGTATGGTATATGGGGCCATTCCGACCCGTTTTAGTGGTAAAAACAGGGAGTTGATTTTTCCCCCATTGACTTATAATGGGGAGGTCGCGAAATTGACCTGACCTTAGATCACCGATATCAAAATTCCGAGATATACAAACTGTAGCTACTAATGACCTAATAACATCCTGCGACTTTCAAAGGCCTCCGACATCTACTGTAGCTCTGGCACGGTGACAAAGTTGCAAAAAAGTGACTTGAGGTTGGGTCATTCAAAGTGACCTGGTGACCTGACCTTGAAAGGTAGGAGGTTCAAACTTGCACACCATGTGTAAAATTGATAAGGGAATAGTCATACCAAATTTCGCGGCGCTACGCGCCGCGGTTTTCCCGCTATTCGCGAAAAACCTCAGGGGGGGCGGATATCCGCCCCCCCCCGTCGGTGCGCGGGTTAATGGCATCTGGTGACCTGAACTTTGACTTGACCTAAAAAATGAATGACATATTTTCGTCCTTATTTTCGGATGTAGTTGCGAATGCCGTTTACTGCTTGTCATTACCTGACCTAGGATCCGAGTTAAAAGGGCAGGGTGCTGGACCCCCCCCTCCCCCCCAGCAGGGCGTGGAAATCAAGGACCCTCAGCGGGGTGCGGGTTAGACATCTTTAGTCGACAACCAAATAAGCCCGTTTTCCTTCGGACGACAACCAATAAAACACTTTTTCAGCCCTGTAACTAGGAAGCACATTACTGACCCGAAACAGGCGTTAGCAGACAGACGTGATCATTTAATTGACTGTGTCACGAAAAAAGCACTCGCGGCTCCTAATCCTCTTTACTCCCTTTGATCTTCTTCACCTGCATACCTAATCGACATGTCAATAGATAAGTTCACTGAGCATCCTACAAGCTTCTGGCCACTCCCATTGGATAAGTGTAGCATCCATATCTTATCCGCTCACTACGGCGGCGCGCCAGCTCAAGTTGGTACCGATGGCTCGGCAATCGCTGCTGGAACCCCCGCAAGACCGTTACGGTGACGTCATGCGTGACGTAGTATGGGCAATAGCTCACTGATTCCATCTCCCCGAGGTGGATCAGCATTTTACCGCGTCCAATCAACTCAATGGTACGACGGAAAATGGATCACTCCGGGCGGCTATCGGCCATGGAAAATCGCCTGCCAGATAATACCTAACTGTGAGCGGCGTTGTCTCCCACGAGATTCTCGAGTCGACACAGGCCGTCGGCAAACGGCCGCCTGTCCGAACAGACACAATAGGCTTCAGACCATGGCCCTAAGGCCCTAAACTCAGACATACTTTGATTTGGCGCCTTCTCACAAGCAGGACGACGTGTGCTGTAAACCATTGTTTAACCCGCGCCCCGTAGGACTACCGGCGTACCCTACCACCCGTAGGGGGGGGGGGGGGCGTTTCGGCCCCCCCTAAGATCTCGGAAAGTTACCGGCCGATTTTCAAAATTCGAACGGCGTTCGATAGCCCCACCCGGGAACTACCTTGTGACCAAATTTCATTGACCTAGGTCAAACCGATGACGTCACAGGTCAGGTCAAAGGTCAGATTTTCACCGTTCACAGGCATTTCAAGAAATGTGTTGTGAAATCGAGTTAATTGGTAATTTATTGAAAACCATCGATGGTACATTGTTCGTCAAACACATACTTTGCTATCTGAGGTCACTGATACCAGGTCAGGTCACAGCGAGGTCAGGTCACCGGGGTCACAATATGAAAGTGTCGTGTGATGCATGTTTTATGGTCCATTTTACATGACAAATGCGATTATGTGGGTTAGGCAGCCTTTGGGGCCAGCCTAGGTCACGTTTTGGTGAAGGTCAGGTCAAGGTCAGGTCAAATAAGGTCAAATTTCAAAGTTGATATTTTTGCGTAAAATGGGTATCTATTCGATGCAGCTCGTCACGTGGAGTCTAATGGTGGTCTTTGTTTTGCTCTACGAGGTCTAGAACTGCCAAAAATTGAGTTTGAAAATTTGACGTCATCAATTTTGAACAGTTTTTTCGCTATAACTTGGCCAAAAAACGAGGTATCGATCTGAAATTCGGTATGTAGATAGAAGACGGTAGGTACTATCACATATATTCCGTTTTTTTTGAAACTCAAAAAACTTTTTGGATTTTTTGGCTAATATATCTAAAAAAATGTTTTTTTTGATTTTTGGGGTTCAAAACTCAAAAATTTCAAAAATCCGAGATAACAATCATGTAGCCCTGTCAATTCTACACCTTTTATGTCTTGACCATTTTTCTGTATCTTCAAAGCTGTAGGCCTGACAGGTCTTCTCACGAAGGTCTTTATTCGGTCGAAAATGACAGAACATGACGTCATTCTGACGTCATTTGTGGCCAACCTATCATAGCCTCTGGAAAATTTTTTGGTCACAATGTGTAAAATTGATGCCCGGAGGGGTCCTGAAAGTTTGGTGGCGATATCTGAAGCGGTTTAGGAGATATCGACCGAAAAGGACAGGGGGGGGGGCGTTTCGGCCCCCCCCTACGGGGCGCGGGTTTATCTGAATTCTGAACAATCTTGGTAATCTTATGTCCCCTCGCCCCGCGAAAAAAGGCTATAACCACTGAATACCTACCCTACCTAAAGTAGCCAGTCAGATCCTGAACAAGCTATCGTTGAAAAAGTGAAAAACGTGCTCCTGTAAGCCATGTAGAGTACAGGAAAGGTAGCTCGGAAAAAGTTGAACGGCGGACAGACCGAGGCGGGGGGGGGGGGGGGCAGTGGGCTAACACCATGACGGGCGCTAGTGTGACAAGGATAGGCTTTTTTATTGCGCATGATGTCAAGGAGGACAGGCCAGATGGCAGTGCAGTTTGCCCAGCGGTGCAGTCAGGGATGCGGAGCCGGAGCCGGAGTCGGAGCCGGAGCCGCCGGAGCCGGCAGATTTTGCCCGCAGCCGGAGCCGGAGCCGGAGCCGTGAAACAATATAGCCCGGAGCCGGAGCCGGAGCCGGAGCCGCCAAAAAAGGGGGCGACTCCGGCTCCTTTTTATTTTTTTGAAGAGGAAAAAAAAATAATTGACCTAGTTCGGTTTGACAGTACCAGGCAGTAAAACATATGGTACTTACGTCATGGGCCATCAAGTGAATGAAAAAATCCGAATATCCCCAGTATTCCACAGTACGCAAACAACTTCCTGTTTGCTCTTCCCCCCCCCCCCACGTCTACTGCATCCCCAGAACATGAGGACCAGTCATCAGGTGACGGCCATTGTTTTCAAACCAGTGCAGTGGACTGCGACTCCCAGCACCGTCTCATCCCACCCCCCCCCCCCACCCCTCACCCCCCAATGCAGCCGAGACGGGTGTCAGCTTACGATGGTTCACTGAACTCCGATTCGCGGCGACTGCGTTTCCAATGCCATCGCTTCCTAGCCCTTTCCCTTTGTTCTGCCAGTTCTCTCCGAGGTGCGTTTGCGCGGGGACGCGGTGAGCCGGTCATGGCAAAGAGTAACGCGTATAACCAATCCAATTTTTCTTCCACCCGTATTTAAAGGGACCCTGCCACCTTCAAAAAAGTTTATGAATTGGCATGAAAGTGATGTCGCTCGGTTCAGAAAGAGCGAAAACGAATATCTACCAAATTTCACCGAAAAATATTCACCGGTTTTCAAGATATTATACTTTTACTTTTGTTTACTTTTTTGGGATCTCCGCTGTTTCTAGCGACTTTATTTTAGAAGTGCGGCGTTTGCGGCAGATGTTGCGCGCAAATAGCATATACCACCGCGTGCTACAAAACGTTTTAGTCAAACATTTAAAAATCGTTAGATATCTGCGCTGACGTCACACATTCAGAGGGGTATTCCTAAGCATTAGCCCCTCTGAATCAAAATGCTGCAATTTTGAAATTCAATATTTCCGATTTAAGGCATTTCTCGATGTTGTGAGTGCCGAAACCGGTAATTGTGAGCCAGGGACCCCATTTTGGCTATCTCAACTCAAATCTAATGTTAAGGTGGGAGGGTCCCCTTAATTGATTGCGTAGGGGATGTACTGAGTCGGAGCCGGAGCCACCGGAGCCGGACCATTTTACTCGGAGCCGGAGCCGGAGCCGCCATAACATTTCACCCGGAGCCGGAGCCGGAGCCGGAGCCGATTTTTTTCTCCGGAGCCGGAGCCGGAGCCGGAGCCGTCTGAAATTTCCACGGCTCCGCATCCCTGGGTGCAGTAGCTAGATATAACTGCATATTTCCTCATAGACCACACCATTCTATTTGTGGTCTATGAAGACGGCATACGGATCATCGAGCGAGCTCCACCCTCTTCGGCCGAGGGAAAGGGGGAGGGCAGGTGCCAGTCCCAGACGCATATTATGTTCTTTCTTTCGCAAACTTTATACACATCAAAAGTCCAAAGTCTATAGGATTAAGTACATACCTACGCTATGGATGTCACTTGTACTGTCATGGATATGGATGTCACTTGTACGCTATGGATGTCACAAGCGATCACTCTTGTTCGCTGTTGAGCGATCAAGTCAATACCTACCTCTCCCCCGGCTAACTTTTCGTATGATTGCCCTAATCCAGGCAGTTGCTGCGAGACCTTTGTGTGCCCAGAGGTCGGTTCGCAGCTTTCCGCTGCCGAAACGACGAGCATGCCCTATTGCCCGCCGACTACAGCCCAACAGTTAAAACTTAAGTGCTTTTCGTCGTCCTGATCATTATTAGTTTTGTGCCCGGTTTTGCGACACCATTAGCGCAACACGTGAGCGGAATTTGCTGGTCAGTCTGGGCCAAACTACAAATAAATGGTCCGCTAAAACACCAGAAAAAGACGCACTGAAAATCCGATCAGGATCAGAAATAAGTAGGCCATTCGCCAAGAATTTGGCTACACAGGACTCCCAATATGTTCAGCGCAGACGGATTCTCGTTATTTTCGGTGTGCTTTGTAGCGTACCTCACGGGCGATCTCCAAGAACACATGAAGCCTGGTATAGGAAAGTGCTTGCAATGTCGAGATCGGCCTATGAGCGATAAAGTCCGAGCCAATTACAGGAAGAAAAAACTAGTTCAGGGGAGTTCTTGCAAATGAATAATTGATAGGTATATTTTTGCATTTTGCTCTAGGATACCACAGCCAAATCATGGTAATCCGATTCAGTGAACAAGATGATTTTGACGGATCAGGATGGCACTTTCTGTCCCTGAAAAAGCAGAGCATCTTACCATAGGTATTAGGTATGTACTCTGTAGGTATAACAGTTACCTTACCAAACAAGCCTTGTATCGTGATGTACAGGTCTCGCGGGTTTTAGCGGTAGGTTTTGCACCTAGAAAATTTAGTGTACTTCAGGCTATATCTTCGTCGTCTTAAGCTTTTAAGTGTTGACGATGCAATCGACTTGTTGGGTAACAAGCCGGCCATGATCGTGTAAAATGGCTTCATCGTAGATCGATTAGTTTCTGAAATATAACCGGAAATGTAAAAGTGCAAAACCTACCGCTTAATCTCGCGAGACCTGTACCTATGTATTCATTATTTACGTTATACACGACATTCATGTTTAACATATAACACAATGATGAGTAATGAATGAATGAGATGAAAAATCTGACAATTTTGGTCACACACAAACCAGTTATCGCACATGAAAAGATATATCACAGATCAATCAAGCCCACATCATTTCGTGGTGTAGTCTTGAAATCGTACAATAGCCTATCTATACGAGTCAAAACACGATCAACCGCAGTCACTGGTGGATCAAGGAGCATCATGGGCACCGATCCCACAGCGTCCGAAAGGCATGAGAAAAGCCATCTTCCTCGCACACAAACAAATATCTCAAATCACATCAAAAATGCTTCCTTTGAATTGCACAGCAACGCGCAGAAAAATGAAATTCGTGGAGTTTTGGAGGACCTTTTCGTAGAGTATGCCTTAGGGTCCGTTGGCACCTGTCTGGATCCGCCCATGCCTGATCTCATGCCACTATCAGCTCCCCCGCACCTGTAATCGCCCTCCGCTCTCCGCCGCTACCAGTCTGGCTGCACCACCCTGTATGTCATGTTATCCATGGTCCGAATCTCCAGGCCCGCTCCGTAGTAGCTGATGATGTAGTCGGAGCCGTCAGCCGGCTTCACCACCTGCGTCGCAATCAGGACAATGTCCACCAGCTGACCGACGAACAGAAAGCCGAGAGTGCAGAACTTGAACAGACCCAGGCCCGGGTAGCCCAGGTAGAAGCGGTCGGCGCCCAGAAAGCCGAGAAACACCGACAGCAGCAGGGACGTCTCGAACGAGTAGCCGTTGCTGCCAATCGGTGGGGGAAGTCGGTCAATATTGGGGCACTAGCGCCGGTGGAGGCGGCGGGCTCGTTATAAGGATGCCTGGAAATGTGAGAACGAGCAGCATCCGATGAATGAAATAGTGTCACTGTGACTGAATGCCGCCATCCTGAAAATCTCATCACAACTACCTAAATCTATTTCGTTGATTTTTTTTTTGTGGTAATTGCAACTAAAAAATTCGAACTACTTGAACAGTGTGTGCCGTGGAAAGGACTGAGGCACCGGCAGCGATACCTGGCGTTGATTTTATGAACTAAAGCTTTCCATACTTACACACAAGAAAAGGTATCGGAGATTGGAAGCGATGGGCAGACGAGACGAGGCATTACAATGAATTTTATCGGTAATTGGCATAAAAACGGTAATAAATTGCAAACAGCACTTCATTTGGAGGGAAATGATCATCGAAAAGTCAAAATCACTTGCCAACTACCATTGGCATTCATTCAGACTTACGTGTATTTGCAGGGAATGTGCTTCTCAAATGTATTATTTCCTGATTCCTTGCATATTATTCCTGGAGCAACAGTACAGTTTACTGAAAAAAATGGAAAATAGTTAACATCTGAAAGCAGTTAGAAGTTAGAAATACTCATGAATTACCATCCATACAAACTCAATCTGTAAATGTAATAAAACAATAGGCAGGTGCAACGGAACACATCAAATCTACAATAAACAGGTCCACATGATGTGACTTATAGGCTTTAATCATTTATCTTTTCTGTGGAAACTCAGTAGGAAATAGTGTAACTGTACGCCCCAACCATATTGATCTGATGTTTTCCTCCAGGGTATTAAATTTAAATTGGTACCTACCAGGCTATTTGATCATACCTAATGCCTTTCCTTCAGGGGTGCATCCTGCTGGCTGTTGTGTCTTGGGGTCAATATTGAGGTCTAGACATAAATACTGCCCCATTTGCAGTGTTGCCGCACAGTCTGTCTCATATATGCTGCTGGAAGTCGGCAGAATCGTGGCTCCCACCACCACCAAAGAAAGCACCAGAGCCATGACACAACACCTGCAGAAATAATGTTGATAAATCATTCCGGGAAGGTGATGTCATTCATTGAAGACTGTGAAATCACAACTACTGAATACTAGGGTATATTAGTAGGTACACAATGAACACAAAATTAATATGAAAACTTAAAATATCATTTTATTGTAGTGAAGCTGAACTCTGAAGTGCAAATCAAATCCATAAAAGGTCAAGGTACAAAGTCTGGTGGTATTAAGGCAAGCAGGCATCATACTTCAACTTCAACTTGTTTTTTGCAACCAAAGAGAGGCAGTGGCGGCGCCACGAATTTTCGCCAGTGGGGGCAAGATTGAGGTGACCCGACTGTTGTCTGATACGCCGATCTGCAAAATCCATGAGCACCTTGCCCCTAGATGTTGCTATTCAAAACCATTATGGTTTCAGGTTTCATGCATTGCATACGTATTGAGCTGAACCATTAACCCTCGCGGGCCCGCGCGGAAGAGAGGGGGGGGGGGGCGTTTTTCGCCTCCCCCTGGCGAATATTTGAGATACCTCACGAACGCTTAGGGATAGAAAGCCAAAATTTGCTGTACCTTATCACCCATTAATTTAACATTTTTTGAAGCAAAAAATTTTGACATAGTCTCCTTGATAACGTCTCAGGCCCGATTTCTCTAGGCAAACTTCGGCGCCACAGACGTGAACTTCAACCACCTGCTAAAAATAAGCGGCTTGATGAAAATATGAGTCGACTCAAACTTGACTCAAATTTTTTGTTGACAAGTTACTTGACTCAAAATTGACTCAGATAATAAAGTTGTTGAGCGGGGGGGGGGGGGGTGAAAAAAATCCGGCAGCAGAGCCAGGGCTAAGTTGTTAAGCGGGGGGGGGGGGGGGGGGGGAATGAAAAGCTTATATGTACCTATAGATTCTGGAAAGTTGAGTCAGCTGAATCATGATCCTACATGTTTGACTCATCTCAATGTCAAAAGTTATTTTACTGACTCAACTCTGACTCAACTCAACGCCTTAATATTTTTGTCCGACTCAACTCTGACTCAACTCAACAGCTCAACATTTTATCCGACTCGACTCAAATCTGACTCATTAGAGTCAGAGTTGAGTCAAATTTCTGACTCGACTCATGAGTCAAGCACAACCCTGTCTGGAACACGTACTTTGAGACCACTATACAAAAGTGCCGGTTTTTGCCTTTGACATTGACTTCTGGCCTTAAAAATTTACCTGAGGTCAAAAGGTTTAGGGGCTTTAAGAATCTTCTCGTAGATATCTTTCATTTGGTACCATTTTTGTTTACGTAGCTGCCTTATTTACGGAGTTAGACAGGTGGGGGGAGGGGGGCTACCCCCGGGCTGCGGTGGTTGGGATTACCCCCGGGCCCGGCCGGGTTAAAAGGTCGCGAGCAAATAAAACTATAAAACTAGATTGCGAGACACAAACCTGTGAAAACGTTATGTTGTTCGTTGAGATGTAAAATGGCGTATTCCTCCAAACAATAGTTAGTAGGTACCTAGTTCTCTTTTTTCCCGTAGTACGTATGTATATGTGCGATTCTTTCACACACGATTGATACCAGAATAAGCTCCATTAGGGCGACCCACACACATTTCCAGATAACCCGGATATACATACCCATCATATTTTGTCATACCTTCCTGAGCTCAGTCTCAGTCTAAGGTTTCCCAAAAGATCTCTTCTCTGGCCGACTTTTGACAAGCTGCCTCTCAACCTCCTCGAGGTCAAGCTCGAGGGCAGCCTTCTGGTGGCTGGTGCAAATGAAAAAGAGTAGAAGAATGAGTGGGAGTAGGAGATATGCGACAGACGGTCCGAGAACGAACGTTTTGCTGATGCACTTGATACGGGGACGGTCAAAAACAGGCGTACTATTATGTTATTAACCGCCTATCATGAATGTTGCACCGGTCTTCTGTTCCCTTTTCAACATCAGCCAAATTTTGTGGGGGCAAAAACATAGTCTTGCCCCCACGGCCTCCTGCCAGTGGGGGCAGTCTGCCCCCACTGCCCCCACGGTGGCGCCGCCCTTGAAGAGAGGCCCGAGAGGGGATACCTCAGTAGGCGGAACTATGGTCAAGCGTACCCATTTTCGGGAACGCATTTTCGTTCCCATGTTTGGGAACGATAAACCCAAATATGGGAACGCCATGTAGGCATTATTTAAAACAAGAAAAAGAACTGTTAAATGACGTCCAAAAAATATAAAACGATCGTGAACCGCCTGATAGTTGTCTCAATATTGTTGGGAAAGAGTTTGATATTGTAAGGCCCATCGTAGTTTCAAATCGTTCCCCTATTTCTAAAGCAGTCCATCACCCGGGCCGCGAGCCCAAATTTGGGAACGCTGTCGTACACTGGCGCTGCAAGCGTTCCTTATTATGGGAACGGCGTACCCAAAATTGGGAACGATTTCACCGACGCCTTTCAGGGGCTCTTTTCATTAACAAGCATCACGTCCAACGCCGCAAATTATTGTTAACGCAACAATCATCAGATGACCTTTCCGGCAAGACCGTTGCATGTTTCGCCCGGTCTTCTGCGCTTTTATTCCCGTCGATCTCGCAGCGGGCACGCCCCCCTCTGCAGGATTACGTAATCCACAACGCTCAGCGATGTTCAACAAGGTCTTCCATACCTATATCCACCGTCCGCGCCGAGGGTGGAGACATGTCAAGCACCTGTCTGCTAATCACCGAGAGTTGACGAGCACAAGAAGTATCCAAAAATGGGAACGCTGAATATGTTACACCCTCAAAACACCTAGTCCCAATGAAAATCTAGTTTTTTCCTTTCTTAATGAGTGTAAGTGGCAAAAGGCCTGGTAGGATGGGCACGACGTATGATCGAAATCAGCATAAAAATTATAAATAAGCCACACAGAGCGACCTATATCAGAGAAATTCCCCCAACCGATCATGCTTAGAAACGCCGAAGACAAAAACCACGCTCATGACACTGCTTATAAAACAACGCTAAACAGCTAGCATCCAAATAAAATATGTCTTTCAGGGCTGATAAAATACAGCTGAATGATTTTAAACCACTGAAACTGAGTTTACAACAGTAGTTCGGTAAAATCACTGACGTTCCACGCGGTCGATCGCCCCGACACCAAATGTCAACAATATTACCTCGGGACTGTCCGCGTGTTCGCTTGCATATGTCATCATCTGGTGTCGCTAGAATGAAACTTCATAACCAGGCGAAAATTATTATACTTGACCTCAAAATGTAAAAAATGCTTCATTTTCCTTAAACTTGCATGTTAAATGTCGTATAACCCATATTTCCACCATTCTGTCATTTTTAAAAAATCATTAAAAATATCATTCCACGGTCAATTTCCTTGTTCCACGGTCAGATTAAAGATAACTTTATGGAGATTTAGTAGATACTTAAATCAGCGTGCACTTTTTTTAGACGTGATGCACTTTTGAGTTTTAGTGGGCGAACGGCCGAAAAATTGCCTTCCGTTCTCATAAATGGGAACGCCCGTTCCCATATTTGGGAACTCCGTTCCCAAAAATGGGAACGTTCCTATATTTGGGTACTCATGACCATAGTTCCGCCTACTGACCTAGCCAGTAGGTTAGGTTGTCTGTTGAGTTTAAGGTTTTAGGTCGTACATTGTAGGTAAGGTCAGGTCAGGTTTGGATTTTGGTTAACTCAAACTGTATGGCACACTTATCTTACTAAACTGAAACACGAGTTTCTCTATAAAATGATTTCTATATTATAGGAATTAACAAATATCTAAACCCAAACCGGGACATGGAAATACCAATATGATCCCCAAAGTCTTAATATCAAGGCCATCTATATATATTAATATATAGGCCATCAAGGCTTATATGGCCTTAGCGGCCTTAGGCCCAAATTAATTAGCTAGGTAACTTTTCTGTTGGATTTATAAACCAAAACAAAACTTCTCAACTCAACTGTGAACTGTGTTCTCAACATAAACCTTGCATAAAGATAAACCAAATTCAAGTCAAGGTTTCAGACATCGAGGATTTCATTATCATGAGAAGTTTCTTTGAAATAAAATCTAATGACGTATTAGCCATTTCATCTGACGTTTTACATAGGTGTTTTGCCTGTTTAAATAAGAAAGGTTTTTAAAAATAAAATAAAGTAATGTTCGTATTTTAATGAAAATTCTTATGTAGTTGAAATTCCTCACATAATTGTTTTCATTCGAATGCGTCATAAGCTCAAATGAGCGAAATATGGCTACAGTTCTGACGCAGAAAAATTACAACGTGCCCAACGTGCTTTCAACATAGGAGTTGCAAGGAGGGCTTATTATTATTTTCCGCTTCCAAGTTCCATCCTTTCCTATCATAACAAAGCCATAAGCAAGGCCCTATATACCGCCGTAAGCTGTTGAGGTAAGTTGCAAATTTGAATTGGGGTGGTTTTTGGTTTATAGCCTTGGGTTTTTGATAAATCAGTCCCACGCACAAGGGGGAAAAGCTCAAAAAATTGAGCGCTCAAAAAATTGAGCGGGCCCCATTATGAAGGAATAGGCGAAACGATGGTAATTTAAAATGCCTTTAGCGTCACACTACGGCAAATATCGTACCCAAATAAGGTATCAATGGCAAGAGTTAATGAAACTCGTTAGTGGGGCGCGTCGAGGGAGGACGTGCCTTGGCGGAGGACGAATTTGAGACGAAAGCGGCGCTGAGTTTTCTGCATAGTTTAATTATTTTCTCTTGCCTTTCTTTCCCCTGAGGTAGGGGTTAAGGGCCCTGTCCTCATTTTGGTAAATTTGTTTTGATTTCCTTTCCATATCTAGGTGGGGCTGATAAGGAGATTTTTCTGATCACTAACTTTATTCTTCCTTGAAAATCTTGGGTGTTTGGGATGGGTGTTAGCACTGAGGACGTGTCAAAGATGATAGAAGAAGCAGTTAAAAAAGTTACTGATTTTCTGAAAGCAGACTTTGAAAAAAGTATGTCTGCCATGAGATCCGAACTTGATGCCCTTAAGGCTGAAAACATAGATCTGAAAACAAGAGTGATTAGCACTGAGAGGGCAGTAGAAAAAATGAACAATACAACCGGAAAAGTACTCTTATTCTGGGGGGAGATGGGGTGCCACTCCCAAAAAAGGAACAGGAACCAACTTCTGAAACCAGAGCCATGGTAGCAAAAATCATCAAAGACAAACTCAATGTGAACATGCAAGGAGCCATCGTGGCCTGTCACAGGCTAAAAAACAAAAAAAGAGTTCTGGTCAAGTTCCAGGACCATGATGATCGGGAGGCGGTCTACCAGGCCCGGTTTGACCAGCCCCGGGATACAAAAGACAAAGTGATTATTCACGAAAACCTCACTGAGGCTAGGGCTGCCATGATCAGGCGCCTGGGTCAGCTCAGAGAAAAAAATCTGATAGTGAACTACCACACCAAAAACGGATCAATATATGCCAGGAGCTCTAAAGACAACAGATATTCCCTCATCGAACATTGGCACACAGAACAGGAAATCCTTGAGCTGGTCCAGAGTGCTGGAAACAAGGGACCAGAAGCACGGGACAGCCTGATGAGGTCACAGACCCTGGACAACATTCCGCAGGGGCGGGTAGCAGGACGAGTGTCTGACCTGACAGAGTTTGTTGTGCCCAACCAGAGGCAGAGCAAACGTCAGCCAAAGAAACAACAGTAAAAGGTCTCTAGAGTCTAGATCAGCTGCTCTACGTACCTCTCATTCAATCATCAGTTAATCTTGCACTATATTCATAAATGGGTCCCTCTGGGCTGGCTGGAATGTCTTTTCTGTTTTCTATGTTGCCCAACATAGGCACATGTGTATTTTATACTTGTATTAGATACCTACCTATTCTTGGTAAATGCTAGATTTTGGTATTAATAACTACCAATGGTCATTAATTTGTGTAAGTTGTTACCTATGAACTGTACTGGCCTCAGTTAACCTCACTTGATAATGCAGGCTCTCTAGTCTCTATCTAAGCCCCAGATACAGCAGGCCCTTCAGCTTATCCACTATACCACTAAATATTTGCATACTTGTGAAGCTTCATCAAATAAGTTATCATACCTATATCTAGATTCTAGTGTGATATTGAGTGATAGCTATCAGCTGTGACATCACTCAGTCTCCGTGCTGGATTTCTCCATCCCATGAAAAAACTTTGTGTTCTAATCATGTGAGATGTTGATTCTCACACTCACATTGACTCTGATGGGTGACTGAGTGGACTTGCTGACTCTCAATATCATTCTCTGATGCCTATGCAGTATTACTTGTGACTGCAACGCAAAAAAACTGTGTAGTGCAATTTTGCATTCACATTTTGCATGTTATGCTTCCTAATGAAGCAAATTGATTGATGGTATTTTGTGACTAGTATGAATGTTGAACCAGTGCCTTGGCACCAGGACCAGCAATGGACTCCTTTTTAACCTTGTGTGGATGGATGGATGAGCACCTCTAGTGCCTAGCCTTCATGGCTGTTTTACCAAGTTTTAATATGAATGGAGTGTCTGAGCACTGCAGTGAACTGAAGAATGAGTGGACACTACAGTGCCTGGCTTGGCAGAAAAGCCATTTTATCCTTTTAATCTGTGTGGGATATGAGTGAGCGCTTTGCGCCCAGGCCAGGCAGAATGGTCTTTTTATGAATGCTGTAATGAAGAATGAATGTGATGACTGTACTGCTACTAAGTATTACTGTGGACCTGATGTTTGTAGCAGGCCTACCTATTCAAAGGCTGGGCTGAGATGAACTGATGAGTTTGTTGAGATTCATCCATATCATTCATCAGAGTTCAGTTACTTAGCTTAAAGTATAAATGGTAATTCCATATATATATAACTGGAATGCTGATCTCCTGCCGCTGACTGTCTTTTGTGCACAGCTGAGCAAGTGCTCCATTGCTATTGAGCATAAGAGCTTGGCTTTGCAAGCTCAATTGTATGTCACCCTAGTTCTTCTGTGTTCTTTCAAATCATTCTTTTCCCAGCCAGCCCGGGGGTCCTAACCTGAATGTGGTGCTCCAAACATTGGTTTCAACTCACCATTGTAATATGCTATTGTGCTGGCCTTTGCCCTGTCCCAGTGTGGCTCTCGCGAGACCCTGCAGTGGCTGCCCCTTGGCCTCTCGTTGGTCGCGGGTGTGGTCCATGTGTTTCCCCTTGTTGGCGGTCTCTGAGCTGTCTGGTTGGGTACGGGCGCGGCCGTGGGGTCGTGGCCGCTCTCGGTCCGGGGTCTTTTCCTTCTGAGTGGGCTGGCCCCGCCCGGCTCGGGGCTCTCCGGCCCGCCCGTGGCCGGCGGCGCCCTCGTGGTGCTGGCGCGCTGCGGGGGTGCCCCCGACCGTGGGCGGCTCCTGGGGGGCTGTGCGCCGGGTGGGGTTGGCGCGCCGGGGGGTTGTGGCGTCCGGGGCGGGGGCGGCCGCGGGGCCGCTGCTGTCGCGCGGGGCTTTTTTTTTACGGGCCACTGCTGGGTGGTGCTCATGCTGGCTCGACCATACGGCTGCCGCTAGGTGGCGTAACAAGACATCTACAGATGGCGGTAGTGTAGATGCGTAATACATAACACTACTATTATGTATAACTATCTACATATGCTGCTACATTCGTTACATATGTTGCTCTTACATTGTGTATTGGTTGAAACCAATATTCTTTGCTCATCCCAAACACTGTTATTTAGTGTTACCTTCTATACTGAGTATAACTTTTAAATCTCTTGAATTTCCAGGAGATTAGTGAATGCCGTTACACATTATTGATGATGCCCATTTGCATAATCTATACCAGAAAACTTTTGATCCATTTCATGGCGTCGAAAGCAACTTTGAACCAGAAACTCAAAGAATGTTTGAGGACATTATCGGTAAATGTAAATTCTACTCAGTTGATGTCAATAGATCTAAACCTGATGATCTAATAATTCACCAATGGTCAATTATACACCTGAATGTCAGATCCATCCTCAACAATGAAAAGTTTGACTCACTCACAACATTTCTACACACAACTGGTATCAAATGGGATGTAATCTGTATATCTGAAACCTGGCTCAATCGTGATACTGAAAAACAGCGCACAATGGCTGGCTACTCTGCCTTCTTTGAAAGCAGAGTAGGAAAGGCAGGTGGAGGAGTGGCCGTTTACGTGCGCAACGATCGAGTCAAATCTTGTGTGAAGTTACAAACAGAAGGTCTGAGAGGTACAGAATCATTATTTATTAAATGTGAACTACCTTGCTCTAAGGTATTAATCATAGGACAGATTTATAGACCTCCAGGTGTATGTCAATCCGAGTTCATTGACTACATGGACATCATTTTAGAATCACTTACACGAGCTCAAACCAATTGCTCATGCATAATTGCAGGTGATTTTAACTTCGACCTTTTTGACCTTGACAACGATGACTCTACCCGTGACTTTTTTAATCTCCTTACATCGTACGGATTCCTCCCATCCATATGTAAGACAACAAGGTATGGAGAAAAAAAGTGGTCACTATTAGACAACATATATTGTAATAATATAGAAATTGTAAACAGCTCTGGAGTGATCAATGATGATCTGTCAGATCATTTTCCTGTGTTCCTCACGCTCAGCATCAAAAGCGTTGAGCGAAAACTGCAAAGGGAAGAAATAAAATCTTTCGACTACAGGAAAATTGATGCCCTTAAAACACACCTTCAGAATTCATTACATGGATTCACTAATGTAACAGACCCGAACATTGCCTGTGAAACTTTACTACAAGCATACACAACAGGAATAGATAGGTATAGCATTACCTATAGACCCTCTAGGAAAAATACACCAATTAAACCGTGGATCAGTCCAGGTATTTTAGCATCAGTAAACCGTAAAAATGTATTGTTTCTACAAAAGAACAAATATCCCAATCGAGAAAACATATCCACATATAACAATTACAGAAATGCCCTTAATAATATTCTAAGGGAAGCAAAGAAAATGTACATCAAAAACGAATTAAAAAATGCAAACCCTAAGAAAACATGGGATATCTTAAGAAAGATAACGAAAGGTTCATCTGGCCACTCAGGTTTGCCAAAATCCTTCCATACCGCAGATGCGAATGTCGAAGGGCCTCAACAAATAGCTAATGGATTTAACACATTTTTTTCTAATGTTGGTAAGCAGTTAAGAAATAAAATACATCGAAATGATGTAGATCCAACAAAATATATACCTGTATTTACAGGGAATAGCCTGGATTCCCTATCACTCACTAATGAACAGGAAATTACCAACATCGTAGACAATATGAATAAGGTCGGTGGAGGCCATGACAAGATAAATACTAGAATATTTAGAGCAACTTATGCCTCAATAATGCCAGAAATCGTACACTTCATGAACCTCTGTCTGCAGGAAAGTACTTTTCCTAAACTTCTAAAATTTGCTATTGTTAAACCAATTTTCAAAGCAGGCAATAATCAGCATTTTAATAACTATAGACCGATATCCCTTTTACCGGTGATTTCCAAACTATTGGAAAAACTTCTACATACTCGTTTTAACGATCATTTAGTTACAAATGGTATTATTAATCCACACCAGTTTGGATTTAGAAAAGGTATGAGCACGTACATGCCAATATCACTCTTACAAGAAAAGATTGTAAGTGCTCTTGAACTAAACCACATTGCATGTGGGCTTTATTTAGATATCCGAAAAGCCTTCGACACGGTGAACATAGACATTTTATTAAACAAAATCAAGTGTTATGGAATAAAAGATAAGGCGTACGATATGATATCATCGTATTTGAACGAGCGAGCTCAATGTGTTCAAATAGACCAAACAAGATCTAAAACAGTATCAATAGATATGGGAGTCCCGCAAGGATCTATCCTGGGACCGCTCCTGTTTATTTTATATATAAACGATTTTCCGAACATTAGCAAGGATTTTACTGCATATTTGTATGCAGATGATACAGCAGTCTTCATGGAGTGTGAAAATGAAGCAGATTTACAAAGTTCCATCGATGCCATTATGCCCAAGATATCCGAATGGTTTTCTGCAAACCAGCTATCAGTTAACACAGATAAAACCTTGTACCAAATATATTCAAACAAGAAAAACAGACAGGATGTAATGCTGAAACTAGGAGGTGTCGAAATTCAAAGGACTGGAACTGTTAAATACCTTGGAATGTTTACTGATGAAGATATGAAGTGGAACACACACATTAACAAGCTATGTACCGTACTGTGTAGAAATGTTGGTATGATTACCAAAGTAAAATATTTTCTAAGCAGTGACCATTTGTTACTGCTTTACAATGCTTTGTTCTTATCGTATGTCAATTACTGTTGCTTTATTTATAGTAATACATACTCATCAAGCTTGTCAAAAATTGAAAAACTCCAAAAACGTGTTATAAGAGTTATAGATGGTCAGCCGAAGATGGCACATGCTGATCCAATTTTCAAAAAACTTAAGCTTCTCAAGATAAAAGACATTGGAAATCAGCAAATGCTGCTCATCTTGCATAGAAAAATATGCAATAATCTACCAGATGGAATAGATCGGATGTTCAGATTTCATCCCATCGGCAGAAGCAATCGCTCTGCTAGACATTTTGAAGAAATATTTACTTACAAAAAGTATAAAACGCAAACAATAGCATGGACTGGACCTAGAGTTTGGAATGAAATTATAACCCCCCTGTTTCCTCAAATTCAACATGTACCTCCTTCCAAACATACATTGAAAAGAATTGTAAAAGAGCGTTTAATTAATAAATACTGAGTATTGATAAACGCATTACTCACAGGCGATGTTTTTGACTTCTCATCCTATACCTACGCTACCATGCCTATGGTAATGAATATGTATATTTGCCTAGATACGTATACAAGTGTCTATAATGTATGTAGTATGTATATGTATAATTGCATGTGCATGTATTTGTACGTAAGTGTGAATGTTTATGATCTTAGGTGCGTACCTACATTGATTAGGTACGCCCCGTGCAGTGTACATTGTGACAATTGACAAGTGTGACAGAAGTAGGGGAGAGTGGGGCAAAGCGGCCACCCTAACGCTTCTCACGATGCCAACGCTTGATTTTTAAACTTGGAAAGATTCTTTCTATACCAATGTGATCCCTATTAAGTTGCCTTTTATTTCAGCTGCGTTTTATTTCCAAAGGCGTTCACATATGAAAGATATTGACAAAACTTTAAACCTATGCATATTGGCCACTTTGCCCCATACCCTGGGGCAAAGCGGCCACCGGCGTCTTCTCAAGTCCCGATATGAGAAACAAAATAGTTGCCTCGTGTACGACTAGGGTATTTGATGGTGACAAGGTTACGCGAGGATGGATGTTTACTTTATCATCTTCCACCTGTAGGTAAACAAAGAAAGGATTTTCATGAAAATAAAAATTTAATTGCATTATTTGGTAACTCATGCAACTGAAAAGTGGCCAAGATGAATGCATGACGACACATTTGAATATAAACAATGTTTTTCATCCAGATGGAAGCAACTTATGGCCAATCGGGGGGTGGCCACTTTGCCCCGGCCACTTTGCCCCGCGCATACCGTCCGAGACAAAAATATTCCAGCTTAGCTATTAGTGGGGTAAAAGACATTAAAATTGGTAGAATACATGTACGAAAACCATGCAATGCATGGACAAGAACGCTTATAAAAATTCCAAACGGTTATGGAATAACAGTTCATTTAAAAATTGTAAACATAGTTGGTAACCTGGCAAGAAATGCTTTTCCGTGTTTCACAGAACAATGGTGATGGGCCTGAAACCCCGGTCTGGCTCATTCGAACGACCGTGAAGAGAAGTATAATTGGAAACCATAAATTGAAACTGACGCCAGCTATGAAGGGCTAAAACGATGGGTGGCCGCTTTGCCCCGGGTGGCCGCTTTGCCCCACTCTCCCCTACACACAAGTGTGTAATGAGTAAGTGTATGACATTCTGTTCATGCCTACTCTTGTGCATAATGGTATTTAATTATGTTGAACTAAGTACACACAAGTGTGTAAGAGAATGAGAATGGACCTTGTTGCACACCTACACTGTTGGGTGTGCATCATGGCATTTTATCATGTTTGAATTGAGTACACACAAGTGTGTAAGAATATGTGCCTAAACTAGGGCGCATACCTACATTGGCTGGGTTGCATGATATCATTTATTTGTGTAAATGAGTGTGTAAGTGTGATGTGTGCATGATACTGTAATATGCCACCCCATCTGTTTGGCGGCCTGGGACCTTAGAGTGCCCGGCAACAAGCCTCGCTTCGTTGGGTGCTCTGGGAGCCCGGGCTACCTTGCTGCTGACATGCGCTGAATTTGACCAGAGTTTGATGATGACTTGGCTATGACTGTGGATCCCCCTCTAACTAACCTGCCCCAGTGGACTTTGACACTTTCCCCGGCGTGTGTGGGTGTTGTGAGTGTGATGGATGTGTGAGTGTGCTGATAAATTGGGGGCTTTCAGTAGTGGGCAGTCACCACTGATTGCAGTGTTGACTACTTTGCTTCTTTTTTGTTCCCCTAATTCGTATGGCTTTCTCCCTTCTGCTTTTTTATGTTACATTTCATTTCCTAGCAGGGAGTGCCGCGACTTGCAATTTTAAGTTATTATGGTGTTAACGTAAGGTTCTGTGTGTCGCTGGGATAGAGGGAGGGGGCACTCCTGGTCACCTGATAATGGGTGGCGGCATAGAAAAAAAAAAAGAGAGAGCAACAAGGTTTCTTCTCGAACACTCGCCGTGATAATTTATATCGGTGTTTTTGGAAAGAAAATGCCCTAAAGACGCTCAACTTTTTGAGCGCCACTTGTCGTTCGGGACCGCGATACTCAATAAATTGAGCGCCACGACAGACGACAGTCAGCTGGCGCTCAAAAAATTGAGTGCCGGCCAGCATCTACACTCAATTTTTTGAGCGTTCTCCGTGACAGGTGAAGCCGGTGCTGGCTGCCATTTTTGATGTTATGTTCGTTGAAATACGTTAAACTGAGTTGAAACAGAAATGCAGGAAGTTGAATGCTACGTGGTACCTGAACTTCTCACAAACCCATGGCATCATGTCACATTTTCCGCTAGTAGTTTTATCGGTCGCCTTTCGGATTCGGCACACCTCAAATAATTATACAGGGCTTGAATAATCCGTATGAATATTGTTTTGATATTCTATGACTGTACTGGGAGAAGGGAATACGTGAATACAGAAAGATATCCACCCACGCTTGAATATTGGAGAATTATAGCAGGAAAAACTGTATTGCCACGGTTACAACTTACAAGGCCATCGGCCGCAAACAAACAAAAATACTATACAATGTGGGTTAGATTCACAAACATCATCAAGTGTGGAACACAGAGACGAGCAAAACAACATCACATTATCGCATGCCAGCCCGACCACATTGGAACCGGGTGACCTGCGACCGGAACCTGCGTCTTGCCAGCATACATCACAAAAGCAGGAGGCAGTGTCGTACTGCTTTGATCCAAAATATGCCATATAACAAATGATATAAACGACCTAAGCTCGGACTAAGCTAATCATTATCAAATCCTTAACATGTAAAGGACGAATGGAAACATCGAGTCTCAGACCAGCAGTAGCAACCATCACAGTAGCAACATCACAAAGAACACGCGGCATTATCAGACAGCCGTTTTGTTATCGGGCTACAGGCGGCGACGGCGTGGTTGCAGACCAGCTGCGAGGTAGCGGCGTGCGGGCAAAAGGCGCGGGCACACCTCCATGTGGCCGTACGGACAGTGCGCGGTCGGCGTCGCATAGTGGGCGGCATCGGGCTGTCCCGGGGCCGTCGAAGCCGCACAGGTTGTCGGCGCATGTGGGCGCGCGCGGTCACCACGGCCAGCTGCTCACCGCCAGCACAGACTGCGCAGCGTCGCCGCTCCGCCGGCCAGAACACGCAGACAACCCTTCTTGCAGTCGCACAACACGTCGCCAAACTCATTCACCTGCTCCATCATGTTGTTGATGTCACCGAGTCGTTCAAGTTGTGGCTCGTGCCGTCGAGCATGACCTGCCCGATCGGACACGGGTCAGCGGCTTCTGCTCCAGCGAAGTCTTCATCTTGGTGACGTCTTGCTGATCTCCACAAAGGCTGAGCAGATGACCTTACCCACAGGGACGGCCGACGTCCTCGCCAGCGACCGCTTGGTTGTGCAGACCTGCCAGAAAAAGAAAAGCTGTTTGGTGATCTCAAACGATTTTTTCTTTATGCAGTGGAACAAAATGGAAAATATGTCATACAACAGGAACTAAAAAAAGATGCAGCCTAGGTCGTCTAAGAAATGGGTGCAACATTGATAAAATTCTTCATTGAATGAATTCTGCAATTGCTTTTGATAAAATGTGTGGTGATTATAAGGAGACCACTTTACTATAAAATTGCTCAGGATTCCTTATCTGGACCTGTCAAAAAATCCTGACTGCACACCAACAATTAGCATTAAATCCGAAACCTCTACCAGGTACCTAGTAGAGATGCCCTTTTTGAACCCGCGAACCCGCTTTCTGCGGGTTTTCAAAACCCGCAGGGTTTTTGGCGGGTTTGAGAAGCAAAACTTGTCGTGTGGCGGGTATTTGGCGGTCAGACTTAAGAACCTATAATTTTTTTTATTTTTTTTTTTAGATGCAAAACACAATGCCAAGTGCATTTGCTCAGGTTAACAATACAACATTCATCAAAACAACTTTTAAAACAGAACCAAATATAAAAATATATCAAGGAAGCACATTTCAAATGCAAAACTGAAAACAACCAGCAATAGCATCCACAGTCTGGCAATGACCAAACCAGGGTACAAGCAATAAACTACTAAGCATAAATAAATGCTGATGAAAGCATTCCATAAAACATAAAAGACCCTGAAAGCAAACTTATAGGAAGCTGAACTGAAGTCTATGTGCACTGTGCAGTGTGCACTAGATATACATTATGGAAGAACCCAGACTTAAATGAGATGTTGAAAATCAGAGCAAATGCCACATGTTACTTTATTTGCGTCTGGTCGGCATAAAAAAGAGCTATCAGCTAAACAAAATTTGATGCAAATTCATTGATTACCTATCCTACTCTATGTTCTGTTCCACCCTATATTACGAAAATAACACACCAATCACCCTTACAAAAAATCAAAATATAGACTGGCCGGCCCAAACATAACGCAATACAATACTGGCGCACTTCCGACATTCTGACAAGGATGGGCATTTGACTGCGTCAATTTTGGTCTCTGAGGTGAAGGAAAGCTGTCATTGATGACGCAATAATTTTCAATCAGTTTTTCTGTCTTGGTTTTTGAATGCCTCAAAATAGCAGTTATACATGTTACAAAACCACGTAGCTGGGCCCTGTTTCACCGGTGATAGCAGCACGCTGCTATCACGTTTCGCGAGCTGACGTCATGTCATGACGCCATACTGCTGACGTGATGGGCAGTTCCGGCGCACGATGCCCGCGACCTTGGCCGCGGCATTAAGTGACGTATGAGCCTAAAAGTAAGAATTTACGCAGTCATGATAGTATATTTATTTTCAATATATATTTTTTTAAGATGATGTATATAAAAGAAGTTGGGTTGAAGGAAAATTTGGACGTAAACTTCGAACATTTAGTTGATGACGTAAAACAATATTGCGGCAATCGTGCGCCAGAATCGCCTCTTACGTCAGCAGTATGACGTCATCACATTACGTCAGCTCGCGCAATTTGATAGTAACATGCTGCTATCACCGGTGAAACAGGGCCCCGGTCGCATTTATTTCTTTTGTCTTTTTACGTCCTTATCATTTGTATGCCGACAGATGACCAGCCGGAGAGCATTACCAAGACCATCTATAAAATCATTACATTTAATTTAGTATTTACTGTCTCTTTATTTCTAAACCGGTGATTAACCTCTAAATTGTAAAACTTTAGCTGTTGTGTAAAATAATTTAATCAGAATGGCACATGAATATGCATTATACAACAGTGTTTTCGCAACAAGTTCGACTAACTACGGCCGCAATAATTTAGTCGCTGTAACATTCCTTCATCAGCTGTTGGTGACGCTTCTGACGCATGTTTCCAGAAATGCGTGGTTCATTGGTGGTTAGTTGCAAGGCCATATATGTTATTATAGTTGGTTTTTGCTGGGATTTTGCATGATTTGTTTTATGTGTAGATCGACTGGATACTCATTATTCACTGTGTCACTATTTATTTTTAACTGGAAATCGCATATCTTTTTATATCAACATTCATTTTGATAACAATATCATTCCTACCTAGGGATAATTAAATTCTGATTCAGGAAAATATTTCACATCATACAAATAAAAACCTTTACTATATTCAAATTGAAACTGAAAATGTGATGCCGATCCAGTGACCTAAAGGTCTCAAAGTATAATAATAAATTAATCTATTATAAATTTGGTGGTGACTGTCGACTGGCGTCTGGCGGCCTAGACCTTGAGGCTTGAAAGTGGCCTCCCTTTTCCGTTGACTCCGATCCTCCAGATGGAAATGATATAAAGGATCATTTTTATCATATTTCATATGAGCCAGTCAGCAAAGTGGCTATCCTGTTTCAGCATTCACACACACAATAGTTGACTGTCAGTCTCTCATGCTGTCAGTGTTGTGAAGTAACAAAGGAGTTGAGTTTTGTTGATTATAAATTGTAATGTTATGTAAAGGACTGGAAAATGAATGTGAAAACTATGGAAACATATTGGCAGAGTATTGTCACTTACTATCAGAACATATGGAAAGAGAATACATTCAAATTAATAAGAAATGCCAAATATCAAGGTATTCAATCACTGATAGGAGTGGACTATCATATGTTTTAATGTCCATTATATGAAAGTTAAGACTGAAACTACCTTTTACCTCATCATACCTAATGAAAAATTGTGTGAAGAAAACATTCACAGCCTCTTTGAAGCACTTAGACCACTACAAAACAAAAATTTTCACGTAAATATGTAGCGTCTCCTTCCTTCAAAACATCATATCGGATGGCGCCACTTTCGTCGACAGTTACTTATCTGCACGCAAATCGAGGAAAACGTGAATTGATTGACGTTTACGTGTTTCCAAATTTAAAATCACAGCATATTCAAACTTTTCAGTGTACCTTTTAACATCTAAATATAACTAAAACGATAAAAACTTACCTTCAACACGAGGACGACGACAACCACGCGACCGGAGACGTCGCGACGAAATAAACAAACGGCGCCGCCAAATGAAAAATATTCTCCGATATCAGTAATGTGAAATTGGGTCGCAATCATTTTGGGTAGTATGAAAAATGCTCTTTCCAACAGAACCCTAGTAAAAAACGTGAATGGACAAAAAATAACTTTTATTTCGACATAAATATTGGCCTGTTTTTAAGTCATCCTGGTATGCCGTAAGATTTCGACCTATAAATTGGTGTTCCCCCAATCATTGAAGCTTGAGCAGTGAAAAATATGAAAGCCTAATCTGTTTTGCATCATTAGTGATTCTCCTAGGGTGTTGCCATTTCTCCCTAGGTGTTGCGAGTTGCTTTTGCAAAACGTGTTCCTGAAACGGCTCAATTTTTTGAGCCCTCAGCATTACGCCTATGGGAGCCTCTGACGTCACACGCTCAATATTTTGAGCGCTCAATAATTTGAGCTTTTCCCCCTTGTGCGTGGGACTGAAATGGGTCGCTGATTTCATACACCCTGACCCTTGTTCTTTTTTCATGGGTCAGGGCAAGGGTAAGCAAGGGTCTCAGTCTCAGGTCAAGGTAAAAAGAGAAGACTGGCGAATCACTGGTGAATCACTGGCAGATTTAAATCAAAACTGAAATGGGCGCGTTTTAATTTCAGGCACATGCACCTCCTTAGCCCAATCTTACCAAATGTTGTGAATGTGTAATCACTACATTGTGATTAAGCCAGCAATATTAATATTTTTCAACATTCATTGATTTATTCATTCAGGCAACATTTATAATAATTTACCTCATTAAACTTATTCGGCGGGATTAACTGAATGTAAATAAAAAGAATGCATTCCATATTGACTATTATTGCCAGTAACTATGGAAAGTGCTGCCAAGTGGTATTCATAGCACGGGTAGGTAAGGGTCACTCAGAATTGATGAAATTTCGAAGTTTTCCTTGCGCAGAAAGAAAGCAAGCAATTTTTATTGTTATAGCTTGGGTTAAAACATAAAGCTGCACAGCAAATAATATTGTTAATTTGTATCATTTGTATAAATGTGCATACATGTAAATTTTTAGTGGAAAATATTAGCTCTAGAATGTGATGTAACTGGGATTTTTTTTTATTTGCCAGCCATCAGTCATCAATTTTTCACTTAGGTGCCTACTTTTAGGAGCTGTGCACCACATTTTCCATGTTGGCTGACCATCTGGTGGATGTATTGTGCGGAAACTGATGAGGATGTGAGTGTAAGCTACGATTTTTAGAGGTGATTGACCATTGATTCACCTGTGAACCAAAAGGAACCATGGTGACAAAGCTGCCTATTGAAAGTATTGGAAGTGCACATACATCGCGCTATGTAAAGTGCATCAACTGTATCATACTAACGTGACAGTCATATGTTGAATTTGTCATGTTATCAGCTCTGTGCCGGCCCTCCGCGTCCCTCCTCGGACAGTGGCGCCCTCTCCGCTGATCGTGGCGCCCTCTCTGCTCCAGGTGGCGCCATGATTCGTCTGCAGAATGCCTCTGAGCGCGCCGCCGCCGGTCAGGTCGACGAGACGAAACTGGCGCGCGACTCTGTAATCGCCAATACGGCCACATTTTTCGTGCTGTGCGGCGTCATCAGAGCCAGTGAGTAGCGACCACCGGTGGGCTCATTTCCTGCGGTGGTTCATGTCAGCTGAGATCGCGGCTGACGGCTGGAGGCGCTTTGGAGCCTCTTTTGATGTCGATAATATGGGTTGATGCGCTGCTTGTCGCTTGCATGATGTTTTTGAGACGTTATGTGTTTTGGAGCATCATCACGAAGTCCTTGCGGTGGTGGTGGGTGCTGTTGTGTAGCTCTTCCAGTTCTCAGTTTGGGAAATGCTGGAAATATCTGTTGGTTGGGGAATATTATGCATGAAAACAAACGAGCGGAGCACCATGCATATGCGGTGAGCCTTCGGCCCTGACACAATTCGGTTTGAATGGTTTGAGCTGCACACCAGGCATTTTTTAGTTGAGTGCGTTTTGTATTCTATTTTTAACCCGCGCATGACTTGGGGGGCTCTACAGACAGGGCTCCCTCCCGTTTTTCAGCAATATTTTCTAAACCGACGGATCAACACGAAACTTGCGGTACCCTCCGAGGCATCAATTTGACACCTTGTGTTAAAATTTCAACTTTCTAGCTACCATAGTTTGGCCGGAAATGACGTCAGAGTGACGTCATGTCGGCCGATTTTCATGCAAAATACTGAATTACGGCAAACGCTCTCAAGGGCTCAGTTTTAAAGCTAGATCCATTTTCTTTGCATGAGTGGACTAGAAATACACGTAGCTACCACACTGCTATCTCGAATTTTCGAAATTTTGAAAATTTTAAATTACAATTACAAAAAATATATTTTTTGATTTTTTTCAAAAAAATTTTGACTTTTCGCAAAAACCGGAATATATGTGATAGAACACACACTGATGAACTACCTTTGCAAGTTTTATCCCAATGTCTTCAAAAATAGCCAAGTTATTCGCATTATTGTCAAAATTTTACAATTTTGTTTTTTTTTCAAATATATTTTTCAGTACGTTTTTGACGTCGTACAACAATATAAATGGCAACATCGTGTTCCTGAGCTCAAACTGCATCTGATAGGCACCTTTTTTGTTGAAAAATTTCATTTTCAAAATTTGACCTTTTCTGACCTGAAAGTGACCTGACCTCCAATAAATTCAGCTGACAATGACCTCAAATAACACAGACGACACTATTTTCGAAATCTACGAGTAAAATGGACCATAAAACATGCGTCACGTGACCGATACATGATAAACAATTTTCGTGACCTAGGATGGCCTGGCCTTGACCTTAAAAATTCGAAGTAAAAGTTCGGTACCCTCACGGTATCTAAGGCATCCGTCAAGGAATGCGTAAACCAAAAATGAGCCTGATCGGACCGGCGGTCCGGCGGTCAGAGCCTAAATTGTGAACTAGCAAAAATGTCGATAATTTTTACTTTGACCTGACCTGTGACGTCATCAGTGACTTCGAGGTCAATGAAAATAGGTTTCGCTCGACAGTTTTTCCAGGGCTATGAGACACCGTTTGAATTTTTACGATCGGCCCAGTAGTTTCGGATATAGGGGGGGGGGGGGGAGAGCCCCCCGTCACTCGCGTTATGGAAAATACCCCAGTCATGCGTGGGTTAAATCTCAACCTGAGTGAAATCTAACTTTCTTTTTATTGTGATATCGACCGTCATTCTTAGTGTTTCTTTTTTTTTGTCACTTTTCTTGTTCGGGTATTATTTCGGTTATGATCACTCTTATCATATATTTTTTGCTTTTCAACAAACCTGAAGACGCTCCCGCCTCTAGCTCTGCTCATATCGTGCTCAGTTTGAACGCGGAAATGGAGGCTTCAGTTGTCAGCACTTTGCTTTTTTACAATCAGGGCCCTGTTCACCCTTGTTTATTTAGTTAGCAGCAGACTTATGACGTCGGCGGTCAATTTACATCACGGTTACATGACGTCGTCACTGTAAGTTACGTGTTATGTGAATGAGACATTTACGACACGCATGTGGTTGCCCGTAGTAAGGCCCACGCTGGCGTCAGCAGCCTACGTCAGCGTACTTCAGACAGCACAGCCTACGTGCGTTTCTCAGCCTTTCATTGGTCAATAGCGCAGTGCTATCCATGCAACACAGTAAGCTACGTAGTGGGCTGTTAGGGAAGCTTTTTTTGCCAGCAGCGGGCGAACAGGGCCCTGGATCAGTCTGAGTGCTTCTTTTCCTCATAAGCTATATGCCTAGCGCAGTCAAGCGGTACAATGTCCGAACTGCCATCGTATCCCGGTGTCAGTGTCGGGCTCGGCTCCCGGTGCCATGTAGCCGGTTAGCTGTAAAAAAGCCTTACCGAAACGTCATGTCGCATGTATGCTTCATCAAAGTTAATGTAACCCTGACTCATGCGCTGTTTTCGCACGCTCCGTTGTGTATCAAAGATGGAAAATAGTTTTTGCTATATGAAAATATTTGCAAAATATATTTTGTAAGCATTATTTTTTATCATTATGAGCATAAACATAAAACTAAAGCAAAAAACTTATTTGAGGAAAATGGAAAGTGGTATGTTTTTTTAAACATTTGGCAGAAAGCTCCGTTGAATCTACCTCATGGCATGACATTAGCATGACTCATTGTTGGACTCATTGTTAAGGCCTGGGTACACTATGCGTTTTCTTCGTGCGTTTTTTGCGTGTTTTGCGTGATATCGTTCTAGAAAAAAGAACGATATTACGTTTTTGTGATATTTTTCACCTTAAATTTTAGTTACATAAGAGGTACATTAGCTTTTGTATATAACCAAAGTAAAAATTATATTGTTTATAACTTTTTTCCTAGAACGATATTACGCAAAACACGCACACCTGCAAAAACGCACGCAGAAAACGCATAGTGTAGCCAGGCCTTTAGACATGACTCATGAGTGCCAAAGGGTGGATGCTCTACGCTAAGTACCGCATAGCGTGTGACGTTAAATATTTTCGTTTCCAACAATTCAATCATTCAAGTTTTGCGTTTCATTTTTGCTACGTGTTCGGGATTCATGATATTGATGGCAGCTTCATAATGGTATATTTTTGTGGCTCTTCTGTGTAAGACTATGTCAAAACCATGCTGCAAACATGTTTCCATTCTTTTCTATATTCGCAGCCTGAGTTCGCATCCTTTCAGCTTCGTCTTTTTTATTGATCACTGTCATAAAACCCAAAGTCTTCTCGGCTTCACCCCGACATTCCATCCAATGGTCTAATCAGACGCCGCCGTCGACTGTCCCATAAATCAGACTCGGGCCCCGGACCGATGGGTTTTTGGCCGTCGGGCCAGCCGGTGTCGCTGGCCGCCCCTGTACGGACCGAGAGCCGCCGACATATTGTTTGCAGTCGCTCGGTCGCGGCCTGTGCGGCCCGCCGTATTTCTGGCCGGCTCGTTCGAATGCATCTGCCGCCGGTGACGCCGCCAGCGCCGACAATAAGTGGACAGGCGCCGCTCGGCACGGCGGTCACGCACGCGCCCGTCGGCGGCCGGCTCGACTGACGTCATCAGCGAGGGGAGTCAACAGGAGAGGGGGGGGGGAGTCGAGGCGTCCCCCGGGGCCGGCACTGTCGTCACCGGGACCTCGGGCGATCAAAGACGTCCCGTTGGGATGTGACGGCTGGGAGCGCGGACAGAGCCTGTCGTATTCAGTGGAGGGTGTACGGCCGGCGCTCCATGTTTGTACTATATCAGACAGATTGGATCCTGTTGGGTCGTTCTGAGGCTGCCAGTGAAGCGTATTCTCATTGGTAGGCCGTGGCGCCTTAATCCTTCAATTGAGTCTAAGTGTAAAGTGAATGACACTTTGAGCCGCCTCGAGCTTAGGCCACAGTTGATACATGAGTTTCATTTGGTGGGTCGTCTTTCTCGAAGTCTCGTATAGCCGACCGCAGCGCCTTACTAAGTTAACCGTTACCAGGCAGATGTGGGGTAGTACCGCAAAGCTCCATCATTCAGCCGGTTCATTCAGAGGTGTTGTGTGGCGTCACCTCGTCCGGGTTGCGATAGGGAGACGGTCCGGTGAATGTACGTACGCTCGCGCTGATATATGGCCCAGGCAAATTGGGCACGACTTAGCGTCAAGGGTTATGAATTGATTGGGCGCGTCATCCGATTATATCCTCGGTATTCCGGAGTGATGAAGAATGACTCGACGTGGCAGAGTCGCCGGCCGCGCCGTCAAAGGCGGAAATGAACAATCCCGACGGCATATTTATTTTGCCGTTAAGTAGCCTCGCTGGTATTGGCGTCGCAGCTTTAAACATAACTTAGGCTGAGAGGTTAGGGTTTTGTCGTTTTCAAATGATGTACATGATTGGCCAATTTTGAAGCCAAGTTTAAACTTGGGATCATAATACCGGACTGGGCCCATGATCAAGTCCTTCTGGCCTTGTGGAGGCTGAGTCTGACTTGAGCTAAACCTGCTTAATATGTTCCTCAATAAGAACAGTTTTGTCGCAAAACAATCGCTGGTTAATGGGGATCTTTGTGCTTGGTTTCGTAGGTTTATGTGTATTTCCTGGGCAATGCATGGCATATGAATTTTCACTTCGTTTCTTTTTCTTGTTTGGTTAGAGGGTTGTTTTTGTTTTTAGCCTTTTCTGTCCCAAATATTTTTATGTTATTTGTAGGGGATGTGTGTTATTGTTTTTTCATTATGACGTTCTCACTGCATGTTTTGCATGTTTGTTTAATCAAACCTGTGTATTAACAGTTACCTAGCCAGTAGCCATATTGGTTCGACCAATTTTAAGTGCTTATGGTTTCACGTGTGGAGTCCTGTTTTCTTACATATGCTTTAATGCTACATGCTTATAGAATGTTAAGCAAATAAACCCCTTTTCGCTAGCCACACTGCCATCTCACAAGCACTGCCGACGGCCCAATCACTGCCGGCGTGTCACTAACCGGCGCCCCGTTCCGTTTCAGTGCCGGCGATTCTTGCGGCGTTCAGCGGCGAATCGTGAGCCGTCGGCGGACCGCTCCCTACGTGCCGCTGACGAGCCGAGTCGACATCGCCGCCCGGCCGTTCGTCCAGTGCGGCCGCCGACCTCCCAACCGGCCTCTGGATGGGTGTGAAGGATGTCCGGGGTCGAGCCGAACAGGATCAGTCATAGGATACCTCGGCGACATTGTGAATGATTGTGAGCCAAAATAGATTGAGAGAGTGATTGTGTGTGATGTCATGAATGAATGACTGCGAGAAACGTATGCGTTCATCAGACAATTCATCGTACTAAAACATCGTGGTGGCATTGTTGTTGAGTTGTATTTGTGCAATGCATTCATCGTGAAATATAACACAAAGCTGAATGGGTTTTCTTCTTATCGTCATTGAATATCTTGTGCACATTACGATATGCTATTTCAAAAGACAATGTGCCCATTGCGTCTGAGCATCGGTCAGCCTCAATGCCGGGATGGCTCCCCTCCAAACAATGGAACACTCGTAATGTTTCATAACTAACGAGTACAAACAATTATTCCTTAGACGTTCATCCAACAAGTACCAGGAGGTGTGCGGTGGAGACTGGAGAGTCATTAGAGGTGTTATTATTGATCCAATGACAGAGGAGGACCACGAAATACCGGACGAGTCTAATGCGTAGTCAGATATCAGGCGTGGCGGGCATCTAGCCACTCCTTTACATGGACTAATATAGTAGGCATATTGCTCATGAAATCGCGCTTTACTTTTGAGGGAGCTCTAAAACTAGGTCTCGCTTTTGCATAGTTGAATGCTTGGTAATGTTATCTATGCTTGGTAAAGTAACGAATCTGTTCGTGTCTCCGGTCTCTCGTCTGTTTGCCAGAACGACACGTCCAATGTCTAGCTCCGCGGCTCATTCCCAGTGTACTACGTTCTCACCACCGCGTCGGTCCCATAGCGGTGTAACGAACTGAGCCGCGCCGCCAATCTAATCACTAGGACCGTCCCTCCCGTCGCGATGGGGTCACTCAGTGACTCAACAGGGTGCCGCGTGACCCATCGGGGTGCCGAGCGACGCCCCCGCCACCCGTCTTGGGTGCAACAGCCGCCTGGGCGGCCACCGACGACACTTGTGACCCGTTCGGCGACCGGCGGGAGCACCGAGCAGAGACTACCCGGAAACGGGCCGGCACCGGACAGCGGCCAGCCGCCGGAGAGCGGGCTGTCACGTCTCTCGCTGCCAGTCACCACCCACTCAAGGGCCATTGGCGGCAATCGAATCTGGCCGCGTGTGCGAGTCCGGTGTGCTGGGGTTCGTTTCGTTTACGTCTGGCTTGTTTTCCAGCTGGCCGGGCCGGCGAGATCGATCGGCGCCGGTGGCGCCTCTGGCGGGAGGCTGGCGCACTAGCGGCCGCCAGTGGGCCGGTCGCCCTCGGCGAGTTGACCGTCGGCTCAGGTCGCTGTGCGTTTGTGTGCCGGGCGTCGGTGCCGGTGCTCGGTGACACTATGGATTTTGTACTCCGGTGAGTACCCGATGCCGCCAGCGGCCACCGCTTCGGGCAAATTGCGGTAATGGTGATAGTGCTGGAATCTGAGATGCTATGTGCCGGCTCGAGTGGTGTCGAAAATAGCACGGCACCGCCGAGCGGCTGGCAAGGATTCCAGCTGTGCCGCAGACTCACTCATTGTTATGCAGAAAAACATCAAATGCTACAAACGTTTGAAGAGTTTGATTTTTAAAGCATCGCGCTCAATCTACCTTCAACCATTCAAAAGACGCATTTTCACTATTCATTTTCATTTCTTCATTTTACTATGAATTATCCACGTTGCTCTTGTATATGTAGATACGCGTATAGATACGTATAGATATTGTCATGGCCACAGAAGCCTGATGCCGCTTCGCTTTCGAAGCTCTAAAAAAGTAGTTTCCATAATTTCTGTAACACTTAATTAAAGCGATCCTGTTTCACGGTTAGTTCCTCGCGGGAAACACTGACATCTGTATAAAATACTTCATCAAAACCGTAAACATATTTATAACAAGTTGCATACAATATTTATATTCTTGAGGCGTCGTATGTCCGATAATTCGTCCCTTTTCAAGTCAAACGACAACCGGCAGACGCCCACGCCCAACCCTTGATTTATTCACATGGGCTGTTACTACATGTCATTTATCACCGCGATCTATCAATCGGTTCTTGTAATCTTCCAATACCTACCTATCAATTGAAAGGATCGTAACAGAATTCATGGGTGTAGTGAGTTTGGGCCATGAGACAACGAAACGAATGACACTCAGCACTTTATGGGGAATCAATTCAGTTGAGACGTTTGGAGATGACCGTCTTTTTTCAACTCTGCATTTGCTACCACGTCGTGAAATTCAAATCAATCAATGAAACTGGCATAGATCTCAAGTGTAAATGAACGGAAATATCGAGATGTTTTAAATGATGATGTTTAGATGTTCCGATATTCCCAGACCGTATCAATATAACAAATAAATGCAAAAGTCACAAACGTTGTTGGATCCAGGGAGAAGCATTTGGGGCAAATTCTCCCTCCCCGCAGCGCCCGAAATCGACGAAAATTTACGGTTTGTCGAAGATAAAACAAAAACCTAACAACTTTAATTATAAAAAATTGTTTCACCCCGCTCAGTAGTGCGTAAGGAGTCGAAATCCGATGAGCTTTTAAAATTAGAGTTTTTTTTGGGGGGGATATGCTCCCGCATGTCCAAAACCGCCTGCCAGTGATCATAAACGCTCCGCCTAAAATGCACTGCCACCGATTAAACATTTCCGAAAGGCTTCAAAAGTGATTGTTTTTTAATAGGTGTGAATAGGTGTGAAATGATGAACTTACAATAGTCTCCGCGCTATTTTACCTTATGAAGCAACGTGGGTTTTCTCAGTCATTTCTGGACACCCGCACAGGCACCCCTCAGTGCCCGTCGTGGGCGCGGGCCGTGCGGTTAGTAGAGGTCACGCGGGGTGACGGTGGTTCACTGAGCTCTGTCGGGACCATACGGTATATTGAGGTCATTCGGGTCACGTGTAGTGTCACAGGGGGCGCCGAGGTAGTTCTGCTGGCTCCCGCGATATCTCCTATTGGTGAATTATGGGCTGTAGCCTATACCCATTTTTGACTTAGTTAAAGGGACCCTCCCACCTTCAAAAAAGTGTATAAATTGGCATGAAAGTGATGTCGCTCGGTTCAGAAAGAGCGAAAACGAATATCTACCAAATTTCACCGAAAAATGTTCACCGGTTTTCAAGATATTAGACTTTTACTTTTGTTTACTTTTTGGGATCTCCGCTGTTCCTAGCGACTTTATTTGGAAGCAATAGTTTGGCAGCTGAAAGTGCGGCGCTTGTTGCGCGCAAAGAAGCATATACCACCGCGTGCTACAAAACGTTTTAGTCAAACATTTAAAAATCGTTAGATATCTGCGCTGACGTCACACACTCAGAGGGGTATTCCTATGCATTAGCCCCTCTGAATCAAAATGCTGCAATTTTGAAATTCAATATTTCCGATTTAAGGCATTTCTCGATGTTGTGAGTGCCAAACCGGTAATTGTGAACCAGGGACCCCATTTTGGCTATCTCAACTCAAATCTAATGTTAACCCTCGCATGTGTGCGGCGTTTTCCAGCTTCTAATGTGTAGGGGGGGGGGGGGTCGGTTGGACCCCCCCCCCTTGCCGTTTGGCCCCTGATCGAGCTAGAGCTTCGCGGAAAAAACGAACGTGTTGCCCGTGACGAGAGGAAGCCGATGATACCCAATTTTTAAGTCCTAGGTCATTGGTTGACCTTCCAGGTCAGGTCAATGACCCAAAGTCGGGAAAATCGGGACCTATTAGAAAGTCGTAAAGTGTGGCTGCTAAGGGGGTTTTCGGGGTGCTGATCACGAATATCGTGTTAGTTTTGATCATAGATGATGTCTTTAAGCATTTAGACCAGGTCGGGTCAGGTCAGGTCAAGTCAACCAGTAGGCGTCGTGACGGGTATTCGTAGTACGTGTCAACCGCCTTTAACAGTTTCGTAACATGTTACGAAGGCACCAAAACTACTTCGTAACTGTTCAAATGGTTGCTAAATTCGAATTCAGCTCCAAAAACTAGCCTAGAAACATGTAAAACTCGAAAAAGTGAACCGAGGTCACCCGAGGTCACCAAAGGTCAATGACCTGACCTGACCTTCAGGTGACCTTGAAACCCACTCTAATGCATGGGAGCAACATCAAATCACATGTTTGAACGTTTGAAACCACGAAAAGCTTGCAAACGCACGGCTAATGCGAGCCGACGTACGCCGAATCGCGATTCCGGCCAAACATGGTCTCGGAAAAGAGGTCACAGGTCAAAGGTCATTTGGGTCAGGGTCATGAAATTTTCAGGGTAGGTGTATAATTGATCAATGCGAGGGTACTGAAAGTTTCGTCGCGATCGGCCGCTTTTTACGCGAGTTATTCGCGAAAAACCATGGGGGGGGGTCCATCCGACCCCCCCCCCTACACATGCGAGGGTTAAGGTGGGAGGGTCCCTTTAAACTTGTGTACCAGTGGGTAGCTGACAAAGAATGTTCGATAAAATTTGTTGTTGCATTCACGATGTCTCCCACTCTGAACTCAATGCTCCTCAGTCCTCATGGAGAGGCTTGTTTTCATTCGTTGGCGCATTCAATTCTTGCTAGTGGTGTCAGTTTCAGAAAATGTATGTCCAATGTCCGTCCAATTTCCAATGCTTACGTCGATTGTCCGTCCAAAAATGTACAAGCCAGCCATTTGTCCAAAGATGTCCGAAGCCTACGCAATAGTTTACACTCAACACTGTTATTTAATTTGTTTTAAATGTACTATTGCCAGCTTTAATGTGTTAATCATCTCAAAAGCTGAGCTTTCTATTCGCCAATCAGTGTTAAAAACGATTGCTTTATAAAAATGCTGAGGTGTAGCAAGTGAATGTCCAAAGTTGTCCAACGCCTGCCGTCATTGTCCAACCGAATTCCGAATTGGACATTGGACAAAATCGGAATTCCGAAGATTCAAGTTCCGATTGACACCACTAATTCTTGCCAATATTTTTAACCAATAGGACATTGTGTCCAAATTTGTAACACACGCGTTAGTGCGTATATATTATGTGAAATTTTTGCAGTTAAGTGGTACTCTTCCTAGTTGCAAAATACCTAGATAAAAACTCGAGCGAGCATATTGATACCAAATCTATGAAACGGTCCAAGTTTGAAGCCGGACGAAATTGGTTTTACGCCTTTCGAATTGTAAAAGGATAAAAAATATAGGCATAGAAACATGAGAGGATTTTATGTTAAACAACCTTCTGCATCCGTAGCCAAATACAGAGTACTGAAATGGGGGCGTTGCGTATTTGCCTTTGCTTGTATAAGGACTTTGATTAATTCAATCGCTTTTTTTGACCGACCAGTATCAATTTGCTCCAACGTCGTTTTTAGGTTTGTTTTATTAGAACGGCACGCATGCTTTATCTTGCTATGTAGTTTTTGTACAGTTTTCTTGCTTATTTGTTTTTTGCATGCCCGCGCCAAAGTTAACATACCTAACCTACCTTTGACCCTGTCATAGGTCACAGATCATACCGCATGTGAAAAAATAGTTGATTATTTCTAATAAAGATACTTAAATGCCGCTTTTCTGTCCTTTTGTACGGCCTATGTATGGATTTGCTAGCAGACAAATCACTGTTTCTTTTCCTCGAGTTATTCCATGGCCAATGCTCAATAGCTAATTTATTGAACGTGAGAAGTTACGTGAGTGATTCGAGGCCTTTTTTTGCATGCGCTTTTTCTTCATCGTGGAAAGTAAAAGACCATTTGTGGAGAAAAACGTTTTCCGTACCTTCTGCATTGCCATTGTCCAAAAATAGTCCATGACAAAAAAAAATATTTCTTGTTTCGAGACATTTGTCTTTAAAGCACCCGACACTCGACAGCCTTCAAAATTACCTGTCAGGAAATACTGCTGCTACCAATTGTTGGTGCTGAAAACTTTGTTGGGAATAAGTGCCATGCTGCTCAGTGGGGATTGGGATTGCGCTGTTGCCAGAGGACTGGTACGGTAAATGCTAATTGGTGGACTAGCGGTTGCTAATTAATCAAAATTCAAAAATTAAATCATTGTCCGATACGCCAGCAAGTGTACTTTGCTCTCGCATACTAGGAATCGTTGCATATACATGCCCCGTCACCGTCACCTGTATGTATGTATATTAGAGACGTCAATCGGATACCAACTATTTGGTAGGTATACCGATACCAAACCGATACCAACTTGGTATTTGGTATTTCAATCGTAATGTGTTTGGTATTTTGTTGGTATCATAAGCCCTCACTAATGTATAAGAAGCTAAGAAATCGGTAAAAAGTTGGTATTTCCCTCAGTTTCCCAAGTTGGTTTGGTTTCGGTATTTTCCCGTGGTTTTGGTTGGTATTTGGTTTGCTATCGGTATTCCGATTTTCCGTAATTGACATCACTAGTATGTATGCCCCATCACCTGCTGAGGCTTTTGCGCGCATAGTCTTTTTTGTATGTTTTTAGTCTGCGCATAGTGTCATAGGTTTGTGCGCAACAATTTTGTATCGTTGCGTGCAGCATGCAGCATGCATGCAGGTATTCTTTTTCGTCTTGTCTTTTTTTTGTCCCCTGTGCTCTGCTATATGTATTTGTCTCGTCTTTAAAGACGCATAATTGACTGGATAAATTGATGCACGGTGGATATAAGGGGAGGAAAGTTGTGATACGCTCATTTTCAATAAAATATCCACCGATTCATCTGGTTCGGACAAGGCTGGAAAGCAGTTCCGCGGTGCTATTTTAGAAAGAAACGTCATGCCCCTGTTATCGTTCATGCCTCCGTCTATCTGGATATGTTATGGAAGTTGCTTTGTTTTATGAATTCATGCTTCTTTTGCTGGCTGTTTCGTAACCCTGTTGCATATTTAAAGGTTTTCCCTACGAAATTCACAGCAATGTGTCCTCTGATATGTCCTGCTCCTGAAGTGGCACAGCCTGATAGTGACGTGCTGTCTTTCTTTCGCTCCGTGATGGCGATATGTGTTGCGTGATCGTACCTATAGGTGCAGAAGCCAATTGCCGTGTCCCGTAAATAACTTCGCATGCCTACCTGCCGACTTGACAGTCTTGATCGATGTTATGTCCGTGAGAGTAAGCAAACAGCCAGCGGTAAACCTAAACCCGACGTCAAAATACTGCCGCCTACCGTGACAGAACTCTGCTACAGCCAAATCATCTGCATCGCTTTGGTGCCATATTCGCTTGTAATGGCGTTATCTAGCTAAGTTTTGTTTTGCTGGATGGGACATGCTATGGAGAAGTGCAACTCAAGTGACTTATGAATAGTTGCGAGGCATTTTGCTACCGCGTAAGCCCCTAAACTTTTTTAAAGAATGCAGTTTTTACTGCATCGGATCTCCATAGTCCATTTAATTTCGTGCATGATCCATTCGTTTTTTAAATACCGGACCGACCCTTGCGTTTGTCCAGCGGCTTCCGAGAATATTGCTCAGAAACAACAAAAATGTCTTGATATCACCGCAGTCCACACTAATGAACTGCCGCCTCCCAACAGCTCATCGCCGTCCTTATGTCGGCCTCAGTCTCGGACACTTCGCCTGTTCTTGTCGTACTGAAACTGCACAATGAAAATGGAGGCATTAGAGAATGTAATTAACTGTACGGACTTCAACTTTGAATGTCTCTCATTGGCTTCCTCCGCTCATTTTCTCCGTCTTAAGCTCACACACATCTCCGACTCACACACAAACACTTCCAAATTTTGACGTTAGTGCAGCCCTCTGCAAACTGCGTGGTAGGTATTCTTTTTTCGACAAAACCGAGAATAACGCGAATACTATGCTAACGGTCACTCGGACATCGTAACAGTAAGACGCACGAGACTCCGCACCTTTGATTGGGCTTATTTTGGTATACATTTTCCATCTAGTTTGGCAACAACACACAAAAGTTTATACCCGCCCCCAAAACGAACTTTTGCATTTTGTTGCTGCACCAGGCGTATACTTTGTTCCGTGATAGACCCAAACGAAGGAGTGGAGCATGGCGCATCTATTTGCAGTGAGTTCCGACCGACTGATAACATAGCCTTTGAGTTATTATCGGTTTTGGCGAAAACAGAATACCTACCACGCAGTCTGCAGAGGGCTGTACATTTGCCGTCGTGTTTGGAAAGCTCTCATTGTGTGAATGTAAGAATAATTCTCCACCGTCGCCCACCTTTCTCGATGCGCGGTCGGACCTATCCATTTTCCATCGGCGGCGCTGTCTCCGATCGCTGTGGGCATTCCCCATCGCCAGCCAGCTGTCTTCTCTCAGCTCGTGCCAACAGCGGGCCAGGGGACGTGCGGCGCCGGTGGTGCCGCACCTCCCCCGCTGGGGCGCAGGTGTCACCACTTCGGCGCCGTCCGACACTTAGCGGAGACACAGAACGATTATCGTTACCTATTATGGTTTACTGAAGTGGGTTGGAGTCAGACGCGGGTTCAAACTTCTATTGCTAAACTTGCCGTCATTTATGAAAGGAATCCGGTATCGCTTGTCATTTTAAATGGCTATTTTATGCTTGTTACTTTGCATGACAATGGCTATGTGTTTATTTCAAACTAACTTTTTGATTTATGTATTTTAACTCGTAATTTGTAGTTTCATGTAGGTACGAGTAAGCTTATGTTGCCCATTGGGATATATTCGTAAACGGTGATTGTCTTTTTTTTGAGATATCAATTGATAGCTATCTTTTTCTTTTTGTACGAATTCCCAGATTTCGCTTGCTTTTATCAGTCAGGCCGTCATTAATCGATAGCCTTCAATTCAGACAAAGAAATTAGTGAACACAAAGCTCGGAGTTCGTTCGGGAGAATCTTTCCGCGATATGATATTGAATCCAAAGCGACATTCATTTGTTGGACTGGAAACGGTGGAAATGGGTTTAATTGATCTGTCTCTTTAGTCCTTCGATGACTCTGAACAGTCGCCTATCAATGGCTACCTCTTTCCAATGGAATTGTGAATATTTAAGTCATTTTAGTCGGAGGCATAGAGCCGTAGGTGCAAAGCTGGAGTCATTTCATCAATGGGAAACGGTTCTGTCTCATGTATTTATGCATGATGTAAGTCAGTGCTGCCAGTTTCAGAAATGAGACCCGAGAGCGGGCAATGTCCGGCCGATGTCTGATAAAGTTCATCGACATTGTTACGAAACATGCATAGGTTCATAGTTACCAAACACTATAGCGAAACGTTACATTACATGATGATGGAGACCCCAGACGGTGAAGACTCAGAAGAGTGCCGAGTGAACGGAGGTCTCCAAACGTTCACGAGACAGCTGCCAGCCTGAGGCGAAGCGCTGTGACCGGCAATGTGGCAGACGGCTGGAAGGGAGCCGAGAGGATAGCTAGCGCTGTCCGCTAACAAGGAACAGAAGGCCAGTAGGATGTCGGGGCATGTCTAACGGGTGGAAACATGTGTCTGGAAGGTCGCCGTGTGCTCCTAACTGGCCGCCAAAATGTTATGTAGATGTACATGATTTTATTGGAAATATAATTTAGGCTTTCAAGTCCTCAGAATTTTTGACCATTATCTGTCTGTAGGTTACGTGGTTGCTTAGAGGTTTACATACGCTACACCTTCATGGCATGACTTAGTTTCCGAAATACATGAACGTTTGACACCACTGTCATGTAATAACAAGTACGATTGATTGAAGTGCACTTTCAAAGGTGGTTGTTCAGAACATTGCTATTCCCGAAATACTTAGCTACGCAAACGTTTAGCACCACCATCGTGTATGCGATTGATGTAAACGCACTACCAAATGTTGTTACGCCCCACGAGGCCACGGCTCCACGTAACCTCAATCGGGCAAACATTGGCATGCCTCAGTTACGTTCTGTTGTAATATCCCTGGTTTCTATGAGTGAAGGGTTGAAATCATACCCATCCGCAGTTTACTTTCTGTATTTTATTATCGGTGAAAAGATACAATCTCAGCGTCACTAAAGATGTCAGCATCTCTCATTGCTCATTAATTTTACTTTGACAAATAATTTATTTGTATGCTCTGTCACCTACCCTACCCAGCATTCTAGTACCTCCCTTGCTGTCACCACTGATAAATATCCCCACGGAGACACCAGATTTTCTCCTGCCTCCCAGATTGTTTTCCCAAATCTTCGGCATTCTCAGTCGTTCAGCGACGACTCGCTGAGGTCATACGAAAAGCCCAAAACTCTTCACCTAATATCCATAGAGTAATATTCTCAAGTCATGCTGGTTGTCAGGGAAGCAGTCACTATAAAACTCCATCTTCTCACTCTTACACACATTCAGAAGTCTGCTGGTTCCTCGTCACTTACCCGGCGCTCGTCGCACAAGTCTTTTCAGGCCATAACATCCCTGCGCCGGGCTGTCCCGACTTCTCTCAATTTGCATAATGCTCCGATTTATAAAAGCCTTCACAGTCGGACACCGAGCTGCACCAGCTAGTCCGAGCTTCGAGCAGTCCATTTTTGTGCTCCGATCCCAGTTTTTCTGTCGTCGAGCGCGGCAGTGAACTAGCGATCTCCAAATAGATGTGGAGATCATCCATCAAAGACGTCACGGTCAGCTGGCTGGCCACGCCCCCTACCCCTCGGAGACGCCCCCTCCCGCTCGCGGAGACGCCCCTCCCTCTCGCGGACCCTGTAGCTCCTGGGGAGGCGGACGATTTGGTATGTCCGTGTCACGAGTGAGAGCCTCCTGAATGTTACCGATCCCTCAGGAGATCTGTTTTGATTAACTATCCCTTCCCGGAGTGTCTGTGTTGCCGCGCCGCGCGGTAGGTGGTGGTGACTGCTGCGGTGGAATGACGGTGGATGGTGGACGCTGGATGGTGGATGGTGGGTGGTGGATGGTGGATGGTTGACAGTGGGTTGTGAGGGGAAAAAGGGGCTGACGGTGATCCGTGGTCGGTGGTAGGTGGATGGTGGACGCTGGGTGGTGGATGGTGGACGGTGGTTTGTGAGGGAGAGGAGTTGACGGTTGACAGTGGAAAGTGGATGATCGGCGTGGACGTTTTCGGTGAACGATGGACGCCGGTCGGTGGTCGGTGGATGGTGGACGGTGGGTTGTGAGGGGCGGGAGATTTCAGTGGACGGTGGACGCTAGGTTGTGAGGGGAGGGGTTTGGCGGTGGGTGGTGGATGGTGGACAGTGGACGGTGGACAGTGCGGACGGTGGACGTTGGACAGTGGACGGCGACACTACACAGACACAGCATATATTTAATAACATTGTTGTAAAATGACAGACCCGTGATGGCTACTTGGTGTGGTGAATCCGAGGCTTTGTGTGTGCAATGATTTTTGGTTGTGAGCTGCCAACCTATCCGTAATACAGCTACGGACTCAGAACAATTATCAGGAGCGTTTAGGAGGAATCCCAGATACATAAGCACAATTAGCTGCCTTCATGCAAATCGAGTTGTGAGAAATCATAACTAACTCCATCGGTGATGAAATTGTACATTCATAGTTTACATACATATATATATGCTTGCTGATGGCCATATAGACATCTGTCGTAGATATTAAGGGCCGTTAACTCAGTAATCATTATGTGTACGCCATTGTCTGACTTAACTCTCGCCCTGGCTGGGGGGGGGGGTCGATGCGACCCCCCTAAGGTTTTTCGAAGATAGCGTAAAAACGGCGGCGCGCAGCGCCGCCAAATTTGGCACAGCCTATGGGGCAACCTTTCTACATATGAGCTGAAAATTTCAGGTCCGGGTGACCTTGGGTCAGGTCACCAGGTCAGGAAAACCGGTACAAGGTCATGGTCAAATTTCAATTTTGTTTTTGCACCTGACCAACTCACAGTTTTGGACTGATTTCCTTCAAACTTTCAGGATGTGCTAAGTTCACCGAGTTGTATAACATATAGTTCGGGTTTTTTGAGGTCACTGACCTGAGGTCAGTTAGAGGTCATTACGTCGTAATGTTAAGCCTAAGGGAAAATACTAAATTCGGAGAATACTGGAGATATCCGCTTCGTTCTATCACTTTTGTGCTTTGAAACCACAGTACTTAACAGCAGGTCACTTGGTGCTTCTTTGTTTGGTGTACTTATCCATGGGTCAGGTCAAATGAGGTCAACTGAGGTCAAATGACGTTTTTGCCAATAACTTGGCACATAATGACGCAAGAGCTTAAAAAATGGTATCAATTGTGTTCCTGGTGATCAGCCGAATCGAATGATATGCGATATGATGCAATTTGGTTAGCTTGAACTTAATTTATAAATTTAAGTTTACTTAAAATTTAAGAAAAACTTTAAGTACACCTAAGCAAGCTAAAAAGTATATTATTCGACGCGCCTTGACGAGCTGAGTTCACTGGTGCTTTTATTTGTGCTCTATCTTAATTAGATCAAAAGTTATAAGCGAAAACTTTTGACCTGTTTTTAGCGACATTTTTACATTTATACCCCCCCAAAACCCCCCTAAATATTGACCTAGAGCAACCAAATTTGCACAGAGGCGAGAACTCCAGGGGGCTCACCTACCTACCAAATTTGGTGTTTCTAGGTGCCATAGGAGCCAATCGCGAGGGGGGGGGGGTCGCATCGACCCCCCCCCCCTGCCAGGCCGTGTTATGAAAAATGCCCTGCCAGGGCGAGGGTTAAGCAATGATCTTTCAAAAATATACTCGATTTCTTGCATAGCCACCGGTGCACTTTACCTACTTCTTTACTATTTTTTGACTGCTATATATTCTGCCCGCTACCATCTTTTAAAAGGCGTTTTACCGACTGTTCTGTTTATCTTTGAATTGTTTATAGCATTGATGGTGCTGAGTCGGCTTAACTTCTGGTTCTGGTGGCTTTTCACCCAAAACAGAAGTTTAGTGCCAAAGTTGTCGCTGGAATTTGCGTTTTCTGTCCGGCGTAATTAAAGGTAGTGTGCCACCTTTGAAAGATTTCCCATTTTATTTTTCCTAGGATAAGAAGCTTCTGTTTTTACCTAATATCGCAAAAAAAAATCAAAAATGGGCCTGGAATAGTGCCTTTTTCGCCTAAAAGTTTTTCGGTTTTTAGATATGTATAACAACTGTAGTGGGCTCACCTGCAAACAGGCGTCGGGCAACAATCGCGAATGCGGCGCACTTGTGACAATAAGCAAAGGTCATTATAGTGTTACGACCATACGACGTACGGGAATGAGTTATCAGCTGTCTAATCGTAGACAACACAATGTCGAGCCTTAAACTGTAAGCCCGTATTGGTATTGTTTCTTTTATTTGGCTGTCGAACATTATTTATGGTTTGAAATATGATTTTATGTAAAATAATTGATATGAAAAAGCCGTCTTATAAGTTATGACCCCATTTCACCACACGCAAGTGGCAGAAATGACAATGATCAGCTGACGCATTTTTCTTGGCCGAAGTCAGAGCGCGCGGCCCGACGCACCACGCGTATTTGGAAATTCCGACCTCGACGAGCATCAGAAGCCACCTAACAGGCGTGTTCGAAACCGCAGGAGATGATGATGAACGGGTTTATCGAAACTTGATTGGATGAGCATATCGGTAATAGCGATTTCAGTGTGTGCATTTATTGTTCATAGTGGTGTGAAATGTGGTTGGGGTACGACCGACAACCCGTCGGGGCGAATTTCGCACTGGGGTACTCAAAATTTGAAGAATTTAAGACGTTTCCATGAGTTTTGAAGGTATGGATAAGTTCTAAAAATCCGGTTCTCCTTATCTGGGCCATTAACTCCATACGGTCCAAGAAAGCTGGCACACTACCTTTAAGTAAATGAATTTCACTCCCACCTGTAATATCGTTATGAATTTAGCTTATTGCAAGGTGAATAAGCGCTGAATTGTCATGTCAATCTAATGGAACTCGCAACAAGCACTTCTTAGCGGGGCACCCGGGCCCACAATCACCCTTTCATTCATTCAAACAAAATTTCCAGAAATAAAATAAATAAGACGTTGGGACCTTGTGAATTTATCAGGTAGGCTTACGATTTTGACGTGACTATTTCCACCGTTTCCGTCGTTTAAAGTCGTATGCATGCTGTTGCACGGCTGAAGCAAATGAGGCGGCCCGGTCTTACAGGCTCTAACATTATTTGGGCTGGACGAGTGTTGATGAAAGCTGTGTTGACATTGTCACGTCATGTTAGGCACCCACTTCACTCAGCACATGGTGAGGTGAAACACCAACAGCTTTCGGCACAGTCACTCCTGACAAGGCGCTTCCCGCATTTCTCGTAACTGGGTCATTCTGTTGAAGGATAGACGTCGCTTTTTTTACTGGTCTCGGAAAATATTTAACAGTAGGTGTCTTAGCAGGCATTTACAAATCAAACTACATCAACCACTAACTCGGTAAAAAACAAGTTACTTGTTGTATGTGTCGCCCTAATCTATCACCACGTTCGATGCACAAACGCACAAAACATTTCCAGTTTCACTTCGCGACTAAGTCTCTAATGGCTCAACTGACTCGCGTTTTAAGATCTTTAGCTCGCTCCAGCGATTTGCTGAGTGACGGCTGTTGCTCACGGCACTAATGACGCGCAGACAGGACGCTCGTAGCCTCAACCGGAGCACCATTAGCACATCATTGGCGCGCAGGCTGCAGCACATTCATCAGGTCATTTCCTTCACGTGACAGGCCACGACCAGTGCTGCCAGCGCCGGACACGGGATCGCATCACCCCAACGCCCCCGCGCGTCCCTGTCCGTCAGTGGGCGGGGTTCGCGCCTCGCGCCGTCCGTCGGTCCCGGCTCGCCCCGACGCTCCAATCCTTCCTGAGGCGGCCATCGGCCGGGCTTTTCTCGCCGGTGGGCCGCCTGCGTCGACACCGGCGCGCGTGTCGGGTCGTCGGCCGTCGGCAACGGCGCGGCGGCCGCTCAGCTGCACGGCCGCCGGAGCCGGCGCGACCGACGGCGGCGGCCGGCCGGCAGGGGAGGGGCGCCCGTCGCGCTGGCACATTGCCAAATGGGCCGCCGGCGCACGCGGTGCTCGAGCGGCCGCCGGCGGCGGCGAGACGCCCCGTCGTTGCACCTGACACGTCGGCGCGCGCGGCGGGGTGCCGCTGGGCACGCCCGGCCGCAGGGTCGGCGGAGGACCGGCGCAGCCGCCAGCCGGCCCGGTAATGGAGCCCAGTAATGGCTGAGAGAGGCATCCGACGTGACGTCAACGACAGCTTCCCGGCACCGATCACGTATACATGCATTTACGGCCGACCGGTCTGGTCTTGGAAAAATGGCGAGAATAGACGCGGCCACGTAATGGACTCTGATTGCCACGCGCTGACCCTGAGACAATATTTCCGGTGCAAAATATCGCTGCTCTGGTTTTGTACGGTGATGAACTGGCATTATATGGAAGGACATTCGAAAATAATTACTTCACCACGCTTACCACTTTGGTGGTAAGCGTGCCTCAGTTCCCCATCGTCTGCCTTTTTCACACACTGATCTTGTCTGGTTGTTTTGCCGCAGGCGGGTTTGAGACCAGTCATGTGACAGAGGCGAGGTGGGCCATGATACCCTCCGCCCCTGCCCTCCTTCTGCTATCTCTGCTGCATGTTCTGGCGGCCGACAACCCGCGGCACTTCCGCATCGGCGGCGTGCTCTCCAGCACCGAGAACGAGCAAACCTTCAACAAAACAATCCAGGTAGGTGCCAACACTTCAACGTGGCAGCGGGGAAGTAGGGGAACTTGATCAATTTGATCGATAGCGAGTGCTTGAATAGTATGTATAAGCGCGAGTCTGCGATGTGACATATAAGTACATGTATGGCCTAAACTTTTGAATTCATTTTAAAAGGGATACATTTGTTAATCTTCAAACGCGAGTCTGTTTGCGCATGCTTCCTGACTTTTTTTTTAGGTGAAATAACGTTTCATCTGGCTATTGATTGCTTATTAAAATCATGAAAAGTTATGGGGATGATGGGCATATTTTTCCCTTACTTTCAACAGTCACATTAAGATGTTAAATATTTCATTACGCTCGCTTCGCATAGGAGAAAGCTGATTTTTGCTGTCACTGAATGTGCTGATAACTGCATGCTCCGCTGTTCAGTGTTTTATGGCTGTGCCGCTTCTCCTTTAGGAGGAAGGCATGGGGTATTCTACCACCATCCCTGTCTCACCGCAGTGGGGTGCATTCACCGGGAGATCTGGGCCGGTCTCGCACACCAAATGATTGAAGTATGGTTGGTCAATTAAGTGGCAAAAACAAGAGTAGCGCGTGTCTTCGACAAGACTGACATAAAGAAGAGTCAGTAACGATCTGACTTCAAAATATCTTTTCCCACCATCCTAGCTCTTTTTATTGCGGATATCCAGACCACTCAACCTTTCTTGTGCGTTAAGAGCACAGTCACTAGTAGGACGATTAGACATAATTTTAGCCTGCGCGGTGGAATTAAAACTTCAAATTGCAGCCATTCAAGAAAGTCCATTTAGACGAGGAAGTCACATTTTGCTGAAAAGTTTTGATGATCTTTTGAAGGTGTTTTCACACTCTGAAGAGACAAAATAATAGTTGGGGTAATGCGGTCAATGTTGAATCAGCATCGTCGCCGCATATCGTACACTTTCGCAGCTTCACCATAGATGTCGCTAGTGGTAGACGCCTGACTGCATGCTGTGCCGCAGCACAAGTGTTTTCAAGACCGACTCGTCCGGCGCGCGCTTACTATTGACAATTCCGTATTACGTTCGATTGTGTTAAGGTGTTTTATTTAGTTGATACGGTGATGGTAAAATGTCCACAGGAGCGACAGATCTGGATAATACCATGGCTGTTCTGAATTCCCGGTGTCTCAGATGTCGCGTCCCAACTACCTCGATAAATCGTGCTGTTTTCGTAATTAGACGGTGCAATATCGACCAGCCATCCGTGTGGTTTTATAGCCATGTAAATCATTGCTGCGTAACGTTTCGTAATGCTACAATAGTCAGTGGAGGTCGTTCTGATGTTACTAAGCTGTTCTCAGCACATGCGGGGGATATACATACTATGTAGTTTGCTTCCTCAAATTTTGCGAGTTCCTGATGCTTATGGATCCCCTTGCGCGATAGCCGATATGATGTTCTCAGAGAAGTTTGCGTATGGATCTTTGATAAACAATGCTCTTCGCATAAAGGATGATCAATATTGCCCATGTGAAAGGGTGTGTTCGATAGCAGGCGTTATTGATTCCATGTCAGCAAATGAGATTCCTCTTGGGACAGTCGGTCAATCACCTCTCATGAAACTTTTACCATATATTAGCGTCTAGCTTATTTATGCTGTTACCGAGAAAACATGGCTCGATGGTTTGTCATTTCACCACTGTGACACTTCAACTTTGGTGCCACTGTGGACTTTCACAGCTACGTTAGAATTATTTCTGGCCTTGCATGATGCGAAGTGGAAACCGTCGCCTTCTGAACGGCCAGTGCTGCTTCGAGCCAATGATCCTCGTTGGCTGATTTTGGATGTCGGTAAATTAGTGCAGCTGGTTATTATGTTTAGTGGTCAATTTGTGAAACAACTTCTGATATTGGAGGATGAATAAGGACTGGAAATGGTCGTTTGATCTAAATGGATGTTGACTATTGCCATTTGCCCTTTATTAGTTTTGTGCGGGAAGTCGGTTTCAATTAATACAGCCAGTGTCATAAATTTGGTGCCAGAAGAAACATTCATCTTAAGCAGAGATCTAATTACTGGACCATGCTGCCAGATATATCTTACAAGGGATTAAGCAAAACATGGAAACAGACTCGGTGTTTTCCCATGCAGAAAAGGGTTCTTTAATATAGCTATTTTCATGCATAAATTGAACCAGCTTGCCTATGTCGCCACTTTTTATGCCCGCCTGTACCTATCTTAAGTGAACTTTTGTTTTTGTTTCAACCATCTTGAACAACATGCCACCAGAGTATCGGAAACATGAAACCGTCTCAGTCTCTCCCCAGGACCACCTGACGCAGTGACTGCACCAATTGAATCTCTCCTCCCTGTCTTGTTATTCTACTACCCTGAAGTGTTATGTTACAAATGACCATATGTAGTTCAAAGCTGATGTGCGTATATCGAATGTTAGCTACGTATTTTTGTTTAACCTTGCAACAAAATAATTATTCTTTTATCATAACATAACATCACTATGTACTTTTTCGCAGGAACTCAATGAACAAAAGGAATATGTATCCCGCGCCTCAACCCTTTACGTTTCAACCATTCGGATGGAGGAGAATCCCATTCGCACGGCCCTCAACGTGTGCAAATACCTCGTCAACTCACAGGTGAGGACGTCGCCAAGTTATTTTAGAGAAAAGTGCTTCATTGGCGCTTGACATACAGGGTACGACAAGGCGATGGTGTCTGAACTGGAAATGAGCGTGTACGCTGTCGAGTTGCTTTACCCATATGATTCGATTTGTTGATGTAGTATTCCATAGGAAGATCCTTTTAAATGCTACTTCAACGTCGCTTCTGTTCTGTTTAAGTGTGGCTCTGATAGTTGGCTTTTGTGTTTTATGTCGTGCTGTTTTAACGCAATGACTATTTCCCTCTTCCATCCCTCTTATTTTTAAATGCGCTGTCAATCAAGTGCTTTCAACCCGAGTGGTGGTCCTATATCCAAAATTTTAACTCCCCGTGGCTGTTAGATCGGTGTGTATGATGATCAACCCACGCTCCCCTTTTCATACTACTTTCAGTAGCATGGAATAATTACCAAGTTATTCATAATTGAGTTCCCAGATAGTGAACACCGAACACCGGTACATCTAGGGCAGCATGAGCTAGTAATTAGTATGTGAATGTTGCTCATGAATACTAAGAGATTATCACGCTGGTATTTTAGATGCACAAACTGCAAAGTAGCTATCATAGAAATGCCTTCGCATCAGCACTTGTTCTCGAGCTCTACTCCATGCAAGTGCACCATTCTCTTTAGTGGCAGAGTCTTGTACGAATCTTCCGCTACAATGCTGTGAAAAATGTAGGCTGTTCTCTCGTAGCCGCCGGTTGTCGTGAGTGCGGGGAATGCCATTGGCTGAGGCGGAAGTCAATTACTCTGCGGCTCCACTATTCAGGCATTCAGCCGTATGACGTGAGTCAGCGGCCCTCAAAGCGGCACGACCGCCAGTATCCGGTGGGGGGATGAGTCGCCGTCGCCGCCGCGGTCGGTGGATAGTTCCGTATTTTGACGTCGGATCATCGTATCTGGTCAGCTGTTGGTGCCATTTTCGGTGCGTTGAGGTTAGAATTGATGTTTAAACGCTCTACTGAATGAGATTGCGTTAAAAAAGAGGCCATAGAAGAAGTCAAAAGGAAGCCTTATGTTAGAGGCATCGACGAGCTGTTTTGTCTCCTCGACTGACATGACTGTTGCCTAATATTGCTGCTGGAAACAAACGGGAAAATATAGCGAGACCATCAGCGCCTAAAAAGGTAAACGACTTTGGGTCTCATTCTCCACAGTTCAGATATGACAGTCACAATATTGTGATTCCCTAACTACGTCGTAGGGTTTTATCCAGTTTTTTTTTTTTATGACGCTCCGACCATTTTCTCGTAGTTCAGAGGAGCTAAAGCGCCGACAGGTTGGCTTAAAGGCCGAACTCGAGACTCCTGAAGTTATGCAGCGGAAACAGCTAGGCATGATCTAGAAATAAGGCCTATCCTCAGGCAAGGGGAAACTTGCCATACCTATCGAACTTGCGCCCTTGGCTACTGAATCACTGGCGAGTGGCTAGATCATGAATTTACATATTCCTGCGAATCCATTTATAGCTTCATCATGAAACGAACACAGTGTGTGATGGTGCCTTGCGTAAACTCCGTGTCATACTCGGGAGTATGATGCTGCTCTTTGTGTAATCTCCTAACCTTTCCAAATGTGGCATGTTGATGTCAGCTGTTGTCTTGTCCCACTTCAGTTTACTCTTGAGAGGAACCACAAAGGCTCTTACCTTCCCCAGGCTGTCCCTCTTCCCGTTACTGACTGATCCCCAGTGCCCAGCTGAAGGCTGACCGCCCTGCCCGCCACCTCTAAAGTTCGCAATATCCCATAAAGTGGCTGGTTGTGCTCCTTTACGTCCCCATTCCCTAGAATGAAAGCCGGCTGAGACGGCAATGGCTTATGTCTTGTTACATAGGCCGCGCAGAAATGGCACACAGTTGGCCTCTTTGACTAATATTGTGACAGGACTGTGATGTTTTGCGGTGAGGATCCCTGGTTACGCCGTCTCCATAGCGGTGGAAGAGGTGAAAGGGCCGTAAACGAATGGCCCACTTCAACCGGATGTGGCTATTTCTTCTCGGTGAAACGCTCGTAGCGTCGTGGAATGACGCGTAGCGGGGAGAGTCTGTAGCCGTCCAGCAGCAGCTGAATTGGTTTGATTTCGATATCGGATGTGGGAGTGTTTTTGCGGCTCGAAATATAATCCTATCACAAGGAACTTGAGATACTAGGCGTATGACTATGGTTATTTTATTTATTGCATCTCTTATGGTCGTCGCAAGGGAATTTCAGGAATGATGGGAAAATTTCATCGCTACGAACACCATTTTACTTAACAAGAGTTATGGTTGGGCTAAACGTCATCAGTTTTAGCCAGGCATTTCAAGAAATCAACGATATAGCAGCGAAACGACCTTAATGTTAACTTAACGTAACGACCTATGTGTGCGGCGCCGGCATTATATGTACTTCAGCGATCATGAATGCAGAAACATTATAATGCTAAAACGCATGAGAAAGATATGAAATCATCCGTCAGAATCAGGTGATTAGTTTCTATGCGGTAGAAGCTTGATAACTGGGCATACCCGCTGTGTATTACGCAGTTCGGCCTTGTCCGCTGGCACAGATGTTGCACTACTGGCATACTTACGATGATCGAACTAATGTCGAGACATTTGCTTAAAGGGACAGTATCATCGAAAAAAAATCCATGTATGGAGCTGATTTTTTTTTACTAGCATTTCTTATTTTTCTGAATCAGAAAAAAACATAGTTTGAGGACCGAACTCGGTGAAAAATATTGCAACCACATTTCATTTTCATGATTCATTTTTATGAGCGAACCACCACTATACAAGCATGGCCGCCAGTTTGGAAGCATGCAAAATTACTACAGAACTGGCGCAGATAATACATTATTGACGCTACGCTTACGCGGTCGTTCTTCTGATTGAGTTGTCCTTAGGGAGAGGTAGCCTTAGGTATTGCCTATAAAAATATAACGTGACAATTGGAGGGAGTGACAATTGGACGTGACAATTGACAATGGGAGAAAATATCACGTGACAATCACGTGACAAACGTCATACATTGGAGGGAGATTGTGATTCAAGCTGGAGGAATTCCTTTGTTGAGCCGCTAGAATCCGAAGGAAACAGCGGAAATTGCCTACGACTATTTAATGAATTTAACGGTGATGAATAAGTGCGAAAAACGTTTTGGCTTTATAAAATTTGATGAAATGACCAGGGTAAAAGTTTTATTACTGGCGGTCAATACAAAACGGCGCAAACATTTAAACAGTGAAGATAGTGAAGCACGATTCAAAGTGTGGTACACCTTTCGTACTTTGAGCGGCGATAGCGGGATAACGGTGTGGAGCTTCGAGGATCGGTCTTCAGTTCCCGGACCAGAAAGGTGGGGCCTATGCAATGTCAAGTTTCATCAAAATGGTGATACTGTCCCTTTAACGTTGTGGGCTGTGTTGCTTGTCCCTAGAGGCTTCAGCTCGTGTTTGTTAAGCCTCGAATGAATCTATGATACTGGTATGGTTCAACGACGCTGTCTTTAAATTTTGGACTAGGCAGAGGACAATGTCATTTTCCACCTCCTTTTCATCATCAGTATCCAGAACTTTGTTTCCAATGTGCGATAGATGAGGCCCAGATTAGCTGGGGATAAAGCCTAGTTCTCATAGCCGATCTGAACTCGTTGAAGCGCTGTGCGCGGCACTTATGTCGGTAAGGGCCGACCGTTGGCAAGAACAGGGCTGAAGGGCACCATTATGGTAACACTGAGAGCACTTGAGTCAGATATTCCGCTCAGCCAGACAAGCTCTGGAGGCCGCAGTCCTGTTTTTGGCTCGACGGCCCAGGTGCAGCTAGTTCTTGGAAATGATAAAAGCATTTGACTTCCGCGCCGTATTTGTGCATTGGAATTAATCCTGCTTTTTTGATAGTTATGGTCTCCCGCAGAACATGACGCTGAGTGCTCGCTGGAGGCAACGTCACGCCCAACTTTATTTTCAGTCGTTTGCTAGTGGCCGCTACTGTGCGTTTGTGTCTGTTGCCGCGGGTAAGGTCTATGTATAGGTATCTATGTATATCTGTCCGTCTGTTGTTACAGGTGTACATACATATGCCGTGGTTGTGTCTCACCCCAGCACCGGGGACATCTCTCCCGTTCCAGTCGTGCCACCAGTATGACCCGTTTCTGTACCTGTCTGTTTTTATCTACAGGTGTACGCCATGGTTGTGTCCCACCCCAGCACCGGGGACATCTCTCCCGCCGCCGTCTCCTACACGTCTGGATTCTACCACATCCCCGTGGTGGGCATCACCTCTCGTGACAGCGCCTTCTCGGACAAGGTCAGTGAGGTCACCGGGTCATCGAAGTCAGTGGTCACGGGTCATGGGTCATTAGGGTCGTGGGGTCACAAGTTATTAGGGTCATATAGATTAGAAAATTCTGAAGGTCATGGAAAGCACTTATGTAAGTCATAAAGGTCACGATGTCGTAGGCGTCACGGGTACACACTGGGCACACCGCCTCGGGGCTGAGAAAATTAAGTCTAATAAGCACATCGCCTCGCAACTGAACGGTGTGAAGCGTCCGCCGTCCTGTCCCAATGCGCCCGTCGCATTGGGAGGTGTTTAAGAATTGAGGCTTTCGGTTTTTTACGTCTGGGATTGCGACACAACTCCAGAGTGGATGTAAGGGTCAGGTTAGCTTCAAATCACCTGACTTGGGGGTAAGTTGAGAACAGATAGACATTAAGTAAAAGAGGACAGAGGCTATGGTTCGTTTCCTTCAAACAGCGTTTTATGTAATTTGCCTCAATGAAAGCGAAGCCGTAGTGAGCGTTTAGCAAATAAGGAGATACGCTAAAGCTAATGCAATGAGTTTATCGTAGCTAATGAATCCGATCACTCCATCATTGCACGGTCTTGCCGAATACCAGATTAGCGCGAATTTAATCAAAAACCCGACTTTCGATAAAATGTTATTTATACCTATCAATTGGTAGGAAATTGTCCGAAGTTATCGAATAGAACCTTATTCTTAAGCCACTTTATCATTTGAGGACTTATATCCCTGCCGAAAGTAAACCCACGCTCCGGTTCCTGAAATTGGGCTATGGTACTGAGAAATATGCCCAGTTTTCAATGTAAATTTTACGGAAGCTTCGAGAAGATATATGAGAAAATAGCATATCACCGGATAGCACAATTCATGTTGAAGCTGTTTCTGCTATCATGGTAGCTTTTCAACGAATGGTTTCTGAGTTAAATGAGTTAGAACAGGAGCCCTGCATGTGTATCGTTCTCACGATAGTATTTCATAAAGAAGTTGGAAAATGTCAAAATGGATAAAAATGGATATGACGAATAGGGCATGGCTGAACTCTCCGCACATTTCTGAACATGAGCGAGCAAGTTTTGGCTGCCAGTTTTTGCCTATTTGCCGTCAATTCAGCTTTGAACATGTCTAGTCGGCCGCCCGGCGTGACCTGACCAAGGTCGGGGGCGGCGCGGCCGAACAGGCTCCAGCCTAATTAACTATCTCAAGCACACGGAATCGTGATTTCATGCACTCCTTGCAAGGTCCGATGCTTCACTTTTGCATTATTGGCCTTACGTGACGTCATTTATGACGTCACTAGGGTAATAAGAGTTTTTCGTCGATAATTCTCGATCAAATTGAGCTAACGAGTCGGGAAAGCCACCAATGGACTCAGGAAGACCTGCCGAATTGAATGATATGCGACATGACCTCCTTCGACCAACTTCGTGATCTGGTAAAATGATCGTGATGTAACCTGATCTTGACCCGAGGTCAACGCCTTAAGTTGACTTCAGCCGAACAAAAAGTATACCATTCGACGCACCTGAGCAAGGCGAACACGATGATGCCAAAATTGCGACTCTGCGGCATTTTTTCGCGAAGTTATTAATAAAAAACGAATCCGTGCCTTGGGCCACTTGACCTGACCTCAGAGGTCACAGGTTAACCTGAGACCTTAAAATCGGATACCAGTTGCTGCGTCTCGTAACGGCACAAACGCTCCTTTTTTCCGCGAGGCTCTAGCTTCATCAGGGGCGAAATAGCGACGGGGGTCGTACCCCCCCCCCCCCTTCGGCCGGCGCGTATTTTGAAAACCAATAGGTCCGGCGAAGGGTAAATGTCAGTTTTGGAACCAGAGAACCATTTTCAGTGGATCCGAGCGGCGCTGGGATTAAATTCGCGCTAAACTGGTGTTCGGCCACACTGTGCATTGGGTCACTTACGTTTTGGATCTATTTCCAATGACTAAATGTTGTCTCTTTGAATGTTTCTTTTTCTTCAGTTCCACTATATAAAGTACTTTCATTGCAGTCGTATTACCGGTCGGTATACACATGACAGTATGGCCGTTTAATCCCCCAATTCCTCTAAGCATTTTGTGTTGCTGAGGCTCGATGCTGCAGGACTTCTCCCCCTCCCCACACTTTTCCCCTTGTTCGGGAGAACATTCTCGGCTCGTTTCTACGCACGGTGCCGCCCTACTTACTTTGCCTCCCCCCCCCTCCCTCCTCTGTTCGGCAGAACATCCACAACTCGTTACTGCGCACAGTGCCGCCCTTCTGACCATTGCTCCCCCTCCCTTTTACAGAATATCCACGGTTCGTTTCTTCGCACGATGCCGCCCTACTAACCCCTCTCCCCTTTGACAGAACATCCACGGCTCGTTTCTGCGCACGATGCCGCCCTACTAACCCCTCTCCCCTTTGACAGAACATCCACGGCTCGTTTCTGCGCACGGTGCCGCCGTACTGACCATTGCCCCCCCCCCCCCTTTACAGAACATCCACGGCTCGTTTCTGCGCACGGTGCCGCCCTATCAACCCCTCTTCCCTTTGACAGAACATCCACGGCTCGTTTCTGCGCACGGTGCCGCCGTACTGACCATTGCCCCCCCCCCCTTTACAGAACATCCACGGCTCGTTTCTGCGCACGGTGCCGCCGTACTGACCATTGCCCCCCCCCCCCTTTACAGAACATCCACGGCTCGTTTCTGCGCACGGTGCCGCCGTACTGACATCCACGGCTCGTTTCTGCGCACGGTGCCGCCGTACTGACCATTGCCCCCCCCCCCGTTGACAGAACATCCACGGCTCGTTTCTGCGCACGGTGCCGCCCTACTCACACCAGGCCGACGTGTGGGTGGACCTGCTCAAAATGCTCGGATACACCCAGGTGATCTTCATGCACAGCTCGGACGCGGACGGCCGCTCCGTGTCCAGCCGGTTCCTGGCGCAGGCGCAGACCATGGACTCGACCGACACGGACATGAAGGTAAGGAGTGGAAGCGGGGTCATCTATGGACCAGGGGTCACCTGTGGACGAGGGGAGGAAAGTATGCATACTCTGGGAGAGCGCGGAACAGCCCACTTGTAGCCAAAGGGAATATGCTGGCGTTGGGTAAGTGGTGGACACTGGTAAGCGAACGGATTCGGTATTGAGGGTGGCTCAAGAGTATGCTCTAAAGATTGTTGTCAGGAGAATCTCTTGCTGCGGATCAGCTATCGTATCGCTCGTCGGAGAGGCTTGGTAGATTCGTAATGGGCGTAAGAAAGAAGCGTAACTGAAGTACGAAATTGCTGCGTTTGCCACGGGGGTTAAATACATAGATCGAGACTCGTTAGTCTGTATGTCATAATACAATGCAACTGCAATGCAAGATATGCCTTCCTTACTTGTCCTGATTCGACGAAATAGAAATTTCATTAAACACTTTTACAGGTGAGCTTTCTAGCGGAGCATTTGAACAAGTTTTTTTTTTTTGTCAATGAGCTGCTTAGTGCTTAAAGTTGTATTTCTCAATAGACTAACACAACACCACAAGTTTTTTTTCTACGAAGGACGGTGTTTGCAATTCCTTTCCGTTTTGCATGCAATGAACATTAACACTGTTTTGATCGCACTAGCATATGCCTCATAGTTCTGGGAGCGCCATGAACTTTGTCGCTACGATACCAGTCAAGTGACGAGGTCCGACCCGAATGTCGCTCCGTGTGCTGGTTTTCGGAGCTGGTCCTGTGGTGTGCCGTGTCCCGTTGATACTGGAATCCGTTCTACATTCCGTTGTGTGATGACCTCCAGCCGCTGCATAAAACGCACCCGACCGATGGGGCCAAAAAGTCAAATACGATTAAAGTAAGTCGCCGGAATGTCAGTGCGAAGAGTGGACGGCCGTCGAGCGGGCAGCAGCGAGGCCAGAATGCTGGCACTCTTATTAAACATTGAAATAATTTACTGCCTATAAATTTTGTAACGTCATGTCTTTCCAACATATAAATATTTTTTCGCTATAATTTTTCTTATCACCCCAGGACCTTTAGCCATATTTATCCATATTTTGCTGTTCTGTTTTCAACTCTCAACTTCTCAATTCGTCTGTTGCTCCCCAAAGGGCGCTCCTCTCGATACGCTGCGGCTCGAATCGACTGTCCACACCCCGCTCTGTCGTCGGCACTCGTTGATGTTCAGTGTTTGGTGTTCTAAACCACGCCATCGACTAAATCAGAGATGATCAGCGCCACACGACCGTCGTGGCGAGCGGCAATAAACTGCATCACGTGATCGGACCTCGCGCAGGGGTCTCCAAAAGCATGGTGCACTGATGGATAAGCATGGTCAGCCAGAATGTAAAAGTAGCGAGGTACCCCCACTATAAAGAGCATAGCTCGCTCAGTTAGATACACCTGCGGCCAGTGCCGCGGCCACAGCGGTTCTCCGCGCTCTTGGAAGTTCGTGGCAGACGGTGGTGAGCGGCTGATATCTCCTTTCGTTTCTCTCTCTCTTCTCTCTGCGGAGCGGCGCCCCCCACTGCGCGGCTCGCTTCTCTGCTGTTTGGCGCGCGGCGCCTCTGTAGGTAGATCCGCGTGGCCGACCGGTGTCAGACGACACTGACACTGACACCCGCCGGTCGGCCACGGCGCCTGTGGCCTGACAGCGCGGTACCATGACACCGCTCGCACTCTCACTCTCTCTCTCTTTCCACCTTCTTCCGCTCTCTTTTCCTCTCCCTTTCAGCCCGAGACCACACGGCGCGACCTCCTCTGTAGATTCTGTTCGGCCCAGCCTGCTGGTGCAAGCCTTCATTGCTTTCGCCTGTCTTAGCTCCTTCAGCGGCGCTGACCTTTTTGAGACGCTGACCTTTCCGCTGGCCCTCGATGCTCAGATGACCCCTGTGTCGGGCGAGACCCGCCACGGCTTTCCGGGGCGGCCCAGAGCGTTACGAGAAGCTCCCACGCCTCGCCGGTTCTCCGGGCCGGGCATTAGATAGCTTCGTGCCGGGACGCCGCGCGCATAAGCTCGGGACATCTCTGAAAGGCGTCGATCTCGCCCGACTGATAGTTTTCAGTCGGACGCGGCGCCCCGCTATCTGCCGGCTGCGATATCGACCTGAAGAAACTAGAGCAGCCAAGTTTCGAATAGTGTCAACTGCGACACTGTTTTTGCGTTCGGCAGTTCGGTGTTGTCCCACGGAAGTTACCCTTCGAACTACGACTGATTGATCTGTCGTTACTGCCGTGCCAATTAAGATGGCTGGGTGTGTCCGAAAGTCATTCATGAGATGTAGGTAGGTGACGTGATCTTCATCTATGGCCCGGTTTCCATGGGCACCTGTGATCCAGATAAGTAAAAGTGGATTAGCTAATCCATTATATGTAGTTGGACGTTATGTGAAATGAAAATAAGGGATTAAGTGATTAATTATATAAAGCTATAATCCGTTTTAGCTTCTGGCTCGAAACGAATAGTTCGATAAATTGTACTATTTTTATTTGTTAAGCCGGATCACAAGTGCCCATGAAAGCATGGTCTACATATGTATGTCAAATTAATGTGCACACATTATTCACCCTCTTATTGCTCCGTTTCACTTGATTAACGCTCATGCTCGCTGGCACTAAAAGCTGTACCTTTTCACCACGCCGACACGGTGGTTGTTATAGTTGAGATAGTTACCGCACTTAGTACCGTTCGCTGTTACTGTGCACCGCACACTATGTGGTTTACGCAAGTGTAAACTGTAAATTGTTGTCAACTGTAAGATCTTTGTTCTTGTTTAGTGTGTTTGTTACCGTGACCCTGGACCCATCCTTTACTCGTATATCTTTAGCTAAGGTGACCGGGGCTGACAATGTCTATAAGTCAATGCCATTGGCGCCACGGTCACATCGGTAATCAATTATTTCTTATCTGTGTTGCTCACATTTATATACCTTTTCGATATTACTATATTTGTCATTGTCATGAAGCGCTGTTGTTGCTGGTGTCGTTAACCTTACACAGTGTGTCAATTTGTTGGAATAAACCATTTGTGTGACAAACATTTAATGCCATGTCTGTTATTCATACAGCCTTTTCCTTCACAAATCTTCTGGCTCTTCAGTATCGTTTGTTTTGTTTGCGGCTTGTCGTCCTATTCCATGCTGCTGTGTCCTATCCGCAGCTATTCCTCCCCAGTCCCCACCCGTTCCCGACCGCGTCCCCAAACCACGCAGCTTCGCCATAAACAGCGCACTACGACCGACAATCGGTTTCGGCAGAGGTCATTTGCCGCCGGCTTGGCAGCGCCCCCGGGACAAGTTGTCTCGTAGCGCGGTTAGAAGATGTGTGTCTCGCGAGCCATAGATGCCGAGGCTGGTGCCCCCGATATCTTGCGGCTCGGGAGAAAACAACACGCCGGTCGAGGGCGTAAAATTGTGATATTGTTTTGCATGGTCGACTCGGATAAAACTTTGATATTTTATTATGATCGTCCGTGTCGCAGAGCGTGTCTTGTATGGAAGTGCTCATGTGTACTGATAGATGTATGTTGTGTATGGCTGTAAATCTTCATGAGTATGGCTCTAAAAATATGTAATTTTATTTAGTGCGTTTTTCTGTTATATCTTGCGAAAATAATGAAGAAGGATATAAGCTCAAGGTAAAATTGTTCATCATAAATGTGTGTATGTTGCATTTTCTGCGAGGCATTTGATCGGAAGAGCTTATCGTGAATTCAGAGAGAAAGAAGGAATTATGTTTCCCATCTCTTATGAACAATCCCCATGTTTAAACTAGTTAGCACGGGTCTCAACCCGAGCTTACTCCAGTACACCTCCACAAGGTTACTTAGTTCGCCGTAAAACCTCTTGTCTCACACCCATGGCCCCTCTCTTCCCTACTATGAGGACGCTGAACAGTGTTGCGGCCTTCGTTGCCGTTGTGGTAGCTCCTACACCTCTGGTGAAGCTGTGTGGCACTAATAGCTCGCTCCGTCTTATGAGGCTGGCGGCGGCTGGCGCCGAGCCCCGTCATGACCAATAACCGGCTGGTTTAATGAACACATGAGCGTGTACTGTGAACAGTCAGCGCAGGGAGCAACTCCAGGCATATGTGCAGTGTTCTGGATTATCATGTACCGAGCTGCTGAAGCCAGTTATGTGCGTGTGTGGTGCGTTATGAACTCATACGCGATCACTGACAGTCTGTCATGATAGATGTGTCGATGTTCTTGGAGGGAATTTCCATTGTGCCGTGTAGGCATAGCGTGATGAACACTAGAATGTAGATACTTTGTGCTATGTATCACATCGCCTGAGAAGTTCCCAAAAAGGGTTTCTTTTAATGGTTAGAGGAGTGCTGTCAATTGAAATATCTGAAACATGGCTGAAACCGAGTCGCTAATTACCAAACGGCTCAGTCGTGATTTGGCATGGACTTAAATCTGGTACACGTCTTACATTTTGTTCTGTATATCAGTTTAATTCCATTTCTCACCAGTTGGCAGTTGCTCGTAGCCATGTCATCAGGTTAAATGGTCTTGTTCTCTTGGATGATAGAACACTTCTTGAAGTTTGATCCAAAGTACACGATGTTGATGTCAGTGTCAATAGACCAGAAGCAGAGACCTTAGAAGTGTAACTGGATCTCCAAAACCACAATACAAACTCTCCTGATTTATCGTGTCTCTTCCAAACCTAAGATGCTTACTTATTACATACTCATTGAAGCCTCCGTACTTACAATCAAGTTTTATAGATTTTGCTTATGTGTTTTTGTTATCGTTTTTCACGGAGATAGTTTATGTAGTCCATAAGACTTTTTTCATACATCATTAGCCACGAAATGTCGATGAATAGGTTGTGTACTTAATTTTTTGAATATATTTAGTGATCAGCGTGTTTTGGTGTGCAGTGTTGGAAATAATATTCCTGTTATGATTGTTTTTCTCCATTTTCTTGCAGACAGGGGCGCGGGAACTATTTTCCGACTGGGGGGGGGCACACCATAATAGAGATTGACCTAGGGTACCCCCAAATCTAGTTTTCTCACCGGTTTTAGGCCACTTATTTTTCACCCCTCGGCTTTTTCAACAAAAAAGAAAACATTTGCAAAAAAAGTGTGGTATTCCGTCTCAAAGCTGTGGGGGCACCGCCCCCACGGCCCCAGAGTTGGGGGGGGGGGGGGCAAGCTGCCCCCACTGCCCCCCGGCTCCCGCGCCTATGCTTGCAGATATGTTACAGGACATGTTTGCTTTCTCATGACATGTGATAAAACACAATGTTGTCTGGACATCTGCCGCTAGATAGCTGTCTCCCTCTTCATGTCATTCTTAAATTTTCCTCTTATCAAAATTTGCCTGTAACACTATGTTATCTCATTTGTATAGGACTCTTCAGGAAGCTATCAAAACGGCTACATGTTTAAGGTCAGCTGCATCTGGGTCGGGAAGGATTGCATGAAGACATCGAATGATCAGCTTTTTATCGCCATACCTACTGGCCACTACTACGAACCAGCGCTGCTCAAAACATTCGTAGCGTAGGCTGGCGAAGTCCTTCGACTTCCTGCTGTATTGCACTGTGGCTTATTGAACTATTAAAACGTACGGAAAGCACGCAGTGTTGTGTACTTTTTGTATACATCGCTGCATAAAAACTGTGCTTATAGTGTATTCATCAGGCATTGCCTGTGCTTTGCAGTTTTTCATATTACTGTACCTGCAAATCAACCTACGGTGGCAATATACGATTATAATATTACATATTTGGTTATAGTGAATGCTGATTCACCATTGCTGGAGTCACGTTTATTTGCAGTACCCATCTGCTATGGTTTACTTTAGAAGAAATAGTAATGCGTATGGCTTCATTCACTGTTCACCTGGTGGCTTGCTGCACTGCTACAAATGAGTCACTTTTACACTTGTATCTGCAGATACAAGTTGCCCCACTTGTAGGGAAATGGTTGTGTATAAGCATCGACCGACGTAGCAAAAGCTTTTTATGTAAATGCTGAGGACGATATTAAGTTTTGAATGTTCATTTACTACCGTAGCGGACTGTATTGCACAGTGCACTGCACAACATCCTTAGGCTAGATTCACATACAAGTAGCTTTCCGAGGTCGTTGAGCACATAGAGATCTTAATCTCTATGGTTGAGCACAGAGCATTGTAGCATTTCTCGTGACCTTGAAATGTTTTAGCGGAAAGATATGTCGTGTAACTCGCTCTAAGAATTTATAAGAACTATGTACTTGTCGTTTGTATGGATCTATAATTGTGTACAATGCCGTTTTCCTGTGAATAATGTTTTAGAAAAGTAGGGACTCTGCCCTTTCCAAATATCATTACTGCAATTCTTATCACTTTTTGCTCTACAAAAAATGAATAAGAACCAGTGCGGACCTGGTTTAGATTTGCGTGTGCTTCCAGTCGGTGATCGTGGCGAAAAATTTGGACTTATTTAAATGCAAATAATCGCCAATCCCTTACCCACGCGATTCCTGACTGGGCCAACTGAAATGCAATGTCATTGATTTATCTATTTTCTTGACTAAGAGGTCTGGTTAAGTTAACAAGAACCTCAGACTTTTACTAATGATATTTAACACCTTTTTCCAGATTCCTGTAATACAACTCCCCAACTGGTATGAAGCCGCTGAACAATTTTAGCTACGTGAACCTGAGCGAGCTCGTGTTCAACTAATCCCGTCTATCCTGATCATCCGGCATCACTCGGTCGCAGGGCACACACATGAAAGCTGGTAGGCTTTGTCCCCGATGTATATGCTTTGTACAGTTCACCACAGACAGTTTCCCTCGGTGCCAATAACCCTGTCACACCCCAAGTGAACCAACCACCCGCTGGTTCACTGGCCCCCTGAACCTGGCTCACTTGCCCCCTGCAGACACCACCGGTGTGATGTGTGGGTCCGACGGGGGTCTCGGCGAGTGACCTTTGTGACCTGTGACCCCTTTTCGGAAGGACGTGTAATGTGTATGGATGACCTCTGACCTCTGACCGGCCGGTTGGGTGCGGATAGGCGCCCTTTGTGACATGATCTTTGATCGGACGGACGTGTGTAGATGACCTTTGACCTCTGACCGGCCGGCTGGGCGGTGATAGGCGCCCTTTGTGACTTGACCGGTGACCTCTGACCGGTCGGGCGTGTGCGGATAGGTGGAAGAAGTCGTAGAGTTTGAGCCGGGCCTGAAGACGTTCACCGAACAGCTGAAACTGGTGCGCTCTCTGCAGTCTCGCGTCTACCTGCTCTACGCCAGGTGAGCACAGCTTTGGGATTTCCAATAAGGGATAGCTGGACCTCGTATCTGCCTGGGTGTATAGCCGTGTGATACCTATGGAACATGCTGTATGCGCTTTCGGCAAGCTACTTATTTATCTTTTTCTTGTGTCGGAATTCACAATAGAAGGTGGTTATTTTATGTCATCGACTGGCTTCTATCGTCGCTCAGATTCTGATGTAAGCTGCGACGCTCTTGCTTTTGATTTGTTTCATATAGTTTCCTCAATCAAAGTTGCGTGCTGCTGATAAACATAATTATTTGGATTGTTTCAAATGTTCTTTGGCTGCTTTTTTATCCATTGGTGTGTTTCTTTTTAATGAATTTCCACCAGCTTTTTCAGCTTATCAGCAGTCAAATAGGAATAGAAAATAAAGAAACTAGCTTGTATGTCTTGCCTTCTTTCCTCGGCATAATACCAAACTTCCTGAAGCTCCCTCGTTTACGGCCATTCACTCGATCTTGAACAATAAAGTCGTACTACTACCAGACTTGTGCCGGGACCAAAAATCAAGATCCAGGATCCTCAAGGTCCCACGGCAAATTCAATTTTTAGAATCCAAGGTTTCCAAGGTCCAACGGCAAATTCAATTTCTAGAATCCAAGGTTTCCAAGGTCCCACGGCAAATTCAATTTCTAGAATCAAGGTTTCCAAGGTCCCACGGCAAATTCAATTTCTAGAATCCAAGGTTTCCAAGGTCCCACGGCAAATTCAATTTCTAGAATCCAAGGTTTCCAAGGTCCCATAGCAAGTATACTTTGCAGGGTCCACAGTCCCCAAGGTCCCACAACAAGAATGCATTGCAGGATCCACAGTCCCCAAGGTCCCACGACAAGAATGCATTGCAGGGTCCACAGTCCCTAGGGTCCCACACTTCAGAGTTTAGGGTCCACAGTCCTCAAGGTCCCACGGCAAGAATACATCTCAGGATCCAAAGTATTCAGGGTCCCACAACAAGAACTTAAACAAACTAACATTCTGATGAGCAGACTTACTTATAAATATTCTGCCAACGGATGCCCAGCAACATTGAAAGGGGCAGAACCTATGCAAACCTGTGGACTGTGGTGGTTTTATCGTTAACCAACATAGGTAGGGGGAGCTTCAACACAAGTTAAAAATGAATCATACTATCAATCTCTCCTTCTTTAACCTGACAAATTCATAAAAATATAGGTAGGTAATAGGTACCTTGCAATTTGTATTGTCATGTCCCTTTCAATTCAATCTTACCTTATCAGTAGGAATGTAGGATAGCACCTTACAGTTATTGAAGACAGACATTCAAGTATTCTTTCAGGCAATATAAAAAAAAACCAGAAATAAAACCTACAGGCTTCATAGAAATGGAAAAGTTGAATTGGATAGGTATATGCTTTCGATTTTCTGCACATTCAGTTACATAGGTAATACCTAGGATAAAAAGTAAAATATGTTCTAAGTCTTGTTTGCGCGAGCGCTCACAGAAAAACTGATCGACTAAGCCAATAGAATTAGAGTATCAGCGAGCGCAAACCTTACTTACTGTTCATTCACATTAGATTGAAGGCTCTGAACAAAATTCCATCTGACAATTTTTTCGTCAGCCGGTTATATTCGTCGGCAGATTTTCGTCTGACTTTTTCGTCTTGCATTTTTTCGTCTGTTCGAATTAATTTGGTGCATTTTTCGTCTGAGTATTTTTCTGTCCGGCATTTTTTCGTCTGGACGAGGCGGAAAATGTCCTTATGAAAATAATGCGCGGACTTAAAAATTGAAATGCACAGACGAACAAATGCATGGACGAAAGTCTGCGGACGAAAATCTGCAGACGAAAAATTGTCCGACGAAAACCTGCTAAACGAAAAAGTTGAACTGTCATGGAATCATTGCTTATATTGCTCATTGCTCAATGGTGATTTGATGAATTGCAAAACAAATAAGTTTGACACTTACTTGGTCAGTGGGTAGCTTCCAAGTAGCTTCAAGCCCGGCCACAGGCCCGGCATATCACAACCCAGAAAATGTGAGGTGAGATTAGAAAAGAACTTTCCAAACCACCGCTGTCCACTGTTTGACAGTTTCATAATCCATAACATTGATAATGTAAAAAGCTACCAGGTCTCTTGTTCCAGTTCTGCCTCACAGCCATGGCAACGATTTTGCTCTATATATGTCTACACAGTCTGGTTCGCTTTCTCTTCGTGTAGCTATCTAGCCCCTTGCAGCTGGTCGCTCAACCATAGATATTTATTGAAGTGCTTAGCCTTAGGTACAGACAAAACCTAGTGCAGGGTCCTTAGTGGCCCATGTGCAACATAAACCTCATGGTCCAGCTTCCAGGATTCTTGAGGTCCCTCAACAAAATGATGGTGTAGGTCGACTCCAGACCGTTCTCCTAAGATCCCATGACAAATAATAAAACTGGTACTGAAGGTCTGCATTCTGCAGGGTCTTGCAGCATACCAAAATTTTGAGGTCCTAACCCCTGGGTTTCCATGGTTTTACGGCATATGAAATGTTGAGGTCCTGGGTTTCTAAGGTCTCATGTCACATGAAATGTTGATGTCCTGGGATTCCAAGGTCTCACGGCATATGCAAATGTTGAGGTCCTGGGATTCCAAGGTCTCGCGACATATGCAAATGTTGAGGTCCTGGGATTCCAAGGTCTCGCGGCATATGGATGTTTTAAGGTCCTGGGATTCCAAGGTCTCGCGGCATATGGATGTTTTAAGGTCCTGGGTTTCCAAGGTCTCGCGACAAAAATGACAATGCAAGGTCCAGGATCCATCAAGGTCCCAGACCTTGGACTCTGCGAACCCTGGATCTCGGATCTTTTTGGGACCTTGGCACAAGTCTGACTACTACACTTTATCTCCGTCTCAGAACACCGAATCGCTGGTCTTTATCACACACGGATCACCAGTTGACCGCTTTGTCGATCGGTCCCGCACGCAAGGCCCTAAAACATATGACAATATGATCGGCCCGCACGCATATGACAAGCGTTGACGTGTGTCGTGCGTGAGTAATCGTACAGCCACCTGCCACAATGGCCGACGTTGCGCTATTTTGTGATATCTTTACCGACATCTTGTGTGATATGATTGAACTTCCTCCTCATAGTCGCTGTCGATAGTTCTTTAGCCCGCTCTCCGCTGGCCATATTCACAATAGAACTCTACTCGTACCCTGACTCCTATTCTACTCCTATGTTAATACCGCCGTCTGTTCATGGTGTCATAGTGTTCGCTGGCGTGAAAATATGGTCCGAACTGCTGATTACGGAAAGTGGAAGTGGACGAAGCAGCGAGAATCGTATTGTGCATATCTGGGGCTAGTGCTTCTTATGTTTCTAAAAAAGTGATTGTGCTTTGGCTAATGCCGTTTAATCAATTTACGTATTTAAACTCACCTCCATAAACTCTGTCATTCACTTATAAACACTTGAAGCACTTAGTATTGTCCGTTTTAAATCCTTCCATTTTGAGCCACATTTCAAAGATCATATGTTATGCATAAATTTCTAGCATAAGTCTACTTGCATTCAACGTGGTATTTCTGGCGCCCTGGCATTTGCATTCAGCATCTCCAGCCCTGAACACGACAAACTAATTGGCCATGATTCAGCATAATTAGCTATTTCTGGGCCGGAATTATCTAGCGGCTAGCGCTGCCGTGCTGGTTATGCAACGTCGCCAGACAGACCAACCCTCCCCGGCTGAGCATCGCGTCTTTGTCCGTCGAACCGCCTGACCCCGTCCTGGGAAACACTGGGGCCGGCCCGTAGTTGCGTCCGCGAAGTAACTCGGTTAGCCCGCTGTGGGCTGTGTGTCATTAGATAATGTCGTCCGGCGAACCGATACCGCTGGTGACCGGAACGTGGGCCGGCTCGGAGCAGTAGTGACCTGGGGTCAGCTCCGGGGGCATCGTTCCGAGGTTTGGCACATGTAATAGGCTTTTGTCCGTCTTGATCCACCACGGGGTGTCCAATTTTACACTTGATTTATATGTATCGTACATACATAGCTGGAGAATTGTGCTGGGCTGAGGGTGCTTGAGCTCTCCAAATTCCACGCCGGCTTGGCTTTGGAGCCGCAACAGACAGCGGAGGTCAAAGTTACTGCTAGGGCGGCAGCGGCTTTGCTGCGCCTGAGCACCCCAGTTCGACACAATTCTTCTCCTATATGTATGCATCTTTTTCGCTTGGTTTGTTGATTGTGGGCGAATGACATTATTCCCAATTGATACTCACCTTCCAAGCATTGAATTAGCCATTGTTCACTTCGATGCAGGAGATCATTCACCGTTGCCACGCTAACAGACGGTTTGGTCATCATGCCTTAGTACCAACGCGGCTGTGGCGGCTTTGCTGGCCTGGGTACGCCTTGTCCACATCTCTCAGGGCTTGTTCGCCAGCTGCTTCCTGTCTCGCTGACCGGTGCCTAGGCTTGTTTGCTGGCTGCCGTCCCTCCTACTGTTCAATCTCTGCTCTGTAGTGGTCGTGGCTCCGCTCACTATTCAGACACTTGTTCGCTGGCCGCGGCCCGCCTCTCTAACGACTGCCCAGGCTTGTTTCGCTCGCCGCCCAGGCTTGTTTCCCGGCCCCGCCTGGTATCTGACGTTCGCTGCGGCCGGCTGGAGCCGAGTTCTGATGATAGATGCCGCCGTCAGAGCCAGCTAATGATACTGGACTGGCCGGGCGTGGGGAGTGTTTCCGCACCGCTGCCCCGCCGCCGTGTAAGCCGCCTCTCGGACCATCTGACACCGGCGGAGGGCGTCATAAAGCGTCACCAAGTGCCGGCCGGGTGTGAGGAGCTGTCAGCGGAAGATGGCGGTGTCATAAGCTGACAGCAGTCAGACGTGGGCAGCAGCTGACGGTGGACGCTGACAGCTGTTCTGTGAACAGTGCTCACAGCCGTCAGCAGCTTTTGCAACTTTGATGGGTGTTTGTCGGCGAAAAGCTCTCTGCAGACAGATGCTGTCGGGAAGCAACCTAAGTCGGAAGGCTTGTGTATAGCACCTGGGTCGTCTCTTAGTTGCTAACGGACTAGGATTGTGCCTTTGCAGTGGCGAATGCCCACATAACAATTAATGTGATATTGTGGACCATATACCGAGCTCAGCTGGGTGGACACACGCTTCAATAAAATGAATTGAAAATGAACATTCAACGCCCATTTCTACACTTATTATTTGCATTTATCTCAGTGGGTAGATTAATGTTCATTTTCTTTTCTTTTTTACATCAATATATTCCTTCAAAACACGACATTTCACTGCATGCTGCATGCTGTACACATGCAGCAGCGTGCGCCGCTGCCGTCATGGTGCTACGGTTCTCGTTAGGCGCGCGCGGACGACGTCATCAGCGTCATCTCGTAGCCGCCAATATCTGTCGCCATCACCTGCTGGCAGCCATCAGCGTCTGTCGGCTGATGAGCCGCCAGCCGTTTGGATCCATCAAAACCACTAACACCGGTCATTAGTAACAGATAGGTGCCGTCATCTTCTGTCAACCGTGAGCAGGATGAGCACCTGTCAACGAGGGCTGTCGAACATCAAAGAACACCGACTTCTCTGCACTTGTAGGCCACCTGACTGGCTCACTCACATATGCGTCAGGACGGACATCTCCGCCAGTAAGTCACGGTGTGGACACTGGTCGGTGAGCACTGATGGCCGCTCGTTGTCCATGTCCTGTCGGACAGCCGTTAGCAGCGAGAAGCAGCGACGGCCGTCCATCAGAGGCCGTTAGGGCGCCATCAGCGCAGACGGGCCGGCTGAGTTTGCTGATTGTCTCCGCAGTCTGTGTGCCGGCTGAGAGGGCGATCAATAGGCCCGCGCTGCTGACGGCCGCCTCCGCCGCCGCCGCCGCTGAGAGCAGCCAGCCGGTCGGCCGGGCGGGCCGGCGGGACCTCGACTGGTTGGTCGGCTGGTCGGGTGGTTGGTTAGTTGGTTAGTTGGCTGGATGGCTACTTGGCTGGTCGGGTAGTTGATCTGCAGGTTTGCAGGTTGATGGGTTGGCTGCTCTGTTGACTGGTTGGCGGTCGCCCGGGAAGTCTAGCAGGGCTTTGGTTGGTTGGTTGGTTGGTTGGTTGGTTGGTTGGTTGGTTGGTTGGTTGGTTGGTTATTTGGTTGGTTGGTTGGTTGGTTGGTTGGTTGGTTGGTTGGTTGGTTGGTTGGTTGGTTGATTGATAGATTGCTTGGTTGGTTGGTGGGGTGATGGATCTCTAGGTTAATTGGTCTGCTGGCACGTTGACTGGTCGGTTGGGCTGGTCTATCGGTCAGTCGCTCACTCAGTTGGTCTGTCGGTCAGTCGGTCAGTCGTTTGGTTGGTTGGTTGACTGGTGGTTCATGGTTAGTCGTTCAGTAGGTCGATCCCGACCATGGTCGGTCACTCTCATGTTCCATGGACCAGCCGCCCCACCGGAGGACACTTGTGCAATCACAGGTCCTCGCAAGGCGAGCACCGGCCGGCCGGGCTCGGCGCTCGCCGGCTCCGTCGATTGCCGCTCGTGCACCGTCCGTCCGCGCCAGGAGCTCTCCTGGCCGACAGGACGCTCACAGCGGACGACAGCAAGTGTCGACGTCGCTCAGCGGTGTTGGAAGCCATCAGCAAACGCTCCATATCGTCAGCGCTCGCCGGCCCTTCAGGCTGGCGACGCGGCGCGGCTCAGCTTTCCTCTGACGTCATCGGCCGGTCTTTTGTTGGGCACCTACACGGCTGGCTGGCTCTCCGATGGAGGCCAAACGCTGCGACGCTCTCGGCAGGGGCAATGGAGAGGCGGGTCGAGGCGATGGCCGGCCCTGGGAGCCTGTGATATGAGCAGAGCCTGGCTGAGTCTCGACGTCTGTGATCAGAAATATCGAGTCGAACGGTGATGTTCTAGCGTGTATCACTGGCGAATTGGCTGGAACGAGTAAGGGGAAGGACGTGTCTGGGTGATGGGTCCTGAGCGCAGTATGTTATGCTGATGACGCAGTGCAAAGCTCGGCAGTAATGAAAAAGGGATGTAGGGATGTAGGAATCGTGACTTATGTTTGACGAACTTTGATTATTTTCTTCCAAAATACTTACAGCTTATCCCACTCAATGACAATCATGATATTTTAGTGCTATTTTTCCATGTTATTATCTTTGGAGAAAATTTTAATAGGTATTCATTAGCACAAATTCGTCGCAGTTTCTCTGCAGCTCCTCATTCCGGTGGATAGTTTAAATTAGCATTTGCTGCCTGTGATGTGCCTCAGGTCATTGGGTAGCCGACAGCCGTAGACACTGCTCTGCTAAGATACCTTCATCTGGTTATGTAAGCTCTAGTCTCGACATTCTTTTGGTCACAACACAACCGAACCGTGGTGTGCTGGCGCACCGCGGCCCCGCAATGGCTAGATCACGCCGACTGGGAGCGTAGGCTGTGCCGCAGTACATTACTGTCGTGCGGCACAGCGGACTCGCAGGCGTCTGGAGCTCAGCCGTAAATGCGGCACTGCGCGGACTGGTAGGAATTTAGGAAACCATGGCATATTGAATCGCGTCAGGCGTTTACTGTTTAGGTAAATCTCATGTAAAAATTTTGCTGCTTTTCGGATGTGCAGTTCCCTATTCCACAAACCACAGAATGGCACTGTGATGCATGGTTTTAAATTGTTATCGTTTACTTGCGCCATATAAATTAGCTTCACAGCGGTCAGGCAAAGGTCTTTTTGATTTCATTGCTGGCAAGCATGTCATGATACAGCCGAAATCTGTTTATTCTGCAATCTCATGCAGCGCATCGCTCGAAATACCTGGCTTGAAGGTCATGGATCCTCCGGTAGCGTCAGAACAGGCGTTAGGCCAGACGCGGCTAGAATTATGTCAACGCTTACCACACTGGAGAAGATTCAGATTTTTTTGTACATTTTTATGTTTCTCTAATTTTTTCTGTTATAGACATTCTGCTCTTCTAGTACCTGCATTACAATAATCGCCTTCATACCCATTCGAAATGAGCTTTCATCCAGAGACAAAGACAACGCCCACTCGCATTTTCTGGCTAAGCAGTGAAATTATGCATTCAGGACAATGCCATTTTAAGCTACTTAAACATTTAGTGCCATCAGCATATTTAATTCTACTTCGCTACGTCCAGAAATGCTCGCATAAGGCGGCTGATTCTGGTTTGGTTGGCGATCGTGGCATCTTGTAGACCTCTTGGCTTATCATCGTGCCGTTCCCAGTCTGAAGTCACACCTGTGATGTGACATGACAGGACGTTTCACGTGCCCAATGTGCAGGTAAGTCAAGCTGCATTAAATATCAGACTATATGTTGCATACTTGTCCTATTTTAATAGAGGTAAACCGTGTCGTCTTTCCAAGATGGCCTTAATTCTACGGTCTCAACTCTTCATGAAAAATTATAATTGTTTAGCTAACATTTCGTTTTATGTCACGATATTCTAATCAATTGTCAACAATACCATTCGGCTTGTTTTAGTCAGTAGATAGCTTTTTGTTGCTAAAATATTGAACATCACTAAGTGTGAATGAATGATGAAGGTTTTAAATAAAAAAATCATAAGCATTCAAAAGACGAACTCTCGCTAGTTTAGTTGTCTACAGTGATGAATACCACACTTTAAAGCGCGCGGATCTAGCCCTTTTTCGTATTGTGCGTCTTTAAACAAAGGAGAGCGTGAGCGGGGCCCGGCTTTCTATTCATTTGGCTGTTGGGTGGTCCCTTACAGCTAAAGTTTTAACTTTATCAGCTGGGAGTTTTCCACCATACTCAAAGCAGTATTGAAATGTTTCTTTTTTTTCGGAAATAAGCAAGGCACCCAACAATGATAACATGCATGTTTGCGTGTTTCCAACGCACATTTACAACTCATTTATGACTGAGCAAATGAGAAACTTCAAGGCTTTGGCAACTTCTATCCTTGTTATAGAATGTCATCTGCAGCTTGTCGTTTTTAGAAATGTCATGCCAACCGTACAAATAAGTAATCTTAGACATTCAGCAGTTGCATTATTTTGTCGTAGAAAACTCAGTATATCACAACAAATTGGATCACCTTAAACGCATCTAACGCACAGGTCAGATGCGTGACTCCAACCCCCCCCCCCTCCTCCCGTCTCCCACGTGTGCCATCTAATCGGGTCAGCCGCAGCCGTGTGCGGCGACCGCGGTCCCACCAGCAACAAGTTGGCCGGCCCAGTGCCGGCGGCCACATTGGGCCAGTGTCACATTGATCCCCAACCTCCGACGAAACGGCCGGCACGCCGACGAAAAATACGGCCGCGTTGCCGGCGCCCCAAGTTGGTGAGGACCGCGCCGCGTCCCGAATATAAACGACGCGACGCTAGGCCGCCTCGCTGGTCCGCAGCTCTGGGCCGGCCCGGCGGCGCTGGTCGCTCAGCGCAGCGACCGGCCGACAGCTGAGCGCCCAGATAGATACGGGTCGGGTCGGACTGGCGTCGTCAAATTTCATTAGCGTGGCGCTCGGTGACAGCGGCTGGGGCCGGACCGGTCCGCTGTCGGCTCGACGGAGGCGTCGGCTTCCGGAATGGCGATGGTCGGAGTTGTCTGCCGTCCAGCGGTCAGTCGGAGCCGACTGTCGGCGAATGAAATGACTGTGTCAACTGTTGGCCTGGATTTGAGAGCGCTGCTGGCTCACTGAGTAACAGACGCGAGATCAGCTGCGGTCGATGTACTGGAGACGGGATTAGCGATTGTTGCAATATCCGTCACATGCTAAGTGCTAACCTTGCAACGCAAGGCTTATATTGTGAGCTGGTAGTACAGTTGCGACGATCTAATCCAACATCCATTTTTAGATTTAAAAAAGAAACAGGCAACTGTTGGAAAGTCACCATGGTCGTGGATGAAATCTTGGCAATGAAGTTCCTCAGTTTGCCGAGCTGGACAATAGAAATGTTCCACGTTGTTATAGTTACTAGCGTCAACTTGCCATTTCGACCGAGCGTGGATTAATCTGGGCCATTTTCAGCTGTCAGCCAGAATCAGTCCAACGCTGATAGGACTATGTCTTCAATCGTGCAGCCAATTCCAGTGATCAGTTTCTACAGAAGAACCATTCTTTTTCAAAGGCTGCGGCAGTTCACCAGTCGAAAAGAAAGTCGGCGTGTTTTATCTATGTACTGATAGGCTATTACTGGTAGCACAAATAACGTTTTTCACAGACCCTGGGTTTGGTTTGGTTTTTACTTCTCAACCTTTAAAGTGCTTGATTATTAACGCGTTCTAGGTAATCTGCTTGCTCCTTTGACCCGCGGCTATCTTTAGTGTACCGACTTTGTGCCTCTACATTTTTTTTTTAACGGACTCAGAATTGCTTCAACGAAAGTACAAGTCGTTTTCTTTCTTGCATCACTGACACTGCTCATGTTTTGCGCTTGCTCTGGAAATTGCCGTCCAACACCGCCCCACACCAGCACCCCACTGCTCACTGGACGGCTGTAAATTATTGTCTCTCTCCCGCTGTCATATCCATTCGTCATCGTCCTCTCTCCCTCCTCTCCATCACCCCTCTCCCCCACTCTAACGCAGAGTGCACCCCACTCACCTCCCCCTCTGGCCCACAGCCAAAACGACAGTGAGGTGATTTTCCACGACGCGGCCTTCCTGAACATGACTGAGGTGGGCTACGTGTGGATCGTCACTGAACAAGCCCTGGCCGCCAGCACGGTGCCCAAAGGTGTGCTGGGGTTCCGACTGAGCGCCTCCGACGAGACCAAACACATCAAGGATAGCTTGTGAGTACCTACCGCGCTCTCCATAGAGGAGGGATGGCTCTGAGAGGGACGGCTGAAGAGCAGAACGCTCGTCGAGGACGCCTGGCGAAAGTAGGTGCATAAAAGAGAATCGGAATTAGATGAGAGAGCCAAATGGATGCGAACTTGCGGCGTAAAAGGCGACAGAATGGAAATGGGGACAGATTAGGAATATAGATGCGCTGCCAAAGTACAGTTTGTTCAGAACTGCCGTTAGCGCCGGTTGTTATTTATCGGCATTGAAATGTTGATTAGTCAGCTTTTAGCCTCACCTTAGGTACGGGCAAGACTGTAAAAAGTTGCTGTAGCGCTGAATGTAGATGTAGATTCTATATCTACATTCAGCGCTGTAGAAGGTTGATGTTGATGATTGTCCCGGTGATACATGACACCCACATGACCACGTCGCCATTCGAGGTCAGCCGAGCTTATCAGGCCCATTTATCCTTCCTGGCATGCCTGTGATGCCGATCAACATCAGGAAGACGTAGTAGCCGTGGTGATATATGCATGTGTTGTTGCAGCTCTTGATCAAACTTAATAACATGTAAAACCAGCCTGATGTTTTGAACACACGGTCGTTCATCATTGCGTAAGTTTTTTACTACCAAAAAAAAGTGACAGCTACGAGATTGAGATGGTGCGCTCGTGGTAGTTATGTGCTGATTACATGTGGTGATATGGTTCTGCAGAAACTGGAACATAAATCATCAGTCCTTGAGAGAACTTGATGCGAACTGTTTTTCTTTTATATTGAAGTTAAGAGGAGTGTGTTGATGGGTGGGTTATTACCAATGTTCGTTTTTATGCTTTTATGTCGTTTTGCGTGCAAAATTTTCAGAATAATTTCGTTTAAAATTATTCCACATTTGTTTCATTAGGCCCCTAAGCCATACATCAAGAACTCGTGACCTTTTTATCTGAGTCTCAGTTAGAGCGCGACCAGTCGAATGTTGCCACCCCATGTACAAATTGAGAAACAATATTTTTTTACTGACGCGTAAAATTACTTGGTAAGAGCGCTTGGTAAGAGCCCAGGGTAGGAATCCTATGAATTTCTGCCAGGTCATTTCCCTGTCCAATGCTTACATCTCTGTTCGACCTCTATCCACGACTCTATAATCCATCTGGTGCCGGGTCAGGCGGCAGTCAGACCCTGCCTCGATAGTAGCTCGCCGGATGGTCATCTTCTGAGCGGGCGGCGACAATAAAACGCCGTTTCATCGGCGCTTTCCATGCGCGCCGCGCCCGGGGCCGTCGTTTGTTCAATCGGCCTGATCGGACCCCCGGGAGCCGAATGGGTGGGGGCGGGGCAGTTTGACAGGTCATGTGTCAATCGGCGCCCTCCGCCGCCGCCCCGGCGCACGGCGCTGGCACCGGCCGCCGCCCGCCGGCACCGGCACCGCTCGCCGCGCCCGGCCGGATTGGGAGCCTTCTAATGACCAGAGCAGGCCGCTCTGTCAGCGTCCAATCTCGGCCATCTCCCAAATCGACGCCGCTCGTGAAGAGAATGGCCAAAGCGGTGTGTGATCGAAGGGGCTCGCCAGAAAAATGTATCGGCTCGGACGTATTGTGGCCGCCGCGGCGGAGAGGCCGGCCCGGCCGGGCTGGCCCGCGCGGCAGGATATTGCCGCACGGTGGCATTTTCGTATGGCCGCTCCGCTCGTAATGAGGTAACGATGCCCGTCACATGTTGTTGATGATAGCGCCATTTTTAATAACATAAAATTAAATCCCGCTGGCGACGAGATCCATCAAGCTATAATACTTACTTCGTAAAATTTTCTCAGGATATGGCCCATGGACGTCGACAAGTCTATTTTATCTAATTTATATCCCGGTCGCTTATAACTGAGCGTTGTGGCGGCTCTGTATGCATCACACGAGCTAGATAACGATGTCTATTTGGGCCCGGGCGCGCCCAGACAGGCGCTGCTGTAGAGCCCTGGAAGCGCCGGCAGCTCTGCATGCACTGCCCGGCCGTAGTGCGTCATAGGGCGCCGATCAGGCGGCTGTCTTCTCCGGGTGTCTCGCTGGCAGCGTGTGTGATCGCCGCCAAGACGCGCAGAAGAGCCGTCCGCGTGACGCGTGTCTCCTGTGACCCGAGAACAGAAGGTGGCGTGGGATAATTGACTCGGTATCGTGTGCGTGTCAAACGAATGAGCGCACCGCTGCCGACAGAGATGGAGAGGGGAGGAGGAGAAGATGAGAAGAGAATTGGGTGGAGAGAGAGAGAGAGAGAGAGAGAGAGAGAGAGAGAGAGAGAGAGAGAGAGAGAGAGAGAGAGAGAGAGAGAGAAAAAAAGGGAAGGGGAGATAGAAATAGAGAAAGAGAGAGAGAGGGAGAGAGATGGGAAATATAGAGAGAGGGAGAGAGAAATAGAGAGGGAGGGGGAGAGGAGGGAGGAAATGGAGGGAGAGAGAGAGGGATGAGAGGAGACAGAGAGGCAGAGAGAAAGAGTAACAGAAAGAGAGAATTGATTCAAAAACTTTGGTAGTGTTTAGAGTAAGGGCGATGATAAGAGGTAAAATGTGAAAACTCTTCCCGCGGGCGGGCGGTGGCGGAAGTCGGGCGTCAGCTGGTGCGGAACGAGTCGAGTTTCGCCGGGTATGGCTCAACCATGGATGAAGTAGAACCTGGATCGGCAACTCCTCGATGTTTGTGACCACCGCTAGGTGGCAGTGGTGTCGAGCGCTAAGGACGCGGGGGAGCGGGTGCTATTCAAAACAATGGTCGGCGTCGCGTTGTAGGATCGTTTGCCTTGTTTTTTGAAAATTTAAGCCCCTTTGGAGCAGATTGGAAGGTTTCAGAAGATGGAGGAAGATGGCAAGGTAAGATTGGTAAGTTTTTTTTTGTGGTTGGAGGGTCTGAGTGGCCTAAAATATTACTGTAAAGAGCGGCTGTTGACGATACTTGCGCACATTGCTTCTCGCCGTATGTCGTTAAAAATCGTATAATTTCCGTAATTGGAATGTTTAATCACTTATTTATATGTTTAATTTTATGTTTGTTATATGTTTGTTATATGTTTGACACATCATGTCTCAAGCTTGTGTGTCATTGTCAACCACAAATGACAAAAGAGTGCCGACCCTGGTCCCTGACATCAGCTTCCTTCTTTTCTCAAAGCCAAAAGGTCCAGAGTAGTACGAAGAAGTTTGTGAGTTTCCCTCTATTGAATGATATATAACAATCACCTTTTTTTAGAACGAGTGCTAGCCAAACTGTGTGTAGATAGCAGATAGATTTAAGTAAGATAAAGCCATTTTAAACTATGTAAGCCTAGCAGATAAGGTGTTAAGCTTGTGGGTACTTTTGTTTGGGAGTATCTTGTCAAGGTATTATTTATTTTATTTTTTGCCAACATCATCGCAATGTAAAATACTTTTTGTGATGTTGTGGGGAAACAGTTTGCCTTGGAATGCCCTCACTCTCCATTTCATTACGGTATGCTCAGGTATCTAATTTCCCTCTCTCACTCTTTGTTTCAGATCAAAGAGATGGGTTCAGTTTCCACGGTGTGCTGACTTGAATTGGCATCCTGTGATTTGTGATGTGAATTATGATGCACGCACACGCAGGCAGGTGCACGCCCACTGCAGACACGTGTGACGTGACGGCAGCAGGCGGCCGGGGTGTGAACTGTGAACTGGCTCGACCGAAAATGTTTAAGGTATCACAGCGTTTGTAACTGACTAACATACCCACTACGGGCATACCCATTGAGCGGATAATGCGTTCGTGTGCATCGTGTTTGCATTTATTCCCGATATACTCTGGTGGGAGGTGTGAATTGGAAACCAACTTGGTGCTACGACACCGTTTAGTAGGCATGTGGCACGTCGTTTCTCGAAATCTACCTATCAGTCTATGCAATAATATGCATTGTATACATTGTGTGTCATCTTTCACCTTAGTTGTCATTGAACCTGTGTTAAATTCTGAACTTCAGGCCGAGACAGACTATTTCCACAGTCAGGAAATCGCACAAGAGAGCCTATTCAAATCAATCAATCGCACGCAATCAATCAATCAGTTGCAATAGCATCAATCGCACGCAAGGAGGTGCGTGTTATGGATGAGAGTGCGACCGGGGTTTATTTGAATAGACTCTCGGTCTCGCACATGATTTCTGACTGCGGAAAGAATCGGTTTCAGCCTGTACTCAGTAGGCAATTCGCTCATGCGACGGCAAACATAAGTTTAATATGGAAACAGTTTTTTAACGAAACGGTGTATGGTAAGCTTATAATCCTGGAATGCTTCTTGATAGAAATTGTCAGTGGTGCAGATGTTCGTTAATCGATATGACAGCATTTGTCTTGATCTTTATAAGTCAGTCAAAATGGCTGTAGCAATGATTTGGATGTTTCACGGCGGACGGCACATTTCCTCTGCGGTCTACCGACGACTGAGTTGGAATGCTCAAGCTGATCAGGGGCAATCCGAGTGATAGACAAAGTCGTTTGATCGAAGGTATTTTCAGGCAGCTGGCAGAAAGCGCCTGGCCTGGCCATGAGAGCTAACAATACGACGTGCTGAGGTAAAATCGGCCAGTCGCGCTCGGTAAACGACCCACCACTGACCACACCATTCTTTCCAAAACGATACATAGTCTATGGAACCGCCCTGGACCGCTCTTCCGGAACCCGACACTGTTGGCCTATGCCAAACTTAGCCGCGGCTGGTTCAGGCCATGTAACTTGCCGGTCATTTTCGGACTTTGCTGGTATCGGCCGCTGTCTGACTGGGCGGCGGCGGCGGGCTGTCCTTAGCAGGGATCAGTCTGCTCGATAGGTGGCAGCACTTTCGGGCGGTCGCGCAATACAATGGGAATTCCGCGGAGTTGCCGATCCAGGTAGTAGGTAATCCATGGCTCAACTTTGGCTGCGTTAATTCTGCCGGTGCGGGAAAGAAACTAACCTGTGCCGGCCTCTGGCAGCTGCTCACGTCACGTCGCTGTCAATGGCGGAATGGAAGACTATTGGAGCGGCGCCGTTCAGCCGAGCTCAATCTGCGGACGTAAATTTGTGTCTCTGTGACGGCCGGCCGCCGGGAAGCGGTCATTTCTGGTCGGAGCCGGCCCGTTTGGCTGAGCTCTTCTAAGCCGGCGCGGCGGCCAGTCTCGTTTAGGGGTGTCGGAGAGCTGATGTGAGCGGCCACGATCGCGGCTGAGCCGGCCACTGAGGCTGTGCTGCGCTCTGGTGCCGGCTGGAGTTGTGTCTGTCGGCCTCCAAAGACCTATCCACTGGCGATAGATCGGTTTGAGGTGTCTGTGATCGTGACTGCCAACGGCCGCTAACGTCGGTAGAATCAGGTTTATTGGACGGATCTCGTAAGGTGGTTCGAGTGAACGGTGGGCCTAACGATGTGCTTGAATAATTCGAATCGAGTGTTTCATTAATTTGTGGTGAAGTGTCTTTCAACTTCATATTTCCATCATGTGAATTTGAAATAAAAACTTTTAGTGGTGATGATCATCCCCTCCGTAACTCAGAAAAAAATCGATAGCTCTTATGACAAGAATGCTAAACTTTGACATGCATTAGATCGTTTTCCCTTTAGCTTAATAATTTTCATCCTTGATATTTTATCAAGTATTTTTGTGTACTTTAAAAAGGCACACATTACTTTTCTATTGCAATACTTCTTTCTGCCTTTGTAGCTATCACAGCAAATGCCATCTGCTCTTTCGCAAATCGTTTCTCCATGGCAACGTGGCATGGTGTTGAGAATGTGACTGCCATCCATTTTGTCTTACGACCCAACAGATGGTGCCATTTGCGACGACATCGTATATCATAGGTCAAAACCATAGCACCATAATACGTTTTGGGCCATACATAAGGGCTGCTTGATGGCCGCTCACTCGTAAGAACATAGTAATGTAAAAGATACCACTTAGATGAGTCGATAATACAGGTATGTAAGCACTTGTACTTACATACCGATATTCTCGACTGCTGAGTTTTAGCACCTTTAGCACCTACAGTCTACACATATGCACACATACCTAACCTATACTGACACATCACCCTGACAGTAGCCACGTGCGCCGCGGGCCGCGGCTGACGTCTGGGCGGCTCAATTCAAAGTTGGCCGTCGCCGGGCCGTCGGTCACTCCGGCTCGTCTCGGCACTGTTATCTTCGTCCCCGGTGGGACTGCTCCGGCGCCGAGCGCCGCTCGGGTGTCCACTGACCTACATCGCCCCGTGCCGATAGCCGGTCCGTGCCGCGGACATGGGGCCGCTGTCCGCTGAGACTGGGGTCGGTCCGTGTCGCGGACATGGGGCCGCTGTCCGCTGAGACTGGGGTCGGTCCGTGCCGCGGACATGGGGCCGGTGTCCGCTGGGGCTGGGGCCGGTCCGTGCCGCGGACATGGGGCCGGTGTCCGCTGAGACTGGGGCCGGTCCGTGCCGCGGACATGGGGCCGCTGTCCGCTGAGACTGGGGTCGGTCCGTGCCGCGGACATGGGGCCGCTGTCCGCTGAGACTGGGGTCGGTCCGTGGCCGTGTGACATGGGGCCAGTCCGTGTCGTGGGGCCGATTCCCCGGAGACTGGGGTCGGTCCGTGGCCGTGACATGGGGCCAGTCCGTGTTACGGACACGGGGTGGCGCCCCTGAGACTGGGGTCGGTTTGTGTCTATCTATGACACGGGGCCAGCATGTGACGCTGACACCGTGCCGGCCCGTGCTTTAGACTGTCAGTGCGCGCTTCTGATATTTCGTGGGCTCTTGACTGCAACACGGGGTCGGCTTGCATCTGCTATTCTGCTTATCCGTGCCCCCCAAACGTCAGTGCCATTACCACGATGCCATTCCTTTCCTCTGACACTTCCCTCGTCGTTTCTCATTCTCAGGTACGTTCTGGCAGCCGCCCTGAAGGAAATGTCGCAAAAGGAGAACATCACGGAGGCACCCAAGGACTGCAACAACACCGGAGACGGCTGGGAGACGGGAAAAACCCTGTTCAAGTGAGCCCCCGCCCCCCCCCCCCCCCTCCCCCGCCGGGCTGATGCGTTCCGTGCTCCGTTTTTCGTTCCGAGTGCGGACGGTCGTTAAGCGGCGACTGTGCGGAATACTGACGACCGTTTAACTGAGTCGCATCTGGGCCCGTCTGATTTACTGGACTTCCAGTCCGCTGGGAGACGGGCTATGGTGTTGCGTCGCGTGAGGCGATTATGTGTGCCGGTAGCGTCCGGCGTGGCGGGGGAGGATTTTGTGTCACGAGGGATGCTGTTTAACTAATGTGTTTTGATAAGCGTTATTTATACTGCAAAGAGTGATGAAGCATCTGCACGAATGGAGGAAGAAATTGTTGCAAAAAATATATGTTTTTATAGATCTTCCGCTTTGGTTTGTTTCCTTAATTTCGAAAAAGACACCACGTAAAGCGCGTCAGACAGAATCTTCATCGATTCATCATGTTCTGAGAATTGCAATCTCAGCGTCTGGGAGAATTCACAGCTCGTTTATGAAGTGAAGATAAATCTCCGAAACGCTGGGCAACAAACGCGAACCATTCTTCACGGATCTCATCAATCATACTACTAAGGATCTTCTAACTCTGAATTACCACTGTTTCTGTTTCAGGTACATTCGTAAACAAGTTCTGTTCGACGGGCAGACGGGAAAAGTCGCTTTCGACGATAACGGAGACCGCATCAATGCAGAATATGACGTCATCAATACAGACAGCACCCGTACCAAGCGGATAGTGGGGAAATACGCCTATTCAAAGGTAGGTCCGCACCCTCAGGTGATAGATGGCAGTTTGGCGCAGCAGCTTGTCTGTGCAGGATTCATTGACAGTGACATGTGCCAACATTTATTAATGCTGGCGATCACTTGGAGAATCTATCGATTTCGCTCAATCTGTGACAGATTGTGTTATTCTATCCCATCCCAGCGATACATCAAAGCAATCGGATGATCCCATAAACTGATTGGCTTAGACACAACGCAAACTCGGAATTGGTTTGATTATGGACACTATCCCGTGGGAGACCCTGAGACAAGTTTTGGTGCACGTACGGATTTAGAAAGAATTTAGTACAGTGCTGGCATAAGAGGGATTTCCTCAGTCGAACGGCAAGTATAGACTCTGACTTTTGAATGTTTTGAATCCGACCTCGCCCTTCGTACATCCATCGTGCTGTTGTTTGGAAAGGCCGCCCCGGCTGGCTGCAAACGGCCCTCAACACTGAAAGATGGGCGCAGCTCTTCGATGCAGTTACATTGAACGCTATGATAATCTTGGATCCGATGCAGCCTCTTGCTTTGTTTTGATCGGATTTAGGGAAAGAGCAAGCTCTGGCCGACCTATGGGTTCCAAGGACGCAAACACGATCGAGGTCAAAAGGCGAGATAAAACTTTGGCATGTGAAATATTGTCCGTCTCGTTTCTAGGGATTACAAATCATGCGAATTGGCTTGCAAGGACTGGTCTAAATATTGCTCATCCTAGAAGATCGCATCAGCGCGAAAAGCGCTGGCTTAATCGGCAGAGGATGGGGTGCACTTGAACACACTTCAGAGTTGGTACTCTACTGAGCAACCGTCTGCGGCAGGGGGACGGGGGAACTAGTCTCCAACTGAACCAAACCAGGGAGGATCTGAGGGTGGCGTTGCAGTCCAATGCCTTACGGTCATTCTCGACTAGCTTCTTCCCTACCTTATTACCATTTCACGTGTTTTCAGCGCTAACTACAGGAATGATTATGCTCTTCGGAAAATAACATCTTGTGTATGATTAGCACCATTCTACTCGGACGACCTGCTGCGAAGTTGTCCATCCAGCTGTTCATCTCAGCTTAGTATGCACAGCGGCTGGGATTCGTATGCCAGCGAACCGAACATCTTGCGTGGAGTGTTGTGAGGCAGGAAAGATCGGGGATGGACCAATCATGATTCTCTCAATCCTGAAACGGCCACGGGCCAAAAGGGCAGTCCGTTGTTGAGCCGCTTTGTTGCACACTGACAGTCACAAATGGGCACAAATTGTATCTAAGAGATTGTATTGAAGCTGTATGTCTGCTGCTAATCCAAGTCATGGGCTGACGAGCCCGAATTGCAGTTATCAGTATGCGGCCCACAGGTTACTGATAACACCAACTTTAACCCGATATTTGATGTGCACGTAGAGGCACGAGTCGTTCTCCAACAGGTATTCCCCAGTTTCCAGTAGTGTTGAATTTCAAATATCCAGCCGGCGTACTGGTCACAGCGTAGGTACCCGCTCAGTCCCGCTGCCATAACGCAGTTCAACTTTGTGCTGCTGCTCGCTTCTCTCGCTACTCTGGTATATGGTGCACTCATTTCTCCCCTCTGTCGAGTTTATGTCCCGCATCTCTTACCAAAACCACAGCGCAGCCTTTGTCGTCGCCTGTATGCAAGACGCTCACTTCGATAAGCGAACGGCAAGTCCCCAATAGCGTCGTGAACGTCACTGCTGCTCCGTGAACGTCGCAGCTGCGCCGCTAGTGATTTCGGCCAGCAACAGCCTCGTCGGGAAAACTGGCCAATCTCTCCTGAGCAAAAATGGCCTGTCGTTCCTCAGTCGAGAGGCCACCGCTCGTGACCCCGCCCGCTCCTCCGCTGCTGGAGATTGTCTTTTGAGGTCGAGTCGGGGTCAACGGGCCTCTTGTCTGAGTGACGAGATTCATTCCGAGTCGGGAGAGTTATTTGGTGTTATTTTAATTAGTTTGGTTTGTGCTGCTGATTCGTGGTATGATGGAAGACGGACTTTTCGCCGGAGAATGTGCCACAGGGTCGGTATTATTCTTCGGCAATGTTTTATGGAGCACAACTCTGCTCTTGCGTGATTCACGGTGCCTTATAGTTCTTTTACTGCTTTTGAGTTTTTCATTTTTTCATCGTTTATTGCCACAAATAAATAAAACGGAAGAACATACATAAAAGGATTTTTTCTGTGCTATGCTTCTTTATGTTAATCTCTCTATCCTAAGTTACGTTTCTTCATTTAAGCTAAGAAAATGTTCGACATCAATTAGTTATAGTTCAAGTTCAAGTTCAAGTTCGGTGTATTGAGGACATTTCCACATAGTGGCTTAATATTTAGTCCGAGTCAGAGTACATAGATAAAAACATGACACAGTCAATATCACAGTAAATCACAATCAAGAGATGGGTATATAAAAACACGGTCCAAAGTCGGACAAACCAGACCCTCGACTAGTTCGACAGCCGGCGCAGAAACTCGGCGCGGGTTACAGAGCTGGTGACAGCCGGCGACAGGCGGTTCCACGCCGCGGCCGCTCGGTAAGAAAACGCGCGGCGCGACGCGGACAGGCGGTATAGTGACTGTGTTTATCCTCATTCAGTCAACAGGCATCGTTGACATTGATTGCATTTGCTTGTATTGATTGCAAAGCACGACAATTTTCAACTGCCGTTAAATAGTGTGAGCTTACTGAAGCACTAGACGCGATAGTGACGCGCGGGGCGCCGAGATCGACGCGTCGAGCGCCGGCCGAAACCGTCCGCCGGATTAGCGTCAGGGGAGTGGTGGCACAGGTGTCGCCTGAATCATAGATGGACGAACGGGAGACACGGCACTCAAATTATTTACGAACGACGACAACACGACTCTCACAAATGCCAGCGACGCGACCGCTGAATGCGCACGCCGGCTGACGTACTTGGGCTGAAGTATCCGCCAACTAAAGCAGTTTACTCACCATAGCTGTTCGCCGTGCTATTATAATAGAAATTGCATGCCTCGGTAACTTTGAAATCAGCCGCGAGCTCGTCATTTTCCGACTTCTTCCTCAGCGTTATCATTTTCAGATTATAACAGATGACGTTTCGTGCAAAATTGTAAGAATAGTTTGACGTGGGAGAGGGCGGTGGGCGTTGTTTGGCTGAGAGCTGAATCGAGACCGACTACATGCTGGTTGCCGCTGAATGAAGTGATGCGAACACTGGGCGAACTAACTCGTCAATCTGCGGACAAATGCAGCCTATTTCTACCCGGAGCACATGGCCCGATTGAAGTCATTTTTCTTTGGTTCGAGCGAGTGTTGATTGCTCAGCGTCTTCCACTTCCCTAGCACGGAATGAAGCGTGCTGGAGAGTTGATGTGCTAGGAGAGGAGGCGGCGACAAGGCAAGGACCTACAAATCCGCCAACGTTTGATCGAACATTTTCATTGGCGATATTGGTGCCTTCGACCGGAAACACGAGTCACTGGATGTGGGTGAGCTGCTGATGCCAGGATGATTTAGCAAGTGTCACGAAGAGCAGCTTTAATTGCATTCTCTCTCAAGTAGGTTTCTCAAGACCTCAGATGTGTCGGGGGCGGGAACTTACATTGCAGTCTCCAGCCGTGTCGTTCGACCTTCAGGCAACATTTATTGGATTGTCTTCAAAGTTATGCGGCAGGTTGGCGTCATACTTTTGTCTCAGTGGGCCAGGCATTGCGCAGTAAGTCAGACAGCTTCCACACAGCTTGATGTCGCCTTTATATCACATCATATCTCGCTCGAACCGTGACACGTGATCCAGCGGCACTTGACACGTGACTCGCCAGCACCTGTCATAAGTTACACTCGTCACGCTATTCCGTACGCGTGTCTGTGAGGATATGAGTTTCTCAGACGAACCGCTCTGGCTAGGTGTCACGAAGTTGCAGTTATTTTCCAAAGTTGCTCAACGCACAGCACGTTTCCTCAGGCGTTTTCCTTAGCAAAAACATTTGCATGCACTTGATGAGTATTTTCATTTGTAGGCTTTTGCTGCAGTGGGCCAGATGCGCAACGGTTGCATGAATTACTTTTCTGTCTCATGTTTCATGTTTATACTTCAATTACTGATGAGTCCGGTATGTCTTCAGCGTCTTTGTCTGCGCTTGTCTTTTTTGTACGAACACTGAGAGTTTGTCGCCTCTACGCGTTTCTGCGCAGAAACCGCCTACCGTTCATTCATGCTATCGTTCTACCGGGTATCATCCTGCCTCGTTATTGGAAACTGATCTGACCTTTCGCTCGGCCTTCTATTCTAATCCGAGGCACCAATGTGATGGTTCGGAGAGCGCCGGAGATCTCCAATCGGCCATTCATCGGGCGTGCTCTCATTGAGACTCCCGGGATTTCGACTCCGTGCGATTTTACCGTGTCTCACGCATACTGCGACGTGGTGATTATGGGTTTCCGACCTGGTGAATGGGGCACGGCGGATGATGTCTTATTGCGGAATAGGAATTAGACCGATTCCAAAGAAGGAATGATGAAGTTATCAAGCGCAAGCTTGACTATGTAGATTGTAGAAGGTACCACGTTGACTAGTAGGATGGAATTAATTTTTATTAAATGAATACTACCAGACTGGATATCCAATGTCTGCTCACGGCTCCGATACTTTTCACAGCTACCTATTCTTGACGAGAGGGCGTGTACAGGTCTCGCGGGTTTTATCGGTAGGTTTTGCACCTATGAAATTTAGTGAATTTCATTAAGCTTTTCAGGAGTGAAGATGAGATCGATTTATTCGTACACATGCCTGCCATGATCCTCTAAAATGACTTCATGGTATATCGATTAGCTTCTGAGATATAACCGGAAATGTAAAAAGGCAAAACCTACCGCGTAACGCCGCAAGATTCGTACTTGCTACCATTCCGTTCCGTCCGCTGTCCCACTAGCTTGCACGGCTTGCACCACGGTGACTATAAATAGCTTGCACCGTCTGCTGCCCCACAACCTCGCACCTTCCGCTGTCCCACCAGCTCGCGCCGTCCGCCACCCCAGCTCCCGGGCACGGATTTCGGATGTGTTCCAAAGCCATGCAATAAAATGCAGATGAGTCTCAAATCCATCGCGAGGCGTTTGTGGGATCCGTGGAAAGCAGATGTGCTGCAAAGCCGCCGGCTTGTGCAGCCTGAGTAGCCACTCGACGGCCAATCGGTCGCCTTAAGCCAACAGACGGGAAGATGCATGACCTAGCATTGGAGCGATACATTACGCTAGCCAGAGCGATGCATGGCTCGGTACTGGGAGAAAAGCATGGTCCGGAGGCCGGCAGTGTGCAGCAGTCTGTGAAAAGAAACCTGATTATCTGGAATGGTAGATATCATCCAGCCGCCGTACTGTCGCCGAATTTCACCTCCGACATAATGATTGTATGTTTTGTGAACATCGGTCGTCAGACTCAAGGCTTCCTTATCGGATGCCTTGATTTTCGTTTGCCGTGACAATCCAGTCTCTGCCTCGTTTATTTGGTTATTGCCGAGGGCATCAAGGCCCGTCCAGAGACGTCACGCGAAGACCCACATATGTCGCTGTCAGCTCCGCGTCTACTCGTTCCTAACCCTCACACGCCATATCAGCCGTTCGGCCTCGAATAGCTATGGCTTCCTTATCAGTGTCTGTTGGCTTTGTCCGTGTTGTAAAGGTGTTTGGCTCAACACCAGTCTCCAATACAACATCGGATTTTTACACTTCTTTCTGCACAGCGCGAGTTTAGGCGCGTGTCTGGTTTGTATTGCACTACATAGACGTGCAACGGTGGATGCCCTTCTTATTCGATGATCATAACCATCCACTTTCATGCATAAGCTTATGATGTTTTGGAGTGTTCGGAGCTTAGTTTGTAGATACCAACAAGATGAAATTAAAGCAGCGTCATACGAATGCTGCAATGTGCATTCAATGACCGATATAAGTTTGCAGTCCAGCTCTGGGCCTTCAGAATGTATACCATAAACCTTTCCCGAATTCCTAGCAGCAGTGGCGGCCCACTCTATCCATAACTAGCCCGCCGTTCCTTTGACCTATCCAACCGACGGTCAATTACTTCAACCGGCGGCCCATTTCGGAAATGGCTCAGCGTCTGGTCGTCGGCACCCATCTCGTTGGGTCTCGGTGAGGTTTGCGTTCCCGTCGCCGCAAAACGGAGCAGAGACGCAGTTCAGACTGTGACTGCCTTCCAAACTAACGGTGGATGCCTTTGGCCTTTTGGGGTTTTTAGTCTTTGATCGTGATCGATGACTTTGATCCTCCTTTTGATGTCTAATGAGTGGTTTTATTGCTTAGCTTATTTATTTTCATTTATTTTCGTTGGAGCTCTGCATTCAGAATGCCAGCTTCCAATATTTCTTTGAAGAAGTTGAATTTTCCAAATGGCAGCTAACCAAATGTTATAGGCGTATTGTTACAATCGAAGGCTATGTGGAGATAAGTTTCACGACAATGAGCCAACCACCTTACCTACCGGCTCATTGTACTTATCGGTGCTATAGCTCGTGCGTATTTATTATTACTGATTTGCTATCCCTACCCTCGCTGACCGCATTGTGCACGTAGATAACCAATTATTGTTCTTGTTTAGCCAGGGGATTCCCTTCACAGGACGCCAGGTATAACGATTGTATCGCTAGCCTGAGCGTTAATCAAAGGCACCGGTTCCGGTCGCAAGCGATATTTGTCGTAGGTTTTGTGCTAGCTAAATTAATTGAGTGACCTTTCACTCGTGTGACTTATTGAATGAGAAGGACGAAATTGGTCGTTTTAGCCGGCATACAATATCTTGAATTGTAGGGATAATGAGATCTGAAACTTTGGCCAGCCCGTTTATATACATACGGCACGCGCAAATATCCAGATTTGTCGCACAGTTTGTTTGGCAGGAGGGGCCAATACGGTGCCGCTGTACAATGCTACACAAAATAGTTCTTTTTGCATTTCCTCGGTATGGAAGTTGATATGAACAGGGAGCTGATTAAAGGTAGTCACATCTGGAATTTTGAAAATGAGCGGTATCTTCATGAGGGAAAAAGGAGATGCATCGTGAAACTCGTAAGTTGGTGCCTATGAAAATGGCGGCTACAAATGTGTCAAAATGGATCTTTGTTCACCATTCAACAGCTTAAAATTTGGGTTTCTGCAATTCATTTCACACGATAGCTAAAAATACTTCTGACAGCCTCGGCTAAGAGAAATATTTTCTTTGGGAGGCAATTTCCGCACGGTCTGGGAAACGTCACTGTCACTCTCTGGGTAAATCGAGCTCGTTCGGCCAAATTAGAAGTAGCTTATTCGGCTGCTGCGAATCTACAAACTCAACTTTGACTTTGCAAGTCTAAGTTTAAAGTTCGTCGCTAATTTAATTTGAATTGCTTTCAAACCATTGCATGTAACTGCATCATTAAATTTCATCATGTTGTTATTATTGTATGCATTCTTAGCACAGTCATCCCAAATGGGATTGCAAAAGTAGGTACCTAACCTTTTTACGCACTCAACGATAAAGTTGTGATGCTTCTACTTAAATTTTTCTTAAATTTCAGCACCATCCTAAGGTATTTAAGATGGTGCTGAAACAAAACAAATTTTTATATTTTTTCGGATAAATTTTAAAGTGTAGTTTCCGTAGGATTTTTCCACATTTAACAGTGTACTAACTTAGCGTCCGTGCAACAGCGACAGTCGTGGGCACCATGAGTCTCCCATTCCGATCAAAAGTGAAATTCGATTGGACCGACTCGGATTAGGCGTAGGGTGCGGCTGATGAACCGCTGAGCCCCTGCCGCTGCCGGCGCGGACCGGACCGGGCTGTTCATCCTTCACCGGCGCTCGACCTTCCGTTGCCTTTCACTGGGGACTACTGTCTTCCGCAATCCCATCTGGGATGGCTTCCGTGAAGTAATGGGGACCGGCGACCGAGCGCCGGCGGCGGCACGAACCGCGTCCGCGTGTGCGGAAACGGCACACCGACCGCGGAATGAAACGCGGGGTTCAGCGTTTTGCGATGTGTTCGTTCTCATTTTTATGATAGAAATGTTTTTTATGATGATTCTCTTAATGATGAGATATGGGTGTTGCAGCGCAGAACAGTTGATCAGATTCAGAAGTTCAAATATAATCTGAGCCGCTAGAGAACTTGGTACACTCGCCACGCAGGATATCAGCTCAGGCAAACGTCTAACGAGCTTGACGTGACCCTGGGTCAGATATACCTATGTCTACCTACATGCAATTTGACATGACGTTATCAGTGACATGATTGAACCACAACGGAAAATGTTAGGCTAGCCTTACTTTTCATTAAGAAAAGAATATCCTACTCTTGGTCCCTTGACTGATAATCGATTTATTCCACGCTCCAACGCCGCCAGCCTGGCAACTGGTGTTAGCACGTCTCGCCCGCGGCCCGTCACCCAGGCCGGGCTGGCGTGTTTCCGCGTCTCGCAAAGCCTTCCGATGACACCGGGCGGCGTCTATTCCTGGCGAGAAATGGGCCGATTCGGCGCGCTCAGTTGCGGATAGTCGCCGCGGCGCCGCCGGTTTACTGGGCTGTCCCGCCGAGTGGCTGAGTTAGGGCACTCCTCACTGTGGAGTGTTGGAGTTTGTGTATATCTGAATGGATGTCGGCCGGCTGCTTCGCTGTGAGGCTGATAGCTTTATGCAGCGTTTAGGAATGATAGTGTTTTGTGCTATGGGGTGCTATGAAAACATTCGAACAGGACTTATTGCTGAGAATAACAGATGCACCCCTAGTTTCTGGACATAATTCGTGCCGCTATAACTTTGGTGTTTGAATCCATATGCTGCAACCATAGCTAACAAGGTTGACAAAAGTGTAAGATCTACAGGGTGTCCCATAAGTTCGTTCTCACCTTATATTTGCATGTAAAACAGAGTACATTGCGTTTTGATATGTTTATAATCCCGCAATGTGCTCCCCATTTCATAGGCAAACATATGAATACATGCTGCGACATGCCAACCGGCATGTTTGGCAGCATAGCAGGCTTAAAGTTAGCCCAGACTGACTTGGCATGGGCCGTGAGCTCCTCAATGCTGGAACACCGCTTCGCTTCGACGAGCCTCGATTTCAATATTCCCAACACATTTTTATGAAATTTGGATCCGATGAGTTGCCTGGGATGTGATCTTGCCACAGACGCCTATCACAGTCTCCTGGCACTGCTTCTAAGCTTTGCTTGACCTGTGCACTGATGCACTGTCTTGCTTGAAGATGGGCCTACGACCTCCCGGATGCCATTTTCTCCTAAAAAAAAATGTGGTCATACTTGCGGTTCGAGTTAAGCTATAAGGCTGAAACTCCTCCTAGATCTTCTTGGAGAAGCATTCTGCGTCCCAAGACTGTTTGTGGAGTATCAATCGCAACGTGATCAGTGTCTGGACGCATATTACCCCACATTACCGTGACCCTGGCCTTTTGCATAGGAATAAAGCGGGATGACACAAAGGCCTTTTCTGTCGCCCATATGGGACCGTTTTGGGGTTTGGACGGGTGTTTTATCTCGAGCACGGACGAGGTAGTCCAGATGACCACATTGATGTCATCGGCCCTCCAGTTTTTTTAGCCTCAGGCATAACGAAACACTTGTTTGGCCATTTTAAGACGTTTTTGACTGTTTTGAGCCCTCCGGTAAGTAGAGCTTAAGTCACCTTGAGTTAGGTACCCTGAAATGATACTCTTAGACAGCTGGTAATGCATCCTGAAAAGCATGTTTACCAACTTTCTAACGCTAAGACCTTTTTGACGGCCATTTTGGCGCCACACAGTTTTGGCCACATGGCTCACTCGTGAAAGCTGACAAAAAAAGAGCACAAACTTGCAGCGATTGACTCCCGACAAATCATCGGCGTCACTTGTTGACTGTGCGTCCAGTTAGCGACAGACATTGGCTACATACTGGATGGCCTCAATCACCCTCAACCGTTGTGAATGGCCCAGTGCGGACTAAATACCGAGACGTTCCCGTATCGGAGACCTCTATGTTGCGGCGTAAGCCGTCTCCACAGGAAGTGAACTCTCTGGCAAAAAATATTTTGTCTAGACGAATTAGTTACCGTGGAGCACATTCACAGTTGCCATGGCAACCCCAAAAGCTCAGTTAAAAAAATAAATTAAGCGTGGCTTTAAATAAGAGAGCCTCTAAAAGAAAAATTTAGGTGAGAAGGAACTTATGGGACACCCTGTATACATTTCTATAGGCGGTCTGTAACCCGCGTGAGCTGAGGGATCATGAACTTGTTCGGGGCCTCCGGGTCTCCACTTCACAGTCTGATCACGCATACGCTCTTGCGCGTCCTCTTTAGTGACATCACATCACACGCTCTCCCTCTTCTTCCCCAGTCGTTGGAGAGGATGGAGCTGAAGCTGAAGACGAGTGACATCATCTGGCCGGGCGGCAGCAACGTCAAGCCGGACGGCGTCAAGATCCCGACGCACCTCAAGGTGCTGACTCTGCAGGAGCAGCCGTTCGTCTACAGCCGACGTTTGGAGCGCGGCCAGAAGTGTGACGACGCTGAGACGCGCTGTCCGTGGCACAACACCACAGGCGGTGAGTACGAGGAGGTGGATGTGGTGTCCGCCTTCAGGCTGTCGCGCTTTGCTGGGTAGGATGATGGGGATGTGACGCCCTTCTTCGGGCTGCGGCAGTATGTTGTCGGTGTCGACTGGAACATGATCCGGAATGCATGGGTAGATGGCGTGGGATGCAAGAAGTGCGTTAGTATGTGAAGACTTCTTGTTGCTCAGGTGGCTAAAAGTGTTGATACGAGAGGGAAGGGAGAGCCAAATAAAGAGAAAGGGAGGGAGCTGGGAGAAAGTGAGGAAAGAGAACCAAACACTAACGGAGAGGGAGATATAAATGGCGCCGAATTCGGTGATTTAATGCTGAAGGTGGCTGCATGATTTCACTCACCTAGCTACTTAAATGAGCTAATTTGTTCTAAAGCCAACACCGAAAGGCATTCATTTAGGCTTTAACGCTTTATTCAAAGACTGAACTAAGTTCCATGACGAGGCTAAAAGTTGTCAGTGTTTGAATTGGATGCCAGGGCCCCGCGGCGTATATTATCTGAATGGCTTCGGTCGGAAGTTTTACCTACACCGACCAGCCGCCCCCGCTCTTGTTCACATATCAACGTTCCCGAATGAGCAATTCTTTATTACGACACATCAATCTCTTAGTGACAGACTAACTGCTGAACCAAAATTGGATGACCATACTGTTAAAAGTCACAAACCATGCAACGACTCAGCAGCTTCATAAGCTTTTAAATCTCCCTCTCCTATCTCCTCTCCCTCTCCCCCCCCCCCCTCTCTCTCTCTCTCTCTCTCTCTCTCTCCCTCCCTCCCTCCCCCCCCCCTCTCTCTCTCTCTCTCTCTCTCTCTCTCTCTCTCTCTCTCTCTCTCCTACACACCCACGCTGACAACCGGGACGACCTCGTCACTCGCTCGGGTTCGGTCCAGCTGAGCTTTTCTCACATCTCCATCATTGATCTCATTACCGCCGTCGTCCCCCACTTGTGCGCCATCTGAGCAGCTCCCAAAGTGCGTCTCGCTCTCAGCTTCCGCCCCGTTGCCCAACGCAGGCGTGACCCGATATACTGCAGCTGGCACCCTCGCCCCTCTCTTCTCTCCTATCCCTCCTCCCTCCCCCCCCCCCGCCCCGGCCCGCCCGCCGTACTGCTGTCAGTCTTCGTATCACGCCCTGTGCCGGTGTTAGCGGAGGTTCGGTCAGTGTGCATGATTCTGCTGTTCCATATCTTGGCGCGGTGCCAGAACGTCAGACCGGTCAGCCAATCCGATAGGGTGCCTATCGTTTCCCGGAATTGGGGCCGATCGAAAAACAGGGGCCGGCTGGCCAGCGGCATAAAAAGAGACAAACAATTCCGAGTAAATGTGCCGACGTCGCATTCGCATTTGTTTTTGGGTGGTCGTTATTGCAGAGGAATTGGGTGGATGCTGAGTGAACTGTTCATTAAAAGATCACACAGACAATAAGATCAGCACTGAGCTTCGTTTGTTCGGGCGGGACTGTTCTTGATAAATTTGGGGATCTTCTTGCCAGCTGCTACGCGGATATTTCATCTTTGTACTCAGGCTAGAGCTTTATTCATAACGATGAACGTCTTTGTGCTATTTTTAGCATCCTCAGCATTCCTCATATCTCACATGAAATCCACTGCACGTTCCCGTTTCCTATCTAAACCAGACAGATCGGGTTCTAAAGCGGACGCAGAATGATATTAGAAAAGTATGTGTGGTGACAGCTGCCGTTGTTTTTCTTTGTCGCTATATTGCGCTCAATACGATTTGTAGGTCTGTGTAGTAAAGAGGAGCTCGAGGTGGTTAAAAGCCGTCTGTCGACGGTTTTTGTAGAGTGTTACCAGGCTCTATATAGACTAGACTACCACAGCTGTAATCCATATGATAAAACGGCGAAGGAGGCTGCAACCTTTAAGGTCTCTTCACTCTCAACGCAACTCTGTGCTCGATATGCATGTTTAGAAATGCTTCATTGCTGAGGTATTCACACGATTACAACACTATTTATTCATTATTCAATACTATTTTTTAATGGTGAGGACTGTCGCCTTGCGCCTACACACCTTACATTTCCGCATGTTTGCCGACAGAAGATGTCGAATTCTGCTGCTGGGGCTACTGCATAGACCTGCTGAACAAGCTGTCGGAGCGTGTCAACTTCACGTTCGACCTGTTCCTCTCTCCTGACGGCGAGTTCGGCGACTACGTCTCCAGGAATGTGTCAGGTGAGGCGTAGTCGCAATGGTTTGGCTCTATATAGTCCGTGTGTGTGTGAATATGTCAGAGGCGGATGGTAAGACCAGACGTATGTAAGTGCATGGGCCTGGGACTCGTGGGACTTCGTGGGGATGGAACTGCTTGACAGTCAGCTAAAGTTTCTCAGTTTTCAAGGTTCTCTCAACTCAAGGCTCAAGGTTTAAAGTAGAGTTCTGCCCATTTTACAGCTGTGGTAGCTGTAAAATGGGTGCAAAGTCTGGCTTTACATTATGCTCAAACATATCATCGCTCGCCTACAACTGCTGCCCGTTTGTTTAGTTTCCCAGCTCCCTGAAGGCTGTTTCAAACTTGGTTCCTTTTCCTTTTGGTGTGAATGGTCGCTAAAAATCTCTGAAAACATTATAGTTAGATGAAGTTAAGTAAAACATCAATCGCCTCATACCATGAATACAATTTAATCTTTCAGAACCGTTTCATAAAATATGTAAAACTTCCTCAAAAGCTCGAGGTTATTTATCCGCCATTTTGCGTTGTTTCTCACCCGGAGGCGTTAGCAGCCTGCCCAAATAGGCGCTGCACGGTGTCTGCCTGCCCTGTTTATGTTGTCATATAGCGCGAGATGACTGCACTGAATCCAGACAACGGGGCGACTATTGCGCCCGCGCCCTGTTAACACCATGCCCAGTTGTTGGCCATAACAAGCACCTGCACGTGCGAAATGGGAGCCATGCAGACGTCATACATCCGTTCTATGTCCTTTATTTGGACCGTATATATTCACTCGTTTTTAGGTTACTCATATTAGAAGTTGGACGACAATGCAGCAAATTCAACGTTACTTAGGCTGTTATTTTAAGCATGATTTCAAATCCCTGTAATGCTATATGATATGTAATGCTATACAATCCCGCTCGATCAACCGTATAGATGTCGATGCCCTGAACTCTGACCTGATGTTTGCCGATTGGGAGGGCGTGTTTAGTGCCACGAACGTAAGTGACCAGTGGGATGCTTTCCTGACCGAATTTCTGCCGATTTTTGACGATCACGCACCTATAAAGAATATTACCATCCGTAATCCTACAGCACCACCAGTTACCCCCGCCACACTTAAAATCATGGATCAACGTCGTACCGCGTTACAGCAGTTCGGTAGAAAGTCGGAGGTTTACAAAGACTTAAACCGAACTGTCCGGGCCGCAGTGCGACGAGACCGTCGCGGCGAACTTCACAGAGAAATTAGTGGGCGGGGTCCCAACAAGGTGTGGAAAAGTATTAGGTCGGTTGTGGCTGGTAAGAAAGACGGACCTAGTGTTCAACCTGATGTATCGGCTGACGTTTTAAATTCTTTTTTCGTTTCTGTGGGTCCCCGCGTCGCTACAGAGATCCGTGACCAAAATCCAGTTGTTGAGCAAATTGGCCGTTTGCCGCGTGTCGTAACCGGTAGATTTAAGCCCAGACCTATCTCTCTCGGTGAACTTGGTCACACCGTTTTCAATATGCGCAATTCTGCCGCCTGTGCGTCTGATGGCGTCTGCATTCGCATGCTGAAAACTGCTTTCCCATCTATCGGTGACGTTATCCTTCACATCATTAACACTTGCATCTCAAGGTCCGATATCCCCTTTCATTGGAAACACTCTATAGTTCACCCCATCTTCAAGTCTGGAAACCCATCTGATCCCACTAATTTTCGACCTATCTCCTTAGTACCTGTCATTATGAAGGTGGTCGAGCGAGTCATTCACAAACAGCTCTATCGCTATCTCTCCCAAAACCATCTTCTGGCCAATACCCAGCACGGTTTCCGACCCCGGCACTCAACTGAGACAGCACTTCTGTCCGTCAGTGACCAAATCCTGGCCGCCACCGATAGGGGGATGTCTCTATGCTATGCCTTATTGATTTAAGCAAATGTTTTGATGTCATCAACCATGAGTTATTACTCGCTAAATTGGCAATGCACGGCATAGAGACATCCTGGTTCGCCGCTTATCTCCAGGGTCACACACAGAGTGTGTCATTGAAGGACGAGTCCGGTCGCCGGGTATTATCACAACCTCTCCCCAACTCTATGGGCGTCTTTCAAGGCTCGGCACTCGGTCCCTTACTCTTCACGGTATTTTCCAATGATCTATCACTTTATTCTGAGGATGCAGCAGTCTTCCAGTACGCTGATGATACTCAATTGTTGGTGAGTGGCCCTTTAAACGACCTTAGGGGACTCATCTCGCGCTTGGAAGCGTCACTGGCGTCTCTCGACCATTGGTTCAGTGCAAATGCTCTTAAAGTAAACACGGCTAAAACTCAGCTCATGGTTCTCGGCAGTCGGCAAAATTTGAGAAGCATACCTGCTTTCACCGTTTCTTTTCGCGACACCAAACTAGTGCCATGCAAGCAGGTGGGCAACCTGGGCGTTATTTTCGACGGCACCCTGTCCTGGGACGCGCATGTGTCCGAGCTCAGTCGCCGATGCACGGGTCTCCTAATTGGCCTCTCCCATGTCCGCCACTATCTCCCCGACGGTGTCACCAAGACACTAGTGGTGGCTCTCGTCATGTCACGGATCCAGTACTGTCTCTCCGTATTTGGTAATGGTAGCCAAAAGAACTTCGATCGCATTCAGAAAATTCTTAACTTTGCCGCTAGAGTCATTTTCGGTCGCCGTAAATTTGATCATGTCTCCCATCTCCGGGACCAACTCGGCTGGATGGCACCTAAAACAATGGCTGAATACCATACCCTTATCACGGCGCACAAGGCCATCCAGAGAGGTGAACCCGAGGAGATCGCGACCCTATTTTCCAAAAATTCCCAAACACGAGCAAGGTCTACTCGCCAAGACCACCTTTTCCACTTACCGCGACCCCGACTAGAGACCGGAAAACGTAGATTCGCCTACCGTGCCGCGGCGCTCCTAAATACTCTCCCCCTCGAGCTAACGCAGTTGCCTCCAGCCAGATTTGCCCGTGCTGTAAAAAAAGGGGCTTAAGCCTAGCCAGAGTAGCCATAGTAGCTAGCCTCATGACTCTTGGACTATGAAAGGCAAACGAGTCTGTGTGTACATAGTTATGAACGCGGCTTCGTGCGGGTTACACCAAGTATGTGCGTGTTCGGCGTTCGCGTTGTGTATTTCATATCCGTAAGTGTGTGCGTTTTCTTGTGTAGGTACCTATTTCTTGTGTTATCTTCAACCAGCTCGGACTCGGAGTGTAATCGCCACGCCGATTGTGGATTGCTCTTGATCGTCAATACATACATACATACATACATACATATGTTCTATATGATGAAATATATGATTTGTTCAGTTTCGCCTCCTGTTCTTCGCTTATGACATCCATATTTTTTGCTCTCATTGTTTTCCCTTCCTAATATCTTCGTTTTTTTTAAGTTTTGATAGCATACATATTTGTTAACCCTCTGTTCTTCGTAAACACCGATCATCGCGATCATGGCTGCTATGGAACAGCAACAGCATGAATGTCTACGGTACTTTTGGGGAATCCAGTGAACTTCCCCGTCCTCCATAAACATGTTTGACGGATTTATACTGGCCGGATGTGTCTGACCCGTCGGTTGGTCACAAATCGGTGTTTTATGGCGGTGCAAGCTGCAGCCTCTGTGATGTGTGCTGCTCCGCTTTAATAGTGACATATATAGCGGCTTTGGGCCCTGGTGAGAGCCATTAAGTCCTTTGAACTCCAATGCGATTCAGCGACTTATGCTGGGAAGGTCATCTTACAGCCACCCATCAGCCGATTATTGCACCCGCGCGCAGTCTCTTCCATTGAAGTTCGGCTGGTCCGAGCGAGCGATCGCGTTCGTCGGACTGACTTCATTCAATTTCAACTCTGCCGAGTGCTCTTGAGCTCGGCACACCTGAACGCTTAATGACTGGAGCTGAGGGCTATCGTGTTTTAAACGATTCCCGAAAGCCAAGTAGTATACTGCGTTTTATTCTCGTGTGTTCTAGCAGTTAACCCTCAAATCGTTCGCAGAACTGGGTGATTATGTGCTATTCAAATCAGTCTATTCATCCTGTCAGCGGGGATTAACACCAGAAACTATAGACTGTAAATGGAGCGTGTTTTGAATTCGTCTCCATAGCTGAAGCAAACAGGTCGGTTCTCTGTGTGGCCACTGTCAGCTAATGGCGTACAAAACACTGTCACCGCTGTGGCTGCTTCAAACAGGCGTAAAACACGCAAAGGAGGAGACGCACCATAAGAGCATCATTGTGGCATGCTCCAACGATACCAAAGCACCCACAACAAAGGCAAACACGACCGTCGGGCACAGCTGCCGCGCACAGACCAGTCCACATATTGTCCGCGGCGCGGCTAAGCGCGGTCCCACATTGTCTCTTTGTTTCCGTGGCACACCAGCGTCCCGGGCTGCTGTGATGGTCGCCGTGTCGGAGGCTCTCGGACTGCCGCCAGTGCCGGATACGGCCTCATTGACGGTGTTTGAGACTGAGCTGTGACCGGACTACGAGTCACCGAACGGCCGGCGTGCGATGACCACGGCCGCGCTATCACGTACCGCCGGGCGCCGAGCCGAGATTCGAGCGTCGTTCATCGCCGCGCCGCGGCGCCGGACGCCATTTGTAGGCCGCTGGACGCCCGGCCCGGCGGAGTGGATCCCGTCTGCAAATTATCAGCGCAGGGAGGATGGCCTCCTTCACCGGGAACCCGTCCCGACAGGCTTTTGCAGCGCTACGGTGGAGAGATGCTTGGCGAGGCTCCTGAAGAGACGTGTTTAGCCAGGCGGCAGCGGTCGATGGAAAAGTAGCAACGCACGCATGATGTGAGCTAAATGTGGCTGGGTTGGATCAGATGAACCGTGTCGTCGCCGACGCTATAGCAGTAGCAGAGGCTGCGACAGGAAGGATTGTACAATACACATGCCAGTATATGGTTGTTGAATCATCTCAACCAATGCGTTTTATAATTGATGCGACATTTTCCGCACCCAAGTGTGAAACTCACCGGTGCAACTGCTGAAAATGCCTCAACTACTATTCAGCATGCCCAATAAATTAGCCGGTCACAAGCCTGCCGTTTCTTTGACCTTTCTGTATGGCAATTTATGAGCGCTGCGCCGTCAGCGTTTCTCATTTCGGACATCGGCAGTGCCATGGCAGCGCTCCGGCTCCGGCGGGGCCGACGGGGCGGCTGGCCGGTCGATTTTTCTCGCCGGCCGGCTCGGGCAGCGGCGGCGGCGGCGAGGTGTCGGCCCCCGGCGACCATCAAAGCGGAGGCCGGCGGCACTTGAAATGGACCGGACGTCCGACCGGCTAATGGAATGTTTCCGAGCGGCGTGCATTCGTTCTGGGTGAACGTTTCGCATGACACTGATGAAGACCAGTGGCGGCGCCGGTCGCGGCGCTAAGGCGAATCGGTCAGGGTGTGAGCCCCGTTACGCAGAATCGCGCCCAGGTGCCGGCTGTGCGGAGGTGATTTAGCACCGAGCGCGGCCGCCAGCTCGCTCAACTTATACAGTCGTCTCTGAGGGATTTGGCCGGGCTGAGGCTGTTGGAACTGTCCCGACTCGGAGTCACTGCTGGGACGAAATCCCGTCTGGTGGCCTGAAAACCGGGCTGCTGTCCTGCGGCTGAGTTATGGGACTGTTTGAAGTTTGCTGACTAAAGGCTTGTGGTGCTGCAACCATTGGCATTTGTATAATTAGTGGAAAATGTTCAGACGATTTTGTTATTTATTTAATTTACTCCGTCGTTCGTGGGTGGCTTCTATCCAAATTCAGCAATAGGCGCCCAGCCGTTGCTCTGATTATGTTAAAAAGCTGACGAATGCGTCTATTGGATGTTGATTATTGCTGATAGCTGCTACCCTCGAACACTCAACTTCATCCAACTATTGAATTCTCTGAATGGTATACATCGATTAGATGCATCTATATTAATTTACGTATCGTCAGCCTTGTCCGCCGCCTGGTGGGGGCTGGCGGGTCTGCCCAGCTGTTGTATGTAATGTTTACCGGCTCTTCCTAATCCCACCGCCCTCCTCCGTCCCTCCACCGCCTCCGCCGCCGGCCTCCGCTGTTGCTGCAGCTGCCCCACTGGTATGCAGCCGTCATTGCCCAGGGTCTCGGGGGATGCCGGCCCTAATGTCGGCGCGAGCCGGCCAGCCATATCGACTCCGCCCCGCCCCGCACACACCGTCCCAGCCGGGCTACATTCGGGCCGAAACGGCGGCCGCGCCCGGCGCCACCGCGATTGGCCGAATCAGGGCCGGCGACATATGCCAGCCCGGCTGCAGATATACAGAGCAGAAACAGAAGACAGCGCGCCGCACTGTGGCCCAGACGAGGCGCGGCTTGTTAGCGGCATGGGTTCGGGGAATTGTGGTGTAGCCACTGTGCTGATTGGATACTGCGTCGGTAAAATATAACTCATGTATTTGGAAGAAATCATTTCGTTTTGTTGGAATTCTGTTTATAAATCGTGTTGCTGATGATTTGTGAGCTGTCACCAGCGATGTTCGTCCTGTCACCGCTGTGGCCACGGGGACAGGACGTTATTCGCTCGTGTTCAGGCTCGCTTGTGGCCAGTCCATCTTCATTAGCGTCACGGCTTCGGTTCTGAATGGAGCGGCCATTGATTGCCGGCGGACAACATGCAGACGAGATCGCATTGTGCTGGCGTCTCGTCAGTCAGCTGCCGGCTGCCTGCTTGTAATGACTGCACGCTCATGAAATATTCAGTCCGCTCGACCTCTGGCGCAGCCCGTCCGGCCTCGCGTTCAGACGACGGGCTGATCAGGTCGCGCTATATTCTCATAACCTGATGAGATCGTGATAAATTTATAAATTACATAGAGTTGATTGATTTTGCTTGACAGTGCCGTCATAGTTTTGGAGTTTTTGCTCGTTTTTGTTTTGTTTTCATTTAAAAATAATAATTTTCATTTATAAAACAGTCCTTTACGTTATGTGCATTTCCTACGATTGTAATTTTGGGTGTTATATGTATAAATGTTGTTATTCATTTCGGTTTTGATCTCGTTTTGTCATATTTTTCGCTTTTCTAGGCAAGCTGACCCAGTATGACCTCGTGTGACCCCGGCACCGCCTCTGTGTGACCTCAGGGAAGAAGGAGTGGACGGGTATGATTGGTGAGCTGGTGAGAGAGCGCGCAGACATGATCGCAGCCCCGCTTACCATCAATCCGGAGCGGGCAGCCTTCATCGAGTTCAGCAAACCGTTCAAATACCAGGGCATCACCATATTGGAAAAACGGGTGAGTGACCCTCCGGGGCATGTGAGTGTCAGATCTACTTATTGGATTAGATGCGTCATTTCGGAGAGTGACATTCGCGTGTCATGCTTCGAAGTATTTCAGAATACGTTGTATGCAGGGCATCGAGTGGAGTAAAATTGCCTCATGTATATATTAAGGGAGGGCTCAAGATGGATGAGTATAATTGGTCTTGCACTGTCCAACAAGAATGCAATTGCTTTCGGCTTGGCATGTGCGCACCAGCGTGGTTTTGTAACCCCTAGTCACCGGCGAACATTTGCTCATCGTAATTGCCCAAGCCCGAGTGAGGATGTACCCTCTCTAGTCTCCGCCCACTAATTCAGAAAGTTCTATTTGAAATACGTTGTGCATCCATACTTACAAAATTTTCTTGAATGCATTGGTGCATGTAAATATATCCATTTGAGTAGGTACTTTTCCTGATAAATGAAATAATGTCTGAGAATAACTCTGTCATCGTGATTTAGCTTCATTCATTCTGCAAGGATGGATCATGCCTGCTGAATATCAGCACACCATGTGGTCGTCATAACCGACCAACTCAAATCACTCGAACTCAGGACACCCTAATTTCATGCAGTCCTGGCTTCATTGGTGATTTATGAGGATTATACCGCCGACATTTTAATGATTTCCTCCAGATTTTATAATGCAGACGGGTGCTTATTAATCTGCGCTGCGTTGCATGTCAAGTTAATTCCTTGGACTGGTTGGTGAAGGCACAAGTTCTGGGTACAGGGAAATAAAGATTGTGCCAGGCGTGCTCGGCTGGACTTCTGTCACGTATCAGCTCAAACTTTTGGTAACTTGCATATTGATTATGGACCTTTCTTTATAGTCCCCACAAAGTGACTTCTTTACTTCGCTATTTATTTTTATTGAGTTTTAAAGCGCCAGTTGTTTTGAGATTTGTTTACAAATATAATATTTCTTTCGTAAATTAGTCGTAATTTTCACCACGAACTCAACGACGCATTAAAATACGACGAAGCCGCTGAATAATAGGTAGAGCGTTATTGCTACGGGCTCAGATATCAATAATCCAGAAGGCATTTTTCTGCCTTGTGTTACGTCGTTCTAATAGATTTCCAGCTCCTCAGCATCCGATCAATGTCGGTTATAAATTTGCTGCCGATCTAGCGTTAAACCCTCTTGCTTTTGACCAGCTTATTACAGGAAAGATTCAATAAAAATGGGATAAATCCCGGTGCCATTTCTTAGCCCCTATTAGTATTTACCTTAAGTAGGTATTTACCTTAAGTAAAGGTCATTAGATACCCTTTCGAGTAATAAGACCCTTTACTCAAGAGGCGCCTCCTCCTCTTCTGATGAAGACGAGTTGGCTGCCATGCTTGTTGTCGCCATAAAATGACGACCACTGTTGTTAGTGACAGTAGCTACTGTTGTTAATACGATGAGTAGCCACTCTTGAGCATTAGAAGGAGAAGTTGTAGTTAAACTTGTCGGGGTGGTCCTTCCATTCTTTCCCAAGTCTGAACTTAAAAACATCGACATTTGGTGCTTCAATAGTGTTCCTAGACAGCTTGTTCCACGCCCGAGTCACTCGTGCCGCGAAGAAGGCTTTCCTAGGTCCCAACTGATGCTGAACCTGCAGCTTTTGACCATGACTTCGGGTGGTATGGCTAAGAGAGTTCTTGAACATGCTGTTGCAACAACACGAGCACTCTCTTTGGTAGTTCAACGTGTCGAAGCCTTTTAAGATTTTGAATGTCTCGATAATATCTTATCTTTGCCTTCGGAATTCAAGGGTAGGCAAATTGAGGCTTCTGAGACGATCTGAGTATGACAGGTGAGACAGCCCCTTCACCAGTCTCGTTGCCCGCCGTTGCACCTGCTCGAGTGCGTCTTTATCCTTCTTAAATTTGGGGCTCCATATAACAGCGGCATACTCAAGATGGGGTCTCACGATGCTCTTGTACAAGGCTTGAAAGACATCACTGTCAATGTTTGCAAAGGTATGTTTGATGACTCCGAGAATTCTATTGGCCTTGTTAACCTGGTTCATGACATGTTTTGAAAATGATAGTTTCTTGTCAATAGTAACTCCTAGGCCTTTTTCTTCACTGACTGCTTCCAGAGTGTGATTGTCTCCATCTATAGTAGTCATAGTATATTCTTTTTCAGGATTAGTTGATCCTAGATGCATGACCTTGCACTTCAGTGGATGGAATAGCATCTGCATTGTTCTTGCCCAATCCTGTATAGAGTTTATGTCCTCTTGTAAGCCATTTGAATCATCAGACTCGTTGACGACTTGATAGACTTTCGTATCGTCGGCAAACATGGAAATGAAACAATTTAACAGGTCGGGAATGTCACAAACAAACATAGAGAACAAGAGAGGTCCGAGGACTGAGCCCTGTGGCACCCCGCTCGTTACATTCCCCCAATCTGAAAGCGATCCATTTACTTTCACCCTCTGCTGTCTGCCAGTGAGGAAGCTCCTTATCCATCGGCATGTTACGTCATCGACTCCCAGAGCCTTGACCTGGGCCAGAAGCCGTTCATGGGGCACAGTGTCGAAGGCTTTGGCATAGTCTAAAAATACAACATCCACAGGTAACTTGTGACTAAGCGCTTCTGTCCAAACATCAAGTGCTTCCAGTAGGTTTGTGATCGTGGATTTTCCCGTGATGAAGCCATGCTGTTGATGAGCGATAAAGTTATTTGTCTTCAGGTGAGTAATGATGTCTTCGCCAATTATCCTCTCCAAAAGCTTACATAGTATTGATGTCAATGAAACTGGTCGGTAATTTGCAGGATCACTTTTGTCACCCTTCTTAAAGATCGGTGTGACGATCGCCAGCTTCCACTGCAGGGGAATTTCCCCAGTTTCAACGCTTTTTCTAAATAATGCCGTGATAGGTGGCGCAAGCTGGTCCGCAAGTTCCTGTAATACACGAGGGTGTAACTTGTCCGGGCCTGGTGATTTATCGACCTTAAGTGTCTTCAACATGGCATTAACCCTCGCGGGCCCGGGGGGGGGGCGTTTTTCGCCCCCCCCCCCCCCTGGCGAATATTTGCGATAACTCCCGAACGCTTAGGGATAGGAAGGCGAAACTTTCAGTACCTTTTCTTCCATCAATTTGACATGTTCTGAAGTAAAAAATTTGGACCTAGCCCCCTTGATGACGTCACAAGGTCCATTTTTCTAGACCCCTGCACGGCAAAAATCGGCGTCACAGACGCAAACTTCAAATAGCTGCTAAAAATAGAGTTTTAGAGATAAAGACAAATTACGAGCACGGCTGTGTAGCGTTTGACCTAGAGAAAAATAGAAAAATAGTTTTGGTGACCTGAGGTCAGAGGTCAGGTCAACGACCCCGAAATGTGGTTTTAGTTTTTCGCAAATAACTTCGACAAAAATGGTCCTAGAGCTACGGCAGTGGTACCATCGCATTCGCCTTGTCAAGCCGCGTCGAATGATATATATTTTGTTCGGAAAAGGTCAAGTTTCATGTTGACCTCATGTGACCTCGAATGACCTCTGGTTGACCTTGACACATGAAAGGTCGTTTATGATGGATTTGTACCCGCTGATCACGAATCTGGCATCTATTTTCCTCAAAGCTTCGTTCAGAGCTTCCGGATGGCAAAATTGTCTTATTTATTATTACTAACTTGAATCAGTGAAATAGCCTCTAGCAGGGATACTCTTCTGTGACCTTGACCTTTGAGCAGCCTTGTATCGTAAGATGAACCACAAATAGGGAACTGATAAGCCTCAAAACATTTCAAAACATCTTGGAAGTTGGCACGCAAGATGTGCGAAAAAGTGCCAAGTTTGAGGTCAATTTTGAGCGTGACCTTGACCTTGACCTTTGATTTGGAACACATTTTCAGAATCCTCAGATTCTCTTCTTTCGTTTGACACCCAATTTTGCCGGTTTGATGCAGCCTGCCGTCCTCTAGAAGGCTTACTTTGAGATCACTACACATGTGTCGGTTTTGGCCTTTGACCTTGACCTCTGACCTTGAAAATTGACCTGAGGTCAAAAAATTTAGGTGCGTTAGAATCGTCTCGTAAGGACCTTTCGTTTGGTATCGCTTTTGTTTCCGTAGCTCCCTTATTTACGGAGTTAGACAGGGGGGGGGGGGCGAAAAACGCCCCCCCCCCCGGGCTGCGGTGGTTGGGATTACCCCCGGGCCCGGCCGGGTTAACTCCCTGAACAGTTATTGTAACTTCCATCTCTGACTCCAAGGGCTTCGATGCTATTGTTGGAATTGATGATACGTCCTCCTTTGTAAACACGCTCGCGTATTGCCGGTTCAATATGTCAGCTTTGTGCTTGTCATTACTCGTGAGTTCTCCATTAGCACTGCGTAAGTCAGATACACCGCATCTCGACTTCCTACGGCGGTTGACGTAGTTCCAAAACACTTTATGGTTACCTTTTACTTCTTCAGCCAGTTTCGACTCAAATTCCCGCCTTGCTTTCCTTGTCGCGTGAGTAGCTTCGTTTCTTGCCTTAACATAGCTCTGGTAATCAGAGACATCTTTATTGTTCAAAAAACGAATCCAGGCGTGCTGTTTCTTCTTCACCATCCTCAGAGCATTTCGATTCATCCAGAGGGGATATCCCCTTTTCGATTTTTTGTTAGGGTCAACCTTGGGCACATGCTCTTCTATCAGATCCGCGATCGTTTGTTCAAGTTTATCTGCCATCTCCTGCACAGATTTACCTTCGAACAATCCTTGCCAATCCATGTTAAGTGCTTCCCTCATATCTTCATAGTTGGCTTTATGGTAGTTCAGCACCGCACTCTTTCTTGCTGGAGCCTTTGGTGCAAACGACATAACAAATGAGATGCTGACATGGTCGCTTGCTCCAACCGGGTCACCAATGCTGAGTTGCTCAACCAACTCCCGCTCATTTGTAAATAGTAGGTCGTCGAGAGTAGCTCGCTGTCCATCCCTGTATCTTGTTGGCTCCGTCATATGTTGTAGAAGGTAGGTGTCGTGTATGCATTCTATAAACTTCCGGGCTGGGCTGTTCTGGCTGACACCTTCTGGAACTTCTGGGTCCGGGGTCCAAAATATTTCTGGGTGGTTGAAGTCCCCAACTATGACTTTGTGGGAATGATTTGAGGATGCCGCCCAACCAAACATTTTGTGGAGATCATGATCCAAAGGAATAGCTCTATTTGGTGACCCACTTCTATAGATCACCCCAACGAGCATACTGACCCCAGCCTGGGCACCAATTGAAATCCAGGTACATTAGGACCAAGCAGGTACAGTCCACAGCAGAAGTAATGTGGGGTTTCAGTCATGGGTATGTTCTGCTTCTGAAGCTTAGGAACGATTGACCAGACTACAATGAAATTTTGAATGTAGCTTATATGTATCGTCACCCTTGCAGCTGCAACTTAAGCTATTGACATCTTCTTTTCGATCACTCCGCATTAAACAATCGCCAGTCAAAGCCAACCGTTGAGATTGGTAAAACCCTACATTACTTTAGCGGTGGGCTGTACATTAGGACCTGCTTTTATATACATTTCAATAGATCTTTTTGTCTCCGTGTCATATGTGTTGGAAAAAGCAGACCTACAAAAATGTGTCATTTGCATGAATCGATAGTTGAGTTTCTTTGCTGTGCAACTGCAAATATTCTTGTTGAATGGTACGAATTGTCCAAATGTTTTGCTTGGTGAATCTGGAGTTTCTAAAAAGCCCATTACGGGCAGGGCATGCTTTACAAGCATTGGTGTCATTTTTGATTGATTTTTGACACAAGAAGTTCATGGCACACACGTAGAACCCAGTTATCTTCATATGTAGCATAACTTGAAATCTCACAAATTGGTTGCGCGTTGTTTTCAATAGTCGTGAAATCCACCTGACAAGGCTAGGACTTTAAAGCTGTCCATTCAAAGCCGAGGAGAGCTGAAGGATGCCTCTTTCGCCGATGAAATACTACAGGATACCTACCTACCCGTTCTCCGGATTGACCTGTGCGTGTCACACAACCCTGCACTCCTGGCCCCCTATCGTTTGATCGGGAACTTTCTGGTTGACAGCACTCAACGTTCATGTTTGTCTTGTCCCGCTTTGTCAAACACGACCTTGTGCTACGTTCTTGTTTACCTCAGAAAACATCATCTCAACAGTTAAGAACTGTAAGTAATCGTCTCTTACGAGTATGTTGTTTATATATCATAGCACGCAAAGAGGCAAATGAATATTCAATGTGAAAAAGATGCCTCTCTGTAATCAAACGAATGTATTTTCATTTCATTTTATTCAGTCCAGCCTAATGACAACTGACCAATCTTGAAAAGCTGAAAGCAATCCCCCAATGTCCCAGTTTCTCGAACCGGCCTCGGGAGCGCCGACGATCTCGCTGCTTTTAATTAGAATGACTTTTTACAGCTGTCGGTCATAATTTCCCCGACAGAGCCGAGGGCGGATCTTTGAAGGCGAGCCGGCTCTTCATTGGTATTCGGCCGTTAGCGCGAGGAGTATGTAGTTGAGGAGGTCTCTGGGGTCTTCCAATGCTGGTGGTGCAGGGAACTATGTCGCGGTGGAGGTCGCTTCTGCAGCGATATGCTAGGTGTTGAAGACATGACATTGCATTGGTCAATGGTCACCACAAGATAAACTTCATTGCTGGAGATCAACATTATTTTTAAAAAATTATTGAAGTAATAACAGAATAGGTTATTGATGTGCAGTGGTTTATGATGTTTATGTAAATACCTTCTGGAAGAATTGGCTATGTTTCATGTTAGACATTTCTTGAGACAATATCTGCATTTCCTGTGACATAGCGATATTTTGCAACACTTATATCATATATGTCGCATCCAAAGTACATTTTGCTGTTACGATTCAGCCGGCGGCGGATATGCCATATATCTCTACAGCTGTCTGGTCTTATAAGTGGTCAGTTTATCGCGAGTCTGCGGTAGTTTCAGGATCAACAGCAGACGTTGGCAGCCCGGCCGTCAGCTGATTTGCGGCCGGGGTCTTGGCTGACTACTGATTGGGACTAGGTTGTTGGGTCCACACCAAAGCTCTATAGCGCGCTACTGTAGGGGTAGCAAGAGTTGCTATTGAACAAAATGTCAGCTAAAAGGGATGTTTAATGCATTTACCCGCACTGTCTTTTCGTTCACAGTGGCCTGCTCTGAATCTATTGACACAGGTAGACGACGATAGTTACCAGTTTGACCGGCCGGGGCTGACCTAAGATCACTCGATTAGCCTGTTGCGATGTTTATACAACGTCTGCTCTCCGCCTGCGAATGCCGACTGGTGGTCAGGGTGTTGAAAGTTGACAAGATTGTGCTGCTACCTCGTACCATTGCACTGTATCAGTGGTTTTAAATCATTGTCATCTCGCTCCACCAATGTCATTCTCTTGCGCCGGAGAAAGGAACGGACCAGCCGCGTCCCTCGCAATCACCGTACTTTCTTACTGAGCGCTGACCCCCTCGCCCTCTCTTCCGGCAGCAACCGCGCGCCTCCACGCTGGTCTCCTTCCTGCAGCCGTTCAAGCACACGCTCTGGGTGCTGGTGCTGGTCTCCGTGCACGTCGTGGCGCTCGTGCTCTACCTACTCGATCGGTTCTCGCCGTTCGGTCGACAGGCGAGCAGGGACAGTGGAAATGCAGAGGATGACGCACTGAACCTGTCGTCGGCCATGTGGTTCGCCTATGGTGTACTGCTCAACAGCGGCATTGGTGATGGTGAGTGTCGGTGGTGGGGAGGGGAGAGGAGAAGAGGAGAGAGAAAGAGAAAGGGAGGAGATAGGGGGATTAGAGTAGGAAACGTGGGTGGAAGTTGTTAGGGAAGGGAGATAGCATCAAGAAGTTAATTGCTTAATTTAATGATGTCGGACAACAATGTAGATGTGGAAATGTGGAAATGTTTGACTGCTCTTGCATTGTTCTGAGTTAATCTGATGAATAGAATTGAAACATTAGGATTTGAAGCAAATTAGTTGTCCTGAAAGCTAGCGACACTGTTTGCTAAATATGATGGCGCAATATTAGTACATGGCATACGTTTCCGCCGTGGAAAGAGGGGAGAGAAGAAGGGAAGAGAGAGAGAGAGAGAGAGAGAGAGAGAGAGAGAGAGAGAGAGAGAGAGAGAGAGAGAGAGAGAGAGAGAGAGAGAGAGAGAGAGAGAGAGAGAGAGAGAGAGAGAGAGAGAGAGAGAGAGAGAGAGAGAGAGAGAGATGCAGCGCTCCGAGTCGCCGCTAGGTCCGGCCGCGGCACGCAGCCCCTGTCGTTATCGAGTTCCTGTGTCCGGTAACGAATGACCGTGGCCCGCTGCCGTTACATTAGCACTCGGAAATGGGCGGTGGCCCACTCGGCGACCACAATGCCGCCGGGCCGGCCGCGCCGCGCCGCCGGCCACTTTAATGCCGCCCCGATACAAAGGGCCGGCCACCAGACGGTATTTCGGGACCCCGGATACCATACGAATCATCTGACGGCTCTCCCGAAACGGCCGTTTAAATGACTCGAGTGCCGCCGTGCCGGGAATATTTCATAAGGCGTTGCATTTACATAGAGCATTAGCGATGGGGTCTTATATCAGGTTTATTCGGTTTGGGATGGTTTTTGTAAATATGCCATCAGTTTGTGTTTTCCTCAGGAGATGGATGCTTAACAGGAGATGTGTTAACCTCAGGAGATGGCCGGCCCGCGACCCAGCACCGGGTCGCGGGTCGGCCACCTTGCGGCGAATGTGGTAACTACGGATATTGCAAAGCGTTGAGAATCTACAGTATGTTGAAGTCTAGCTGAAAATATGAATAAGCCTTGTTCTTAGGCCTTTAGATGACTATTCACACATAACAATGGGCGCTAAATTTGTTAGTTAAAAATTATTATCAGAATTCAGCTGAACCTAACTTCCCTTGAATGATGTAAACCCTCAGTCATTCTAATTTTGAAATCGCCAGCTCATTAAGCTCTCCGCTTCAAATTGTCGGTTCACGACTTAGTTATCTCTTTCTCCATGCCATTCCGCATAAAACACTCAAACTAACCAAAGTTGTAGAGAAGTCAGTCGGAAGCCGGTGGAACAACTTACAAAGAAAAATAAAACAACAATAACCCAAAATCAACACTGTGGTATTTTTACCTCCTTTTCTGCATTTAATTTCAGGCACTCCGCGTAGCTTCTCGGCCCGGGTACTGGGTATGGTGTGGGCTGGATTCGCAATGATCATCATCGCCTCATACACTGCCAACCTGGCTGCCTTCCTGGTGCTCGACCGGCCTCAGACGCGGCTTAGTGGCATCAACGACGCTAGGGTGAGTCTTAGAGCGTCATACGACGTCATATGGTGGCTCGTCATTCCATGATGTTAGGAAATAGGATGGTGTGATGTGCTGGGCTGCACGGTGTGGGGCGTTGTTTCAACAATAGAGAGTTATTTGAGAATGTGTGGGATTGACGATGTGTAAGCTACCGTGGCTTGTGACGTAGAGCAGCTGCTTGATTAGGCACAGAGTGGATATTATTTAAATTGTATCCGTAACGTAATGTGTTTTATGTGGCAGAATGTCTCCAGCACCACCCAGCAACCAGCCGATAATGTAATATTAACCGCCTCACGCTCCGCTGCTAACCTTTAAGCCGGTCACACATTCACCAGATTAAGTATAATGAACCAGCTCGCTGAGACAATAATGGGGTGTCGCGCTCGCCGAACGGCCCTCCACGGCAGCGGGCGTGTCGTGTTGGGCGCGCATTACACACTCGCTGAGCCTCGAACGCGTGGTAAAGTGCGCCATCTGCATGTCGCAAATCACGGCTGAAGCGGTCGGCCGTCGGCCGGGCGAGCGGCGCGGAGTCTGACGAGCCGGTCTGTCCGGTTCCAGTTGCGGAATCCCATGGAGAACTTTTCGTACGCCACCGTCAAGGGCTCGGCGGTCGACATGTACTTTCGGCGACAAGTGGAGCTGAGTAACATGTACAGGACCATGGAGGGGAAGCAGTTCACCTCGGCAGAGGAGGCCATCAAAGCCGTCATCAACGGGTTAGAATGATGGAGAGGGAACGAGAGCAGCTGAGGATCTGAGCGCTTCAGATGAGGATCTGGGGGGTGTTGGCCTTCTGTCAATTGTTAGTAATATGACCGCCTGTTTCATGCTCATATAATCAGCTCTTTTTTGTTAGAACATAATTCAGATATTGTCACGGCCAGTGAGCTGAATTCGTGTTTGTTGTACTAAGAATGAATGTACCGATACCTTGTTTCACTTCAAATTGCTCGTTATTTACAGTTCTCCATTCATTATCCGTCTAATTCTACCTGGTAACGACTTCACTCCGTCTTTGTTTTCCACCTCTTATGCATGTTTAAAGGCGAAGCCTAAATATTGGAAGCATTCGACTCGAGTCCACGTCCGTATGAAATTTTAAAACGTCCCCTCGTCCCAACGCTGACCACTGCCCTCCATTCGCAGCTCTTTAAATGCCTTCATCTGGGACAGTTCACGACTGGAGTTCGAGGCCGCGCAGAACTGTGCTCTGGTGACGGCCGGAGAGCTCTTTGGCCGCTCCGGCTACGGGATCGGCCTAAAAAAGGACTCTCCATGGGCCAATCACGTGACCCTGGCCATCCTCCAGTTTCACGAGAGTAAGTTCTCCATAAATAAGGTGTTATAGGGAACCATCGTGTGTCTGGCTTTCCCCCAGGGCTACTGAAAGGCAGATAGAGATGTGTGAGGGCTGATAAAAATCGATGTTTGACCTCTTTGGTTGAGACGATAGAACGAATTTTATAAATGTGTGACGTCGTCTTTAAATAGTTATTGCACCGGGGTGCACCACTTACTCATCATCTTGTCGTTGTTGCTGAATAGTTTAGTGTATTACCGATTACGCATGTGTGAATATCCTGGAACTTTTCGGAGCATGTCACCTAATGATTTGTTAGCCCGTAAGCCGCCAAACTATAGTCACTAATCAGTCGCCAATCGTGACTGTTCTACTTCGACGATGACAGTGTTCTTTATGTGTCTGCCGGTAGCGCCAAACGACACCCAATGGCCCGTTTTTCCTCAAGCAACCATATTGAAGAGAATGGACAACAGGTTAATGATACTCCTGATTAACGTCATGCCTACCTCTCCCCCGCAGGTGGCTACATGGAGCAGCTAGACAATCGATGGATCTTCCAGAACCGTAAGGAGTGCGAGACGCGAGAGAAGGCGCCGGCGACACTCGGGCTGAAAAACATGGCCGGCGTGTTCATACTGGTACTGGCAGGCATCGCCGGCGGCTGTGCACTCATCATTATAGAGATCATCTATAAGCGGCACAAGATCCGGAGCCAGCGGAAACTGGCGCTGGCGAAAAATGCTGCGGACAGGTGGCGGGGAGCTGTGGAGGTGAGTGCGGGGATGGGGCTGATGCGATTTGGATGAGGTGTGTGCGGGGTGCGGCTGGTGTGCTTTGTATGGGGTTTTGTGGAGAGGGCTACTGTGGGGAGCGGCAGGTCGCTTAGGGTGGGGCTGGGTGCTGAAGAACGCTTGGGATGAAGGATTGATGATATGCGTGCGATTGAGGACGTTTATTCTTCTTATGGGTTTGGAGAGGCGTACATTGCGCAACTGATTTGTTAATGATATTCCCACCACCAGTACTTTAAGGTCAGTAGAAGCCGCACAAGGTGCTACAAACAAAATGAAATGAGTTTTCCGAAACGCGGGACAGGCAACGTCATTTCGTCTCTAAGTTTAATCCATCTAGGACACTTCGTTAAAGCCTGTTTCCCTGGAAAGGTAATCATACCGCTTCTAAATTCTGGTTTAAACGGCGCATCCCATGTATTCGTAATCGATCTTCTGTCGATCTCGCAATGATGACGCCTAGTATAAACACAGCTATAATACCAGCATTTACAATGTCGCTATACGTAACCGTAATACTTTTCAGACGTATCTTGATAAAGGATAGACCTATCCATTAGCTAGTTCACAGAACCATCGCGCCAGCTAGCCCTCTATAGCTACACTTCACTAACAGGAACTTCCTCCCTGTTCAAAAACACGCGCAGCAGCCGGTGCAGCTGACGGCCGGTTCCGTTTTCGGTCGATCGGCGGCCGGATGTTCTGTCACCGGTCTCGGTCGCCGAGTGCCGCCGATATAACGGATGCCGCTCGACTCTCATTGATCGAGTACCGATGACGTAGTCGCGCCGTGGGAGGGCATAATCAAACGGCGATGGATACCGAGATCTGGCGGCTATCACAAGATAAAAGGGCACAAAAACCTAATTGGGACTGCGACTGATCGGTCCGCTTCTCGCTCGGTTCTGACGCTTCTTGTCGCCAATTCTCTGGTTATTGTTTCATTGTTATTATAAGGGTACTATGCGTTGGTGGCTGTAAAAAGGTTAAATACTTAATGGAGCATCCTTGCGAGGTTGACTATAAAGACGGTGTAAAATATCATAGCTGTTGCTCCGTTTAGCCACCTACTAAAGAATGGAATGGCGACCTCCCGTGCAGACTATGAAATGGTTATTCTTCACCGGCAGCCGCTCGTAAGGAATAAGTCTAGGTCATAAGATTCCTCCCTCAAGATGAAATGCCTCATCGTGAAGTTATTGCTCTCACAAACAGGCAATAAGCCACAATAACTGACGGCATTTATTTGTGCCATCCGCTATATTTCGCCGCATTTTCTTTTTGTGTGCTCGGATTCAAGTCTTTTTTCATCCAGCTACTCCATAAAAACGTTTCGTTTTGTTTTTTTTTCAAGGTATGATGAGTTTTTTTAGTTCGTTAAAACTACTCTCTTGCTAATTATTTACGCATTTTTCTATTATTTCTTTGGACAGTTCAATGCAACATTGGTTTGTGTTTATTTTCTAAGGTATGATGTTCAATGATCATTCATGTCGCTTGTATTGTTACGTTCTCATCCTTGTTTAGCACCTACTACTCTTCCACTTGTTCAGTCCTTCGGCCTCGTCAGCGACTCTTCTTTCCCTCATACATGCTTCCTTCTCCTCAAATCTGCCTTCCTCGTTGTTCCTATGCACTCTGCCTATCTCCAGCAACTCTGAGGCGTCACCACCAACCCTGAACGAACCCCTGACGCTCCTGTGTAGCGAGACTCGGACCTGAAGCGACTGGCGTTGCTGGCGGACGTGGACGCTCCGCCCGATGTGCCCCGAAACACACCTGAGCCGTGCCGCGAGCCGCCGCTGCCCCCGGTCCTCATAGGACTCGAGTGGGAGACCAATTCGCCTGTGTGACACGCCGTCCAGTGATGGACAGTTAGTGGTGAGACGCCGCGTGATGAGATGCAGTGAGGTGGGACTAACCAGAGGTCGAAAACTAACCGAGAGTGAGAACTAACCACAACACCTAGCCAGAGACCTGGGGCTGGGACTAGCCAAAGAACTACGACTAACCGAAGATTGAGACTAACCAAATAGTGAGGTCTAATTAGAAGGCGAGGGCTAATTGGACTAGAGAGATATCCACGCCTAGGCATATAAGATCTCTATGTCAACGTAGCAACAGTGGTAAAGAAAGATAGTCGCCATGTGTGCTCTGTAGTTTTCCACGAACCATGGGTTATGTAACATGCGGTGCTGTAGATTTGAGGCGGTTCTGGACTGACATACTTAAATTCGCCTTTTGCGTTCAATTAGTTTGTTTCTTTTCAGCCCGTGGCACTTGACATTAATTCTTGGAATATCAAATCCCATCAAAGCTCCGCAATATTAACCTCTCATTTCAGTTGCTGGAAGTCATAACTCATAATTCTTTGTTGCCGTGTGTTAAGCTCACATTTTCATGGTTTCCTAATCTGCTTGAAATAATATAATCATATTTCCCGCACCCGGGTAATGGCCTGCGCCGTGGATGGCTCCTGTACCTACGCCGTATGCGCTACTCCTGCACCCGTTCATTGTTTCGCATCTCAATTAAAACTTCATGATGTTTTTAGATGCATGATGGTTTGATGCGAAATGTAGCATCTTGATCTATTTAGTTCTCCTTCCCATGATGGCGTAAATCAGAATTCGGCCTATGTAACGGGGCCTGGTTATCGAAAGTCATCTGAGACTTGAGTGTCATAATCGCTCCCGAATGTCGCATTTTGTCACCATTCTTCGATGACTTGGCTCATAATCCATGTTTGCCAAATCTCCCCTGCTGACTCAACTCATATTTACAGCAGTTACACCCGCGTTCATCTCTGCAATCGTCTGTGTGTGCACTGTGCAGTGTGCACCCTCCACCCTCGCCGCCCTCCTGTGACCTGTACCCTCTCTGACACGCGGTGTGTGACACCAGCCTCTGACATGGCGCCCCCCGACAGTGCCGGCCCCCGAAGGCGTCCGAGGGCGACCCCCCGGCGGCGGTCCGGCTCGCCACAGCCGGCAATCTGAGTCCCCTGCAGGTCCGCCACACCGCCGGCCGGCTGACCGTCTGTCGCTCTTTCTCTCTGTCTCTCTCTCTGTCTGGCTTCCGCTGCTCACACTGCCGCGCTCTGCCTGCTCGTAAAACTGCCCTCACTGCTGACACTGCCTCCACCGCTGAGCATCACACGGCCGCCTCTGATACTGCTCTGATGCTGATGATGCCGCTGGCGCTGACACTGCTACTGATGCTGCCGCTCACACAGCTATCGCTTCCTTTGGTGACACCATTGCACGCGTGCCAGTCTTCCGCCTCTCTGACCTAGCCCTCCTCGCGGGTGATGCTCGTCGGCGCTTCGAGCGGCAAGACACCGCTTCGATTCATCCATAGGAGCGCTGCGTAGGTCTGATGACACGCTTCCAGTGGTGTGCCTGCCTGTACAGAGTGTGAGCTGAGCCGGCTGGCGCGCCGGGGACGGCTAAGAGTTGAGTACGGCAGCTTTGTGGAGGGAGCGGGTTGTATATACGAGGGGGACTGTCTGTCGTCTGTGATTCTAGTGCGGTCTGCCTGCCGGGATGAGCGGTGTTGGAGTGGTGCGCTTCAGTTTGGAGCTGTACATAACAGACGGCTGGCACCGAACCGCTACACCTACACATCGAATGTTGTGTGAATTGTGTAACATACGGCACCAGCCAGCTCGGTTGAAGCCGCGGTTGGAGTTGCGGAACGTGCCTGTAGTCTGTAGTGATAGCTAACTAACGAACGACGCTGCCCGGATGCAGCGGAAGATATAACATGCATCACCGCGGCTGAGCTTAAATTAATCTGATGAATCTATTTGTACAAAGCTGTTTATGTTTTTATTGTTTATAACTGCGGTTATTCGTTTCATTATTTCGTCAAAAAGCCATAGACTAGATTAATCTGATTTTCGTTTGTAATTTTGAGTTGTGAATTTTTTAAATGTAGATATGTGAAATCAATTTCAGCTTTGATTTTAGCACTGCCGTGAAATAGCTGTATTTTTGAACGACACATTATATGAAGATTTCGAACACTTCAAAGTTATGTCGGTAGCCCAAACTGTAAAATACGAATCGCTCAGCGAAAAACTCGCTCAAGACTATTATTGGACCCCGATCGATGCCAATCTCGTACAAACCAACTCAATCCCCAGTTTTCCTCAATCACTCGCTCGCCGCCGTGCGTGGGCCTCTGACAGTCTCCGCACCACGTTCCAGAAGCGGCGCCGCCTGCGCCAGTCCCGCCAGCACGCGCGGCACAACGGCGAGCCGGGCTTCTCCGCCGACCCTTTCGGCACCGACTTCAGCAGCGCCTTCTCGTGGAGCTCGCCGGACGTGCGGCAGCGGGTGCTGCAGCCGCCGCCGCCGCCCGCCCGCAGAAAGATGACCATACTGGACGCCTAGCGCCACCGCGCGGCCGCTGCACCAACCACAGCTTCTGGTGGCTGTCGCGCGGCGGCGGTGCGACGTGCTCAAAGTCAGTGGTAAAGGGACCGGTCCGTGCTAGGACTGAAAGGTGCTCTTTTTTAGCCAGCTGGTTGTTATTTGTTCGAGCTATTTTTGCGCCAAGTGAGTGTGTATTTGTGTGTGCAGTCGTTGTGAGAGCGCGTGGTTAGGTGCTGTGGCACTGTGGGGAAACTCTGCGTGGTGTTGAGCCGTATGATCAGCGTTTGTGGCTGATGTATCGCGCCCAATACGGTGGCGGCGGTGGCCGCCCTGCAACCATTCCTGTGACGTCTCAGACGAGACACGTGCCAACCTGGTCTTCGCTCGTAGGAAGCACTCTCGCACCTTCCCGTCCCGAATACGGTACCACTGGGAGCTGGACGGCTGTCCCAATCGCCCTGAAATGATGAACCAATTCCGGTAGCGAATATCCAAAACACAACTACCCCATACTAGAAAATCATAATATTTTCATTCTTCTTTCATCAAAAATCAGTCCATTCCCTACGTCGCATGAGGCATCATCTCTTAGTTTCGCGTCAGTTATGTTGGGCCGGCTGGGTTCTAAGTTCTCCCTCCCTCGGCCCTGCTCCAGTAACCAGCCGGTTCCGGGTGTACGGGTGCAATTCCGCCTCGCGATTCAACTAGGACCGACGCGTACCGAAAAGGCGAGTCTCTGGTGAGAGCCATGCCGTCCTTACGTGCTCAGGACACCGCTTCGACGCTGGGCTTGGCCCGGCGGCGGCGCCCGAGCGACTCTGGCACGGACTCGGGCTGCAATATCTCACCGAGTAGGGCTGCCATATCTCACCGAGTAGGGCTGCCATATCGGGAGAACTCGGGCCGTGGATGAACAATGGTCTCGGGTCGATGGATACCTTGGGTTGTGGTCAGCGCGCGGTGGACTGGGCCAGCCGCGCTCTGCCCCGTTCAGACGCGTTGTGAACAGTGAAGCGTCCCGGGGGGCAGTGATGGACGCGCTCTGATCGATTCCGTTCGCCGCCTCACAATGTCGGCAGATATATTGGTGCGATGTTGCTCAACCCTGCACTGGATAGGGGCGGGCCGCTGATGATAATGATGTGGCTGGACTGGAAGCTACCCCGCCGAAACGGGCGGCCTAGCTTCGCATCACGAGATCAGAGAGCTTATTTCATTTGAGCTCGAAAGCCTTAGATAACTGATGACTATCACGTTGCACTCAGGCCGGCGTGGCGTAGCCAAAAATGAACCGCAATATCATTGGGAGCGCCAAATTCCGATCGGGAGACGGCTGGAGCGCCGCTCGCACGTAGCTGCATTAGACGGTAGACTCGGAGCACTTCTCTCTGTACATAGACGGCTCCGCGGGCCACCAGTGATGCACACTCAATGTGTAGAGCTCAGATATGGGTGACCAGAGCGAGTGTGACTGGGGAGCAGTCACTGAGTCTCTGGCGAGTCGTCAGAGTGTGACGGAGAGGCGGGTACTGGTACGGACTTCGTGATGATCGGTGAGCAGTGATCTCTTCGCACCGGGCTGAGCAGGGTCCGTTAGTCTGGGTTCCAGGTAGGTCGCTGCTGGGATTTTGTTCTTCTGTCGCTCTAGTCAGTCGCAGATTCTACCTCTCTGTGATGCTGTGGTGGATTACTGAAGCTAGCGAATCTTCAGTGGCAGATGCTGCTCACTTCGTTGCCGCCCGACCATATCTTGATTTTCGTTTTCCAATGTCTCACCGACCGCAGTCTGCTGTGTTGAATATGGGTTTTAGCTACTGAATTGGAAACGGGAGTTCGCTGTTTTGTATGAACTTGACAGCTTGGTAGATGAATGCCAAATCGGTGACAATCTGAAAAGAACTGTATGCAAGACGGCAGATCCCCCATCGTGTGGTTTCTAGAATCGTGACTCATTTATTTTATCTGAGAATAATCTTTTGTCACTTGCTTTCTTACCTGCATCTTATTTTCTACCCGTCGGCTGTTTCTATGGGACATTATCTTTATCATTATTTTAGTCTCATTCACTCAAGTCTCACTGCATCATTTTCGGGTGCCAGCCTGAGCACTTTCGTCGCTCGTGCGTCGCCAGTCCCTGGTCTGTGGCTGACACTGAGGGACGACCAGGGCGGCTGGTACGAGCGAAAAGTGCTGACACTCTGCCAGCAGCCGAGCTTTCTGTGCGATATGGTGGCCGGGCGGCGGCCGGTGTGCTCTGCCCGTGTATATAGACGATATGGTGTGTGTGAACGCGGTCAGTGGTGCTTCAGAGAGTCTGTGACGGGTGGTGAGAGTGAACCGTGCCATGCTGGTCCAATGTCAAGGGTAGTCTTCGTATAGTGCGCGAATAAACTTTGTGATAACATGCGTCTGGTATGTGCTTGCTCGGGGAGACTGCTCATCGTCTTAGGAATCATGGAATGGCATATATGTAGAATACAACTGTTAGTTCCGGCATGTCTCCGTCCCAAAACAGGTGTAGTCAAACACAGGACCTTGTATTCATCTTGTCTATAGATCCGTTTCTGCAACACGTCAGAACAATCGTCACATATAGCAGCAGTGAGCTCTTCCCTAACACAACAACTGAGCCACACTCGATCTGACGATTAGACCCTGACATGACCCATACTCGTTCGTCCTTGACACATTTCGACTGCAAGTAGCACATACTAGGCACATACTATCATAAGACTGAAAACGACCAGTTCAATCAGTTAAACTTACTGACTGTGTGCACCTCATGCCGGACTAACTGGGGGGCTGATTCCCTCTGACACACGGTCGAAACAGTCTCTTCATATTATTCCTGCAGAAACAAAGTTATCAGTTTGGTACTCAAACACGGACAAACCTGAAACACCTTTGGCTTGGCTATTCACAGCCTTAAACAAAATAACATTCTCAAAATACTTTCTAGTTTCTAGGCCTTATCGCGGACCTTTAGTTCTACATACATGAAATGCGGCAAACAAATACAAATCCAGCGCAGAGTTCAAGTGCTGATATCAGACAGAGATCACGGTAAATCTGCTAGTTTCATATCACCATCAACAACGGGCATTTATCTGATTCAATCCACATAGAGTTATGCAAGATTTCACTTCCTAAACTCACTCATTAGCGCCAGGGAAATCAAACCATCCTCAGAAACAATCCTGAACAAGAATGTCGGCCGCACAAAACGGGCGTGGCAGGAACACGACAGTGCCCACCACTATCATACCGAAACTGCTGACACGTCACAATGTTTTAGGTTCTTAGATTCGAAAACGTGAAACACAAAACGCAGAATTATTTGTTTCGGAAAACGTTGTACAAAATATTGTTCATAGCATTCAAAGAAAACCGTGGAAATATTCATCAGAATGGTATTCGAGTATTTAAAGTACCTGCCACATTCGAGTACTTGTAAATACCCACGCGTAATCACACTCGGTCAATATAGATGTCGCGACGATCGAACGCCAAACTGCTGCTATAGCGTGACTATCGGCGCTTAACTAATATAGATGTCGCGACGATCGAACGCTAAACCGCTGCTATAGCGTGACTGCCGGCGCTAGACTGCTGCTATAGCTAGAGGGCAACTACACCCGCCCCCTTGAAGCCACCACGCAACACATGGCTTCAACCTTAGTCTACGACACGAACATGACGCACAGGAACATCTTCCATACAGAGTACACGATCTCGCCTACAGCTTGATCAGCTTAGTCACCGGTCGCTGAAGCGTGACGCCTCTGGTCTTAATCTCTACCGAGCGCACTAATCCGTCTGCTCCGACTCGTACTCGCTCCACTACTCCTAATGGCCACTGGCCTCGCGGCACAGCATCATCAACAACTAGAACCGCGTCTCCTACAACAAGGTTAGTCATTTTCCTTGTCACCCTATACGGTCGTTCCTGTAACAACGGTAAGTATTCTGCTCGCCACCGCTTCCAGAACAGATTCGCGAGATACCTCGCCTGCTTCCAACGTTTGACACTATCTGAGTCACTCTGGCCTACAACCCCGAACGGCATCACCACGCTGCCGGTACCAATCAGCAAATGGTTGGGAGTGAGTGGCTCGTGATCAACCGGATCTAAGGATACTGAGGTGAGTGGCCGACTGTTCAATATTGCCTCTACTTCACACAATAGAGTCAACAGAGTTTCTTCCGTGAACGTCTGCGAGTCCAGCAATGATCCCAGGATTCTTCGGATTGAGCGTATCTGTCGTTCCCAGACACCTCCGTGGTGGGACGCTGCGGCTGTGTTGAATTTCCATTCTACTCCTTGATTCAACAGCGTACGATGCAGCACATCTTCATTGGCTCGCAGTTTCTCCAACTCCTCTCGAAGCTCGCGACTGGCACCAACAAAATTTGTCCCCTTGTCTGATCTGAGCACCTTGACGTGACCTCTCCGTGCGACGAATCTACGTAAGGCGCACAGGAATGAATCTCCTGACAAATTTTCGGCGACCTCGATGTGGACGGCCCTCACCGCCAAACAAGTAAAAACGACTCCGTACCTCTTCACCTGCTTCCGTCCTTGTCGGACAAAAAACGGTCCGAAATAGTCGACTCCGGTTCGAGTGAATACAGGTTCTTCCGCTGTGACTCTGTCACTCGGCAGGTCCGCCATCTTCTGAGATTCTGGTGGGCGATGTCGTCGGCGGCATCCGAGGCAACGTCCAATCACTCGTCTGACGATCGAGTTCCCTTTCACGATCCAGAAACGTCTCCGTATCTCAGCTAACACATGTTGGCGTCCAGAGTGTCCGACCTTCTCATGCACCTGTTGAACAGTTAGTTCGGCGAAATAGCAATCCGGGAGTACAATTGGGTGCTTCTGGTCCAGGGTGACATCAGCATTCTTCAAACGTCCGCCAACTCGGAGGATCCCATCACTCAGGAATGGATTCAGCTTACTGAGAGCTCCCTTCACTTCCTTCCCATTGCGGAGTGTCTCCAGCTCATCAGGAAAACTCTGCTCCTGTACCCACCTAACGACACAGTTCTCTGCTTCTTCGAGATCTATCAGCTGGAGTCGAGATGGACGCTCCGTTTCTCGACCCTGCGATTTTGTCGCTCTTTCCTGCAATCTCTTCTTCACCTTCAGCAGCCAAGCCACTGCCCTTAGAAGAGCCTGCTTCTTACTGTAATGACGAATGAGCACTTCGATTGGATCCTTCATCTTCTCTTCTGACACCTTCATTGCACAGACCTTCACCTTCTTCACTTCAGGGTCTTCTTCCGCTATCTTCACCTTGGTTGGAGGCATCATGGGCCACTGCTCCTCTGGAAGCCGAAGAAAAGCCGGTCCAGAAAGCCACCTCTCACTCTGAACACCTCGTGAACTGTCATCGGCCGGGTTTTCTTCACCTCTCACGAACCTCCAGTTCTCAGTCTTTGATCCATCGTGGATGATCGCCAACCTGTTGCTGACAAACGTGTGGAATCTAGTCGCAGTGTTCTGCACGTATGCGAGAACGGTAGTACTATCCGTCCAGAAGAAATGTTCTGTCTCCGAACCGAGCTCCATCGCGTCCTCTATCAGCAACCGAACACGTACCGCCGTCACTCCAGCCATCAACTCCAGACGAGGAATCGTTATTTTCTTCAGTGGAGCCAGATGTGATGTACCTTTCACGAAAGCGACATGGACATCTCCCTGCTGGTCAGTGAAGCGAGCATAGGTGACTGTACCATACGCCCACTCACTAGCGTCGCTGAAATGATGCATCTGGAGCGTCGCCATTCCACCGAATTCAGCTGGCTTCAGATGCCGTGGGACACACAGATCTTGAGTAGCATCCAGATGAGATAGCCATTTCATCCAGTCGCTGCGCTGTTGAGCTGGAATCTCCTTGTCCCAGATTTCTCTCGTCCTGCAGAGATCTTGTAGGATCTTCCTGCCACAGATTATCGTTGGCGAAACGAGACCGAGCGGGTCGTAGATAGAACTCACTGCTGAAAGGATGCCTCTGCGGGTCAACGGCTTCGCCCGCAGACTGGTCGCGTTGATAGATACCCTCAGCAGATCGTTCTCTGTATCCCAGACTACGCCCAGGGCGCGCTCTTCTGGTAGACTTTCACCGACTCCTGTACATGTCTGCATCGCCTTTGACCTGTCGCCTGTCTGGATCGAGGACATAAACGCCGAGCTGTTGCTGGTGAACTTCTTGAGACTGAACCCACCTTTCTCCAGCAGCGTCTTCAGGTCGTGAGCCAACGAGATGGCCATGTCAGCGTCGTCAGTGCTCTTCAACACATCATCGACGTAGAAGTTGCTGTTTACAGTCTTCACTGCTTCAGGTGATACCTCTTCTGCGAAGTCCGTCGCCGTCTCTCTCAAGGCGTAGCACGCCACACTTGGCGAAGACTTCGCTCCGAAGATATGGACAGTCATCCGATACTCTACCACACCAGAGTCGGGGCGCCCGTCTCTCCACCACAGAAATCTGAGGAGATCGCGCTCAGACTCTGGCACCCGAACCTGGTTGAACATACTTTCCACGTCAGCCATGAAGGCGACTCGTTCCATCCTGAAGCGCATCAGGACATCGAGTAGCGAGTTCGTCATGTCGGGGCCTTGCAGTAAGCAGTCATTCAGACTGACACCGCCGTACTTCATAGCACAGTCATAGACGACGCGGATGCGGTTCTTTGACGCGTGGCGCACTCCATGGTGCGCCAAGTAGTTCACTCTGCCGTCGTCACGATGAATGTCTGCTACTGGTACGGGCTCAGCGTATCCCTTGTCGATCATTTCTTCCACAGAATCTCGGTACTGCTCAGCGAACTCAACATCGTTCTTCATTCGGCGACCTAGACTCGTCAGTCTTCTCTCTGCCAGGACACGGTTGTTCGGCAGTACGACGTCTTCATCCTTCAACGGAATGCTGAACTGGTAGTGTCCTCTGTCAACTTTCTTGGACGCCTCCATCACCGTGAGCCACTTCTTGTCCTCCTCAGACAGGCCTCTCTTCATTGAGTTGAGGTTCTCTTCGTATTCCCGATCATACATTCCTTGTATCATATCTTCGATGTCATTCACCGACGTTCTGTAGACCTTTGTTCCGCTGTCTGTGGCTGAGGAAGACGTCACCCCACTCAGGATCCAGCCGAACCTCGTGCGCACAGCATACGGGCTTCCGTTGCGACTGGGTATCACTTGCAGCGGCTCCATGCTGAGAAACGCGTTGGCGCCGAGGAGAAGTCCAACGCATGTGGCGTCTGCCTGCTCGAATTCTACTCCTGTGAGATGTTCCCACCTACTGACATCGAGCTGGTGGCTGGGGAACTCCTCTGGGTCCACCGGGATACGCTCCAATTCGAACAGCGGAGGCAGCCGGAGCGCGTGCCGCCCACGTAGGTCCGAAACCGTTACTCCCTCTACTACATGTGTTTCCACCTTCGTGCTTCTGTCGACTGTCGTCAGTGAAAGCTGTTTGCGTGGCATGTTGTCAATGTTGAGCTCTTTGATCAACGCTGAGGAGATGAAGGAATGTGTCGAGCCGCTATCGAGAAAAGCGTATGTTTGACACGTACTCGTACCAACACGAACAACAACAGGCACAACAGGGAGAACTGGCTTGCTAGCCTCAGACTCACCCGCTGTTTGACATGTTGTTACTCTGGCGGCGTCGGTAGGCCCCTCTCGTTGCTGCTGCTGGGTGTGATTCAGCTCATGTCCACGTCCATGCTGATGTTGGACAACATGTGATTGGTCATGCTGACGGCCCTGTTGTCCTTCTCGTGGCTGTTGTTCCTCCCTTTGATGCTGAGTGTCGTCTCGATCCGGGTGCTGTCCACTCTGTTGCTGATATTGCCGCACGTACTGTTCAGATCGTTCCCAGTGTAGTGAGGTTGGATGTCGCCTTCCACATGTCCTGCACGACGCTCTTCGCCTGCAGTCGCGACTTCGATGTCCTTGCTTCAGACAGCTCCAGCACAGAGCCTTCTCCCGGACGAAGTTTTGCTTCTGTTGACTCGTGACTGCGGAGAGACTCTCACACTCACACACATCATGACCTCGTCGGTTACAAAATACGCAGTGGCTCTCCTCGGGACGCGGCGTGACATGAGTCGCCGTTACCACTGCTCGACCAGAGCTCATCCGTGGACTCGTTCGTGTCACCGGTGTCCTACTCATGGGGTTCCCGCCAAACATGTCCCTACCGTATGTGGGGTTAGACGCAACTCTCGCTTCCTTTGTCACAAACGCGACCAAATCGTCAAAGTTCGCTTCTCGACCTCCAATCTCTTCGATGTCATCAACTTTGTGTCTCCATTTGTTGATCAGTAGCCCAGGGAGCTTCCCCACGATTGTTCTCAGTGTCCTGGGGTCGCGAAGAGTCTCGTGTGTGCCGCAACTACTCAGAGCGTTCCTGCACTTGGTGAGCAAGATACCAAAAGAATCAAGTCCTTGTACATCATCCGCTCGAATCTGACTGTGATTTTCTAGACGAGCAATGAACGCCGCTGATACAGTACTAGGCCGTCCGTATCTACTATCTAGCAACCGTCGGGCTTCGTCGTAGCCCTCCTGAAGATACATACAAGCAGACACGATGTGGTGCGGCTTTGTACCAGGAACCATGTACTGTTCTAAGTAGTACAACTTCTCATCAGGGTCGTCTAACTTGGACGCGATCTTCAAGTCGAATGCTCGGATGAACTGGGGATATTCAGTGACGTCACCTTCAAATCTCGCTATCTCCACTGATGGAAGACGCATGAACCCAGCGAGAGCACGCTGAGCGCTCTCCCCTGACGAGTGTGAAACTGTGTGTGCGCCGGCCGAGCGGACGACTCGTTCGCCGACCTGGTGATTCACTGGACGCGAGGTAGTTTGATGGATGCTCTGTTCATCTATCGGTGGGAAGTGTGGAATAGCACCATGTTGAACGACATGTTGACCTGCTAATTGTGATGCCTGTGAATATGCAGCACACTGATCCGGGATAGCGTCTGAAAACCTGTGCTGGAACACCAAAGACTGTCCTACTGAAGTGAGTGGTTCCTGACTGGCGACCTGACCGAGAACTGGTCCTCTAGCGCTCACCGAAGTCGGAGCTCCTTGAGCTTCCACAAACTGTCTTCGCTCTTGCATCTGCGGCTGTAGTACTCCATGTGAAGGCTGGGTCGTCAGTACCTGCTGTTGTTGCTGACAGTGCACTCCGGACTGAGGTTGAGTGATGTTCGCCTCTGCTTGCACCTGTTGAGAGCGTTCAATCATTTTCACTTGTTCAGACAAGGCAACTTCTCGAGCTTTGGACACATCAAGGGCTTCATTTATCTCAAGCAGCTCCTTTTCTTCCTGCAATCTGGCTAACTCCCTGCTCAGCTTTTGCTTTTCTGTCATACGCTTGAGCTTGACCTCCAACTCAGCTCTGTTTGCTGCTTCTTTAGCTATCCTAGACCTGACCGAGGAGGTAGAGGAACGGGATGCTCTGGATACATTGGATGCACTATCCTGGGGATGCACAACCTGTTCGTGCGAAAGAACATCACTTCTCACACCTAATTCAACTCCTATACTCTGACCATCAACATCAGTGACAGATCTACCACTATCAACAGCAGCAGGACAACCATCGGTTTTAACACCTGAATCCTTATCAGTCATGTTTGAGTTTACATTGGCTGCCACTACGACATGAGCACCATCAGATTGCTGTACACCTCTCACATCACGAGCATCAGGGTCAGCACCAGCATCAACAAGTTCATCCCCAACTGCAGCTTCTAGTCTCTCACATAGTTCAGCTTTAGTCCCCTTAGTGTTAAGACCCCGCCTCTCCAGCTCAGCCTTCAACTCACTGGACTTCAGTTTATGCATTCTCAGTTCTTAGATGGCACTCACTGCGTTTCATTGAGTAGTCTCGTGGCAGGTGCACTCACTGCAGTCGGATGAGCAGTCTCGTGGTAGATGCACTCACTGCAGTCGGGTGAGCAGTCTCGTGGTAGATGCACTCCAGTTGCAGTCGGATGAGCAGTCTTGTAGCAGACAGTCAAAACTGTTAGTTCCGGCATGTCTCCGTCCCAAAACAGGTGTAGTCAAACACAGGTCACAGGACCTTGTATTCATCTTGTCTATAGATCCGTTTCTGCAACACGTCAGAACAATCGTCACATATAGCAGCAGTGAGCTCTTCCCTAACACAACAACTGAGCCACACTCGATCTGACGATTAGACCCTGACATGACCCATACTCGTTCGTCCTTGACACATTTCGACTGCAAGTAGCACATACTAGGCACATACTATCATAAGACTGAAAACGACCAGTTCAATCAGTTAAACTTACTGACTGTGTGCACCTCATGCCGGACTAACTGGGGGGCTGATTCCCTCTGACACACGGTCGAAACAGTCTCTTCATATTATTCCTGCAGAAACAAAGTTATCAGTTTGGTACTCAAACACGGACAAACCTGAAACACCTTTGGCTTGGCTATTCACAGCCTTAAACAAAATAACATTCTCAAAATACTTTCTAGTTTCTAGGCCTTATCGCGGACCTTTAGTTCTACATACATGAAATGCGGCAAACAAATACAAATCCAGCGCAGAGTTCAAGTGCTGATATCAGACAGAGATCACGGTAAATCTGCTAGTTTCATATCACCATCAACAACGGGCATTTATCTGATTCAATCCACATAGAGTTATGCAAGATTTCACTTCCTAAACTCACTCATTAGCGCCAGGGAAATCAAACCATCCTCAGAAACAATCCTGAACAAGAATGTCGGCCGCACAAAACGGGCGTGGCAGGAACACGACAGTGCCCACCACTATCATACCGAAACTGCTGACACGTCACAATGTTTTAGGTTCTTAGATTCGAAAACGTGAAACACAAAACGCAGAATTATTTGTTTCGGAAAACGTTGTACAAAATATTGTTCATAGCATTCAAAGAAAACCGTGGAAATATTCATCAGAATGGTATTCGAGTATTTAAAGTACCTGCCACATTCGAGTACTTGTAAATACCCACGCGTAATCACACTCGGTCAATATAGATGTCGCGACGATCGAACGCCAAACTGCTGCTATAGCGTGACTATCGGCGCTTAACTAATATAGATGTCGCGACGATCGAACGCTAAACCGCTGCTATAGCGTGACTGCCGGCGCTAGACTGCTGCTATAGCTAGAGGGCAACTACAACAACATCGAATTCCGCTTCATCACGATGCAGCAGAACGTTTCTCAAAGTTTTAGCAACATTTATTGTATTGCAGCACAACCGTACACACATAGAAATTCACGATTACGATTCGCCCTTCGGCGATTTAGGCAACTTGGGCAGTTGATATCTTATCCATTGGAACACATTGATGTGAAAATACGAGTACTGTTCGTAGATACATGACGCTCGTAGCGAACTTACCTGTGTGTTTACGGGTAAGATGTGAGTGCGACAGCTTGTGACCAGTTTGACTAGAAACAATGAGCAACGATTGTAACTGATAATACGCGTCTCCAAGCTATACATACAGACGTAACTGGCTTAGAAAAGAGCTTATACAAAAACAAATGCATTCAACTCCATGCATAGCATCTACATAACGGTCGAAGACGTCACAGCCCTAACAAAACAAACAAGCGAAGTGAGTGACCTTTTAGTAATTAAAGCTCTAAGTGGTCCGAGTGTATATTGCACTGCATGATGTCCCTGGGGATCTTTGATCTCATTTGTCACTGGCTCCACGAGTATCTATGGCTATCAGAAAATGAACGAGAGACTCATTCAGTGTGACTTTATCGCACTTTGACGTGATATGTGTCCATTCACTTTCTACTGATATGAAGTTCGCCATTTGGTGAACTGCATTTGTGACGCACGTCACATTATCGCACATCCACAGCTTGTATATGATCGGTGCTCCATTTAGCTTCCACAAACATCACATACATATCCTTGTCAAACGCCAACACTATTCATTTACACATTGCTACTTGCCTCTCGGCTCTTACCTCACACGCGCGCCTGTGAGATCTCCAAAAGTATCTCAAAGCACCAGCTTAACTCTCATCACTCTTTATCCTCCAAAACACTAGCTGGAGAGTCATGCTCGTCCTTCAGACTTCCCTCATCGTCTGTGTCATCAGCGAACTGAATATCATCACCGACCTCCGTCCTATCGGTCACCTCCTCCGCCACTTCTGTGAGCTCCGTGAGCTCAGCATCAGTAGCAGCACCCTCTGTAGCTACTTCTGTCACCTGGGTAGCCTCGGTGGTACCCAGCTCACTCATTTCCCCCAGTTCCAGCTCCTCTGTGGGTGTGACGTCAAAGTCGTACGCGCACAAGCTCAGCTGCAGCGGATCCATCCCAAAGATGGATCCGGGCGCCAGTGACGCGTTGGCCATGTGGTAGTCGTAGTAGTCCAGCTCCAGCTCCTGGTCTGCCGTGCTCAGAGCTGCGGTCGACGCGGAGCTGAGCGCTGAGCTGACTGCTGAGCTCAGCGCCGTGCTCAGCGCTGACTCCGACACGGTGGGTTTCAGCGTGTCGGCTGACTCTGACCGCACCAGCAGACGGCGTCGGTTTTCACGGTCCTTCCAGCGTTTTGACGCTGGTTTGGTGTGAGGTCGGTACTTCTCAGTCGACTCGGGCGAATCCTCCGCTTCAGACCTCTTCTCTAGCGCCTGCGAGCGACACCTGGTCGACTTCAGACAGCTGAGAGGAATCGCCTCTGGCCTCTTATCCCCCGCGAGGCGGCTGACTCGCGCCGCCAGGCGCCGTCTCTCGGTGGCAGGAGAGCTGGGAAGGGAACACCCCGCCGAGGCGGTGCTCGAGCGATGCCAGTCCGCCGCCAGCAGACGGTCACAGCTCGAGGTGCGAAGAGGCGGTCGTTTTCTCCTCGGACCGCGGCGTAGGCGCAGAATCACCGTCGACTCGGCTATGGAGGTGACTGAGGTGTGGAGAGACACCCAGCCGGCGCCGCCGCTGCCGACGCCGCCACCGCCGTCGGCATCGTCAGCACTGCTGAACAGCGACTCGCAGCTGAAAACGGAGACAGGTTGTTAGCTTTGGTCAACGTAAGTGTGGTGTGAGGTTCACGTTGTAAGGGCACTTTACTTGTGGAGAGGATGCAACTGGCCTGATCGTGATTGTGAAATAGTACACAATATTAATTTGCAAGCGGATCATCTGCTCCCGAATATCGCCTAATGTGTTTGATATCTGCTTGAGGCGGTAAATGTCCAATGCACGTAAGATTTCCAATAGCCTAATAGCACCCAAAGTGAATGCGTATGATGTAATTGGTTGACATCAGCCGTTTTCACGACAGGTGAATTCACCTAATTTGGCCAAATCTACACCAAATATATTTTACAATAAATATCATCGTATCATTAATTTATTATAATGTCTGATAATTTGAAAAATTGGGTATATAAGCATCTGTGCAACCCAAGCTGATAACTTTTAAGAAACGCTGAACCTAATTTGGCCAAATCTGCACCTAATCTACACCAAATGTGTACCAGATGGCGGTCGTGAAAACGGTTATTGCCGATTCTCTCATGTGTGCTCACACCGTCCCCAGCTCCCTCCCCTCCGCAGCGCTCTATCTGACCTATGTGACCTGGCAACTCGCCGGGCCTGCCAGGCGTGGTAGAAGGCCGCCCCCAGCAGTACCACCAGTATCACGGTCAGGAGGGCGATGGAGAGGACCCCGACAGTGGGGAGGCCGGGCCGCTCCGATCCGGCCATCGCCAGCTGGACGCCGCCACTCCGGTTAGACGCTGCGGGAGAGGGAGGCGCCAGTGAGGAAATGCGGCATTAACAGCACGCTGGTAAGTTATATAGACGTGATGGCCGTTGCATCCGCATTCCATCAGCGGCAAGTTTTCATGCATATGTAGGACTTATCGTTTTGACTTTTGAGGTCGTACTCTTGTGCTCGACGAGGCGTTTGATTGCCTACATGGGCTGAAGCGTCAGCCAAAAAACATCAACAGTGCACTACGGTCTCGTGTCCCTGCAGCAACAGCCGTACAATCGTGAATCAGCGACGAATCATGCCATGCGTGTACTTTTATGTACGGTAAAAAATCGTGAGGTTTGGACTTGGTTCCTACGTATTAAAATCCTGCCGATGTTCTCACCAACAGCCGCCACTGACGCCAGGAATCCTCCAGCCGGATGTGCGGCGCTCGCCGGTCCGCCGATGTATTCCAGCAGCAGGAAGTTCCCGCTGCTGACCACAGGTGGCGGTAGTGTCGCTCCGCGCCCGCCCACCAGCAGCTCCGAGTTGGAGTAGGGTCCGTCTCGCGCATAAAGCCGCTCCGAGCTGGTGTTGAGCAGGAAGTAGGAGAAGTGGAGGGAGAGCACGTTACCCTCGGTCGTCTGAGAAAGGCACAGTTAGTCGGAGGTTAGAACAGTAGACTTGATGAGGCGCTCTGAATAAGGCAACAGGCCATCACTTCCTGGCATTGTGAGGGATGTAGCGTTTACGAATTACGAGAGAATAGAGTCACATATGTGAGATACCTTCTGTTTGTATAGCCGAACAGTTCATTGCGTGCGCTTTAACACATTATATGACCGATTTACCTTAGAGCTCGTGACTGCATCGTTATAGCCAATGTTGTAATCACAGATTGTTACAATCAGCAAGCATGCATTGCGTACCCTCAGCAAACATTTGTTCCCTCTGCCACCATCGCACCCTCTCCATTTCACACCCGCTATGCATCTCCCGCCCGTCCAATCACCCCACTTCCCCATTCATCCGCTCCCTTTGCCCTCACCTCAAACCTCCAGAGGCTGGGGGCCGAGCAGCGGCCTGTCGCTGCCGCCACACTGTAGTTCTGCCCTCTGGAGAGAACCACGTCACATCCGCACCTACAGGTGGGACTGACGTACGCCTTCTGGACTGGAGACAGCGTCACCGGCGGTGTGGGACACGGCGGGAGGGCGCACCGCCGGACCTGGATCCCCTCACCCTGCCGGAGGAGAGAGGGCGGGTTTACGTAAGATTGGCTGAACGTAGAAAGGTAGGTGTGCTAAATGTCGTGTTCGGTGATGTTATTGTTGGTGTTTAATAGCTTCAAATAATAACGGTTAACATCTAAGAGGCAGCAGGATGGATCATTGGTCTGCAGTGACTTATGACCGCATTACCGTAGCGAGTGACGTCATCAGATTAACAACGACGTGTCAGAAATATCCCAACCGATGTGCTACGCTGACATCCCCAATAATGCTCTGTCACGATAACTAAACAAAAAAAGAGATGAGCGAAAAAGTCGCCAGCATCCTGCACTGCGCAGTGCACATCTCTGTCACGGCCGAACTCATAGATCGTTCATTGATTAAAACACCTGGCCTTAAAATTGACTCAGTAAGCCCGTTGACGACTTCTGTTCCCGCCTTGCAGGTGCCGGGAGCTGGGGTTATTTACAGTACCTGGCAGTAGGCTCCGTTGTTGCGGGGCGGAGGAGAGTTGCAGAAGCGATAGCGGACGCTGGAGGCGGCCCCACAGCTGGTCCGACAGGGAGACCACGGAGACCACGGACCAAACCCGCCGTCGGTCCGCACTGGAATGAGATAGGCTAGTCATTAGAGGCCATAATAGACCATGGACCAAACCCGCCGTCTGTCCTCATTGCAACAAGACACGAGGTAAGTGACTAGAGATCTTATAGACCTAAGACCGCGGATCGAACCCGCCGTCCGTCCGCACTGCAACGAGACAGGTTTATCAACTGAGACTACATAGACCACGGACCAAACCCACCGTCGGTCCTCACTGCAACGAAGCGCGAGGTTAGTGACAAGACCACAGACCAAAGTTGCCGTATGTCCGGACTGAAGCGAGACATGCTAGGCACTAGATAGACCGCAGACCACGGACCGAATATGTAGACCACGGACCAAACACGCCATCCGTCTGCACTGCAACGAGACGTGAGACGGTGAGGTGAGTCACATGGGACTACGCTGAGCTTTATGTGTGATGTGATTTAACTAACGTGTCGTAATTCGCCTAAAAACCTGACGCGGGGTGAGAGATGTATTTTCTGTCCTCGCCACGGGGCAATGGTCGATACCCCAATCAGTGACAGAGTTTGTCGATTGTTTAGTCACAAGGGACGCAGGGCACGCTTTGTCTAATAACTACTTGCATTTAGTAACAAGTTATGCAAACAGACTGATAATGAAATGGTGCCTGTGCCTGCATCTCCTTATATCGACTTTATTGTAAAGCAGTGGAAGTCCTGAAAATGGAGCCGCCTGTAAAGTCGTAAACATATCATCCCAGCATGTTGGTAAGCTTATTGGCCCATAATTCACGAGGCATTAAATCTACGACGCCGTATTTTTAAAGGGGCGTTTAATTCGTTTCCAGCGTCCCTGTGAGTCATTACCTTCCAAACTTGCGTGAAATCAATGTAAACCAAAACAGTGTAGATAAAAGGGAGCTGTTGAGCCAGCGAATAATTGCCTATTAATACATACTTTACGGTGCGTTCACTGGAGATTAACCGTGCGTTAATTCGAAGGTAGCCGTGCACCAATTTAAATTGGTGCACGCTCGTGCAGTGATGAATTTCTCGACTGAAGTTTTTCGGAAGGGTCATTGACTTTCTTCTAAAGATTCCCATAAAAGGCCCTTTTAATGTCATGGACTAAGATTAATTTTAATTTAAATTCGCACCGTTAAGCATGTATTAATTACTTTAACACATGGTTTCCGTGCATAAATGGTTTTAACGCACTCGTGGATGGAATGGAGCACTCGTGCGTTAATGCACTCGTTTCACTCGTGCATTAACACACTCGTGCTCCAATCCATCCACGTCGTGCGTTAAAACCATTTACACACGGGAAACCATGTGTTAATATATATTATTCAGCTGTTTTCATTTTAAAAGCACCCCACATAGCGTCTTTGGAAAGTTCATTGGAGCTCAACTCTGAATATACCGCCAAAGTTCCTGTTCTTATAGCTACTTGAGCTTCAATGGAGCAGAGCGTATGTGCCAGCTGAGGCCACTGCTCCCCTTTCAGCTCCCAAAGGCACACAGTTATCCGTCCGTGTGTAACTGGACTTTCCGCTGGCGCGCCGCTCCTCCGGCAGTGATCTGTTCTCGGACGGGGCGGGCGCCCTGCCTTCTCCCCTGTCCGCTGGGGAAAATGAAGCTATTCGTGCGCCGAGGCAGACCCCCGCGAGCCAATCCCGCTTTATTACACCTGCGGTCGCCATGGTAACGAAGAGGGGAGACTGACGGAGGCCGGCGGAATCAGGGGAACAACACGGTGGCCAGTCCAGGTGTCAAAACTCTTCGGCTGCTGTGGCTCTGCTGGGATGGGAAGAGTAGACGGATACACTGCCCTGCCCTTCGAGAGAAATGGCTGAACGTATATTTGACGAAGTAGAATGTCAAGAAAATGCACATTTTACGCATGAATACATAAAATATTGAAGATTAGATAAAGCTCATAACAAATCATTTTCTAGCTTCCGGTGTTTTCGATTCCCCTCTGACTATAATGCAGTGAATGTGCTTGACTGTTGAGAGCAGTTGGGGAAAACGACCTGGGCTCTGCCGGTTTCAACATGTCAGCAAAAACGGCCCTCATGTGCTCCCAACAAAATGCCAGATAAACAAAAAATGACCGTGTTGTGGGCATTATGGTTTGAAAGCCTACCTGGAAAGCCTTTACAAAACGACCTCTGACTATGGTTCTCATGATACGCGCTGACCCGAAATAAATCGTCACTTCTCAGAAACCATTTCATTTGACAGATCAAACAGCTCCCAAAAGTGTCGTAGGCGTGGTGCCCCAGGTGATTGGCCGGCATCTGAGCCCTAATAACAGTTGTAGAACGAATGGCCTGGGCTCTCAGGACGGGCACGGACGGTAGGCCACACGTGACAGGGCCATTTTCGCCAGCGCCCAGCCTGGTATGTGACAGGGTAACACGCACCTCGGCATTGTGTCCGAGCTAGCGTGCGAACCAAGGTGGCAGACGCCAGGTGGGTGGTTCGCTGTGGAAGTTTGGTGGAGAATGGTTGGTTTGTTACGGCCGCAGAGTATTGAAGCGGACACGGACGCGAGTGAGCACAAAGACGGGTTTTTATACAATGCTGCAGTAATGATGTTAGAGTAGCGCGCACCCAAACCGTTTTAAAGCCACCGATTTACGCAATTGCTGGAAACGAATATTAATTTTATAATTGCTATTTTGTCATTTTTGTTACACATAGCTAAACGCAACTTTTGCAAAATAACGTTATTAATAACGCTGCCAAACCAACTCGTCTCCAATGCAGACCAGCACACCAGTGCGCAACTTAATTTGTCGATTCTCCTTCTAGTGCCACAGCCGTCCCAATTGTTTGGCACCTCCGTCCAGAAGTCGCCCCGGTATAGGCCATTGCCCATTCCGTTCCCTGTCCGCCCATTGACCGGCCATTGTCCCCAGTTCCCTGCCGGCCAGTCTGTTGTCGCTGTGCCGTGCGTCGGTTGGTCACTCAGTCCTTTGTGACTGGTTCAATTAGTGCTGTACCGGGGCGGCGGCGACAGATTAGTACTTACCTACCCCCCGGGGGCAGCCGGCACCGCCCGGCCGGCCCCGATGCGACGCGTCGCCAGCCAGCTGGTGGCTGTCGGAGGCGGATGGATGCGACGAGAGGGGATGCATGGTAGTACCCTATCTGTCCCGATCGATCGGAATTGGCCCCGGTGGCCTCTTGTATCCGATGGCTATTGTGAGCTGGGGCTACCGCTGGTCGAGGCGGAAGCTGCCTTTCTCTTCGCATCGCACACGCTTCCGTGTTACATGCGTCCGAGGATCATCTCTGAGCATATACGTTATATGTGAGCTCTTTCCCTGATGACGCCTCACGGCTTCTGGGCTTATGCCGTTGAATCATAGTTGATGGTCCCCAGGGGTCGACGACGATCCCCATAGGTGTTGTTAGCCTTTATGCTCCTCATGGCTTCCCATACATCCTGATAATGTGCGTCCCATGTCGCCCATGATAATTACCTTTGCTCCCACCCATATATAGAATCCCACTTTATCCGTCCAGCGAACCGTGTCGCTCTTGACGAGGAGAGCCAGAGCTGTATAATTAATTTTGCCGTGTGACCGAGCGCACGCGGCGCCTGCTGCACCTCCCTTCGCCGCGTGCGGCACCCACAGTGGCAGGCACGCCTGATTGGCTGACACTTGCGTGCGCTAGCCGTTCGTGCAGAGTTCGAACACCTCACGGTCGAGCGGCCGTGGCGTCTGGCTGGACACCCCGGATCTGACAGTTAGTCTGACAGTTTCCATTGCCCCTGACAGCTGATGACGGGTTTGCTCAGATTTAGCCAATTTTCCAGTGGTGCTGGGGGTGAAGGCCCCACGGATTGCGTGGGGCATTACGTGTGATATGACAGCTGGGTCTGAAGGAATGATGAGCATTGAACCGAAATAACAAAAGCTGATTTTCGGTAATTCCTTTCAACGAAATGTACTCCTAATACAATGGAGATGTAGATAGACCCAGGTGCTGGAAATTGAAGACGAACAGCGACGAAATTACAACAACAAACTTGTACCGGCACTGCCCCCGCATTGTTACAGTTTTTATCAATGCCTCCGTCATCCGTGGTCCTCTCTGTTACCTATCAATAGCCGTGTGTCATGTAACTGTATATTTATAATGAACTGATCTACATTATGTGCATTACATATTTTGATAAGCTTTGTTATCGATCAATGATGCATATTCAATAAGTTTTTTTTTTTCGTTGCTTTAGATGTTTATGCTGAGATTGATAACTATTGGTTAGTTTCAATTGCCGATGTCCTCAGTAGATCTTGCCTACAAACTGGAACAAATAGTCCCGCGAAATTAGCCGATCATCGTCAGGTCATAATGGGCTATTTGTTTCGTCACACGATGCGTGTTTTTGCGAGCGGGTGTCGTCCGGTTGGGCGCCGTGAGTTGTCACGGTCTCGTGAACACCCCACGCTAATGGTCACGGTACGTTTCACTCAGACAGCCGCGGGATAGACAGGCATGGGCGGACACAGAGCTGGACGGACAGATGGGCAGAGGCAGACAACGGCGGCCATGAAAACCGCGATTGTGATCTGATTCACAAAAGCCCGTCATTAAAAGGTGGTTCTGAGGACAAGTGTCAAGATGATTAGGAAGCGAAAGCATCCGGTTGAAAGCTCTGTTGGCCTCTGACACTTTTGATGAGGCAGGTTTATAGGTACCTATTTGATGTTAATGCTAGACACCGTGAAGAGTGTCATGAATTTGAATTTCGAAGTGATATAATATAAAGAAGAACGTGTTACTCACGTATTGGCATCAGCGTGGACAGGCAGACGGTCTTCACGGTGTGCACGGATCCGTTCCAGCCGAATGTGACGTACGAGAAGCAGTACTCCTGGAAGCGCTCGGAGAACATGTCGCAGCGGAAGGACATGGCGCTCGTGTAGTCTGCCACCCTCATCTCGCCGACATAGTGTCGTGTGGTGGGCGGCACGGCCGATTCCACTGCGGCCCGCTCCACTCCCGCCACACGCACCATGCCCGAGACAGCCCCGCACTTGGGACGTCTGTAGTACACCTCGACACCCGACAGACACGGAAACACACTGGCACCGGTCTCTCCTCGAGCGTACAGCTTGAAAGTCCGGTTCCACTCGACTCGTGTCACGTTACTCCAAGCGATTAGCGAGCTGTCTGAAGAGTTAGTCACCAGCTGAAGCTGGAAGAAACCCTGTCTATCCAGACGATCGCACGGTATTCGAATGTCGTGTATCCTCGCGTAGAAGTGTTGCAGAGGAAAACGGTCCGTAACACTGCCTAGAAGAGGTTCGGAGACGGCGACATTTCCCTCCTCCCAACCCCTCCTGGACACTACCAGCTGCGCCGAGACTGACAGCTGACTCTTTGACCTCGCCGCGCACAGTCCCTTGAACTTCCGCACATGGGCCACCACGGAAGTGTGCGTCTCGGCCCGCGAAGGTAGGGTGACGAGTATCGGCGGCCAGCGGACGAACAGCGGCGCACTGAAGGCGAGGAGTCGACCGCTTGTCAGTAGTAGCGCCGAGTATCGTCCACCCAGCTCCACGTAGTCACAGAGGAACGTAGCGGACAGCGGTGGCACCGGTTTGGATGACGGCTTCGGTGGCGGCACCGGCTGCGTGCTGACAATCTCTCCTGAGGCGATGTGCTGTAGAGAGACACTGAGGGCGGCCAGCTGCTCCGCCAGAGGCGTGGTGCTGGCACTGGAACATAAAAAGAAACATGGTGATTAGTGGATGCAGTATTCTTTGTCACCAAAAGGCCATAACTAAACAAGTTTGTGTAGATAATGTTTGATTCAAGTTCAGTGTGGTTGAATCCACATACTATCTATAGTAAGGTCTAAGCAGGCAATACTAGAATAGATACCCGTATTCGGATTTGCACACATATCAATATGCTCCCTGGACGGCTTACGCCACGTCTGCCCAACAATCAAGCCCGTCAATTTAGAGCGTGTCGCGGCTGTGTTGGAGCGGTCGGCACTAACGGAGCTGCAGAATGGGTCCACAGCTACCGGCCGTTGGCCGTCAGCGGTGCAGTTCTCAGATATATACGACCCTGCTGGGTACCCACGAGTCGCACGTCGCACGCGACCCCAAGACCACAGAAAGGATCGATTGAAGACGGTCGCCGAGTACGTTGCACAGACGGCGGGGCTAGTCGATAGCAGTTCGAGGGTTCGATCAATATGATCAATAGCATGCGCACTGCACAGTGAACAGCATGGATGTTGAACGACGAGCCTTCTATTTTGGATTTATATTTATCTTTCATTTTAAATTGTTTTACTGCATCAATAAAAGGTTCCCAAATCTGGGACCATTTTCTCACCCGATTTCCGAGGTCCTCAGTGTCCATTTGATCAGCACAGTGATGTTGCTTTGCAGGGCGGTGGCGGTGCCTCGCTGAAACTCCACACTAAACACTGCCACGGTTCCGGTGTCCTGAACCGTCTCCTCCACGTCTCCTGACGATTCCAGGCCGTCTCCTGACGTCTCCTGCCAGTCGTCCAGTGTTCCTGACTCGTCTTCTGTTGTCCCCAGAGGATCTTTCATGCGTTCCAGGTCGTATTTTGGAACATCGATCGAGCGTCGAACGGCAGCATCGCCTGTAAAAACACAGCACAAAAATAGATCGGGGCTTATTTAAAGGCACGTCACAATGCTATGCGTACCTACTCCTGGAAACAGAATTGTGAACCATTGAGATACTATGTATTCGCACCAGCATTTGTATTAAAATATTCGTACCATTATCTACGAAAACTTTGATTTGTTACTTTTTATTGGGTGTTCAGGGGCACGCTCACTGAACAGTGGTAAAGCTAATGACTAACTGAACTGTGGACTGACTGTATGGAGGCTACATCCTCAATGCTCAGGGTGCAATTGAGCGTCCACTGTGGACGGTGTAGCTACAGTTTCCACGAACACTTCTGCGCTATGGAGTGGGCTACCGGCTATATGACTTATCGAACCGTCCAGAATCCTCCACTGCAAGTGCAACACTTTACTAATTACTCCTGTCAGCGTCAGCTGGACAAGCCTTATAGCAAGTGACCGTACTTGCATCGTTAAGGTCCGTGCTATACCAATGTGTGGAAAGTGTCTATATCTGTGTTGGTAAGCCTCCATACTCCATACCTACCTGTGCGAGTGGCGTACAGAATAGCCATGGACAGTATCAGGAGGCTCCTGAGGTCCATTGAGCACCCTCGACGTGCCGCCACTCCTCATCCAGGCATCCGACCTGCAACGGAACACAGCCGATTGACACAGTCATCATCAAACCATACCGGGCTGCCAGTGACAATAATACGCTGTCCGACACAAATATTGACATACACGGTTGTCGACAAAGCTGGCGCGACGGCCCGGAACTTGCGGCTCTCCCACGAGACGTAGCCGGCAATAGCGACGACGGGCGCGACGCGACCGCTTCCCCTACTGACAATGGGACGCCAATATTGACGGACGACGGCGGCCCGGACCGCGGCCTTGTGTGTCACGAAATCGTCGCCGCCGGCGGTCGAGGGGTGCCGTGTAGCGGCGGCGTCGGGTCGGGGTAGGCTGATCGATTCCAAGTCACCAGGTGGTAGGGTCTAAGGTGCAGGGACTGGTCGGCCCTCGTGACACCCGGGGACATCGCTTGGGACACACAAAGAGTTCGCTGGTGCCCTTAGTTCGATGGGGAGGGGGGTCGTTATAAAAACGCGACAGGTTGTGGTGGGTGGAGTGTGAAGAGTCTTTGTGTTGGAGTTTCAAGTTGTTCGCGCTTCGTAAATTAATTTCGGCTGATGTCGCCAGCTGCGGGAACCGGGAGGTGATGAGTGGTCTGTCCGCGATGCATAATTCAAACACCACATCCGGTCTGCCTGAGGTCGATGTATATAGCCGGGATTCCAAGAAATCAACCATAGATATTATTATCGAACGTCTGCTTTAGCAGTGACGGACGACGGACATACTCAAAGGTTGTTCGTTGAATGAAGCGATACTAGCAAAGTAATAAAAAAATGTCCGTAAAAGAGAAGGAACAATACGATGCGTGTTCGGAACCCGTTTTGCTCTATACCATAAGTTACGCTCTATCGAGCTAATCGTTAGCTCGAACCTGCTGCGCAGGCTTCATTCAGACGCCTACCAATGTAATGCGGCACAATCTGCATCCAGGCGTTTATCAATGCATTGCGGCACAGCCTGCATACAGGCGTGACATATTATAGTGCATGTATGGCCTAAACTTTTGAATTCATTTTAAAAGGGGAAAAACGCAAGAAATTACCCAACGTTTCGCATTTATTGCTTAGTCATGGGTCTTTAGAGTGCGATTGCACTCTATCGCACTCTAAAGACCCATGACTAAGCAATAAATGCGAAACGTTGGGTAATTTCTTGCGTTTTTCCCCTTTTAAAATGAATTCAAAAGTTAAGGCCATACATGCACTATAATATGTCACATCTGTCAATTGATAATCCTCTGCATACAGGCGTTTAGCGATGTCATGCGGCACAGCCTGCATACAGGCGTTTATCGATGTAATGCGGCACAGCCTACATTCAGGCGCTTGTCACTAGTGCCATCTACGGGCAGTAATATAAGCTGATGCGCTAATATGACATTGTGTGCACCGCCGAACCTTGAAACAAAAGGTATTTGTGTGTGAAGGAGATGGAATATGGCACTTAGGAATACCACCCACATTATTTTGTCACACATTTTGAAAATACAAACAAGAAATGAAGACATGATTCCACCGCCGGCAAACGGCAGGCAGTCATTGATTGCCTGCTTCGGACGGGCCATAGGTAATCAGTTAGTCCTAATTGATAAAATATATTTTTCGTGTGCATATTTGCAGGAAGATTACGATATATTTTACTAAACTTTTCAAATTTTACTTAATGCATGCATATCAGGACATGAACACATTTGTCATAGGTTTTCCAGTTGTCGGCGTACATACATGTTATGCGTTCATTGACCTACCTACCATTTCCTGCCTCAGCAAACCACAGCGTACACAAAACGCACAGTCATTTGTAACCTCGCAATACTAAATGAGCTCGTACCGTTTTTGTGACAATCGACATACCCCGCGTGTGATACGAAGCACGTACTAATGGCAACACATTACGGTGACCGGCCGTCCAGGGACCCTGCCCGATTAGCATGTCAGATTCGCGTTCTTGTTCTATTAGCTGCCGGTCGATGTACGGACAGGACACGATGTCGGCAGATTGGCAGGGGAGCAGCGATCGATCTGGGCACACCATCAGCTGTTGCGCTGATCGCTGTGACCAGTGATGACAGTTTCTGAGCATCGCTGATGATTGTTTCTGACCACCGCAGCTGCTGATGAGTTTCCGACTAGCGTTGTTTGCCGCTAATCGATGATGATCGGTGGGGGTGACGCCACTAACTATGCTACAGCTTGTGTAGCTTGTGTAGCTTGTGTAGCTTGTGTTATTTCCTTTGGTGTTTGGTTGCAAACGCGCAATATTAATTGCTGAGTACCGTCAGACTCTAGATAGGCAATGGTAAGTGATGTGCATAACTGGTGTGATGTTACTGAATATTCTTTTCACACTTGCCTTGTTTGTAAAATGGTATAAACTAGGGTTACCCGCGTGCTCCGCAACGCGAAGAAGGGCTGTTTTTGACCCGTGGGTATTGGATTGGTCTGTGTCGATTTGGTTGGTATCCATTTCGTTCGATTGCTTTTTGACGGCCAAGCATTTTGTAATAAAACAAAAAAGATACATCGCATCGAGGTGCCCGTGTCGTATTATCATGCGTTCTACTTAAGAATGATTCGAAAACTGGCATGAAGTCTTTTGAGGGCCATCGATGAATTTCGCTAAAAATGACAATGTAATGGTTTGGAACATTTACATTTTTAAGGATACTGTTGCTAATCATGCAAAAATGAAGAGTGAATATTGGACAGAATTGAATGCTCTTTCCAACGGTGCCATTTTCAATTGCCAAACGTATCAGGTTATGCAGCAAAACCCGTGTAATTAATAAAGTGGCACATCATCGACAAACACCATTTTCTCTAGCGATTTGTACCACCTTGGCGTCGATCAATTAGCTATTCACAATTTTTATATGAGAGGCGGTACCTTTCTCTTGCAAATAGGCGTTGATTCAACTCGCTCCATTTAACGGTCACCTAAAAATAAAATTAATTCCAAAATCCCTCAAAAACCGCAATTTTTCAAATAAAAGTGCCATCTCCGGTGCACGTGGCGCGTGCTATCCTCTGCATTGCACACCATTCAATAGCCCGTTCAATTCTGTACACGATGCTGTTTTCCCCGTGCCGGTCGGACCCCTGGTCACCAAGATATGGCACCGAGACCGGACCCGTGTCGGGCAAATTCGGCTGTTTTCGCCCGATTCCGCACGCCGATTTATACATGTAAAGTCTATGACGCGAATTTGCACTTTTTGAGCACGCGCCACGCGCCCCCTATCAATCCGATCGAGCCCAGACCCCTCAAAGGCACGTCGCGCATCCTTGATCTATAAGTTGTGCAAATTTCACCGCGCTAGGTGCAACGGTCTGGCCTGTAGTCCACGCAAAGCACGACCAAGTCGGGACCTCGGTAACGGACAGACGCACCCTCCTCAAATAGTAATATAGACAAGCGGCTGCGCCACTTGCTTTGCTGCGTGGTAGGAAAAATTGCGGCACCAGCCAATTTGCTTTCGAATGGTGTTTGATTCATGTCGATGTGTCGTCTAGAAGCATAGATATGGACGGAAATGTGAAGAGAATTTAAAAAAGAACTGTTCTGAGGGCGTTGTTGGATGAAATTTGGCTGATACGGGGTCAATACGGGTCAAAGGGGTCAGCCCCGGTCACTTTGGGTCAGGCCAGGTCACATAGGTCACCTCTCGTCCGCTGGGATCAGCCCGGGCCACTGTTCTGCTTTTGTCTCCACCACTACCCCTTCCCCTACCACTACCCCTACCCTACCACTACCCCTACCCCTACCCCTGTCCCCTACCACTACCCCTACCACTACCCCTACCACTACCCCTACCACTACCCCTACCCCTACCACTACATCTACCCCTACCACTACTACTACCCATACCACTACCCCTACCACTACCCCTACCACTACCCCTACCACTACCCCTACCACTACCCCTACTACTACCCCTACCACTACCCCTACCACTACCCTTACCACTACACTACCCCTACCACTACCCCTACCACTACCCCTACCCCTACTCCTACCAACACCGCTGGGTCATGTCAGGTCACAGAATAATTCGTGCCATTCCATTGCCCTTACTCGATTTTGTCGGAAATGGCGCTTTGTGGCAAATGTGGCGCATTGCGGCAAATGCGGCGCATCTGTACCTGTTGTTTGAGCATGCATCTTGACACCAAATTACACCCATATCGGACTATATTTGACAAAACTGTGCGAGTTGCGGCGAAAATGACGCCCTGAGATAATTGTGGCGCATTGCGGCAAACGCGGTGCATTTGTAAACTCGTATCACAAACTGTTGCCATTCAACGAAAATCTACACAATCTCTCGCCACTATTTATTCAAATTAAAACTTGCCCATCCGCCAATGCGAGGTACTCGCCGCCGATCGGCATGCATTTAGTCCCCAAAGTTTGTCGACCCCGGCTCTCAATGAAGATCTACGAACCGATCAAAATTTCATTGGCGTTCTTCCAGCGCGCCCCACGCGCGAACCGTGCACCCCAGCGAGTCGGAACCTAGAAAAGGCGCTGACCCGGTCTATCACCTATAAGGTGTGCAAATTTCAACCCCCTACGATATACCGTCTGCCCTGTAGGCGAGTGGAATTGAACCCACTACCCATCCAGGATGATGCGCCTGGATATATTGCAGACGGTGCGAACTGCAATATATTGGGGAGACCAAGTGCGGACAGACAAACAGACGGATCCTGTTCAAATAGTAATATAGACAAGCGGCTGCGCCACTTGCTTTGCTGCGTGGTAGGAAAAATTGCGGCACCAGCCAATTTGCTTTCGAATGGTGTTCGTTTCAAATCGATGTCTTCGCTAGAAGCATAGATATGGACGGAAATGTGAAGAGAATTAAAAAAGAGCTGTTCTGGGGGCTTTGTTGGATGAAATTTGGCTGATACGGGGTCAAGACGGGCCGAAGGGGTCAGCCCCGGTCACTTTGGGTCAGGCCAGGTCACATAGGTCACCTCTCGTCCGATGGGATCAGCCCGGGCCACTGTTCTACTTTTACCTCCACCACTACCCCTACCCCTACCCCTACATTTACCACTACCCATACTCCTACCCCTACCACTACCCCTACTACTACCCCTACCCCTACCACTACCCCTACCCCTACTACTACTCCTACCACTACCCCTACCCCTACCCTACCCCTACCCTACCATTACCCCAACCCCTACCCCTGTCCCCTACCACTACCCCTACCACTACCCCTACCACTACCCCTACCCCTACCACTACATCTACCCCTACCACTACTACTACCCATACCACTACCCCTACCACTACCCCTACCACTACCCCTACCACTACCCTTACCACTACACTACCCCTACCACTACCCCTACTCCTACCGACACCGCTGGGTCATGTCAGGTCACAGAATAATTCGTGCCATTCCATTGCCCTTACTCGATTTTGTCGGAAATGGTGCTTTGTGGCAAATGTGGCGCATTGCGGCAAATGCGGCGCATTTTCACCCGGCGATTGAGCATGCATCCTGGCACCAAATTGCACCCATATCGGACCATATTTGACAAAACTGTGCGATTTGCGGCAAAAATGGCGTCCTTAGATAATTGTGGCGCATTGCGGCAAATGCAAATTCCTATCACAAACTGTACCCATTTAGCGACAATCAACACATTTTTTCGCCACTTTTTATTCAAATTAATAACTTGCCGATCCGCCAATGCGAGGCACTCGCCGCCGATCGGCATGCATTTAGTCCACAAAGTTTGTCGACCCCGGCTCTCAATGAAGATCTACGAACCGATCAAAATTTCATTGGCGTTCTTCCAGCGCGCCCCACGCGCGAACCGTGCACCCCAGCGAGTCGGAACCTAGAAAAGGCGCTGACCCGCTCTGTCACCTATAAGGTGTGCAAATTTCAACCCCCTACGATATACCGTCTGCCCTGTAGGCCGGCTAAATTGAACCCATTACACGGCGTGGCGGACAGACAGACAAACAGATGGATCCTGTTTAAATAGTAGTATAGATGTGGGGTAAATGGTGAAGCACATTGCCATGTCGCCAGTTTCTGATGTAGACTTAAAGCTCTTAAAAGAAAGATTTCATAAATCTCACCTGAAGGTGCGCTCCCGGCTCCATAACTTTTCATTTGAAGCCAGAAAATAGAGCTCTTAAATCTTTTACTTCACCTTCGATCACTTAGTACGTCGGTTCTCTATCTTTCCCGACATACCACAGCAACAGCTCAAACTACCTGGCAGACTGCGTGTCGCCTCAGTATCTGTCCCAGACTGTGGGTCGCCCAACTGTCTGCACCAGACTGCCCGTTTAGTCCCAGTGTCTGTGCTAGATTCCGTGTCGCGTGCTCCTCTGTCTCGACTGAGTGGTGACCCAGTCTTTGTACTTCTATACTTTCGAGATTGCGCGACGCCCTAACGTCTGTCTCAGATTGCGCTCCACCCGATGGTCTGCCCCAGACTACGTGTCGCTCCAGAGTGTCCGTTCCTGCAGACTGCGTGTCGCCCCAGTCTTTCTACCAGACTGCGCTTTGCCCTAGTCTCTAATCCAGACTGTGTGTCGCGCCAGTGATCTGCACACAGAAAAATATTGACACCGTTAGCGGTGTAATTGCACAGTACATATCTGAGCACTTGAGGAAAGTTAATTTAGTCCCTTCCCCGCTTAAATTACTCGCGCTTCCAAATGAACACCAGGAAGAAGGTAATAGAACACTGTTAGGAGGGTTGGGTGTTTTACTACATGTAGCAAAACACCCAACCCTCCTAACAGTGTTCTATTACCTTCTTCCTGGTGTTCATTTGGAAGCGCGAGTAATTTAAGCGGGGAAGGGACTAAATTAACTTTCCTCAAGTGCTCAGATATGTACTGTGCAATTACACCGCTAACGGTGTTAATATTTTTCTGTGTGTGCCCTCAGACTACGTGTTGCCGAGTGTATGTCTATTTAGACAATGTCTATATCCATATTAATTCCATATATAAACAAGTGTCGCCCCAGTGGCTGTCCAGACTGCGTGTCGCCTCAGTCTCTGTCCCAGACTGCGTGTCGCCCCATTGTCTGCCCCAGACCGTATGACGCCACCGGTGGTATTTGAGTTGACCTCGGCTGACCGACTATAGCAGGCTGCGAGGCGCCGCAGCCCGGTACCACCTCCCCTGCTGCGGCAGCCAAGTCGAAATCGATAGTCCGCGTGCTACATCGCTATACTGGCCATACAGACTGGCAGAACCGGTGACACGCGAGGCCGGTGCGGATTTCATCGACCGACTTACGGCAGTGGCTGAAAGTCAAGGCATTTGAATTACTTACTTATGCTTTTGGGTTAATGCAGCCGCGCTATGAAGGAATAATGAATATCCACCTCATCCTTGTTCAATGTTACTCCAATTTGATTTACATACCTAAATACCGCTGATAAGATGCATTCAGAGAGCTTTTGACATTTTTGCTCCGTTTTACTTTTTATTATTTTTACCGTTGGCCGATGAAAAGTAATATATCTGAAGATATGCATTGTCTTCTTTTGACCCAGCAAAGAAGTTGCGTCATTATAATACATATAGTGTTGAGTATCCATGACAGATTGGATGATGATGTATGTAAATAATAAACCAAATTATTACAAATGCATTCAAATATATTCAAAAAGACACACAAAGCTTTCGGTTCATGGAACCTTGATCACTGTGCAAATGAGTATAACAATCGCTGTAACCGTCTAAAAATTCTTTGAAATTAATCAGCCGCGTGTTTTCTTCTTCTGCTGGTCTACCACCGATTTTGCTGCCATTGACGACCATGTGATAAATCCGCTCCTACTGTTAAACGTATCACGTGTGATGATGTGGGCTGCTTCCAGGACCTTCCTTGTACCTTTCTTTATATTGTTTTCTAATATCTTCGTACCGTCCCAGTCAGGTAAGTGGTTACACTTTTCTATATGCAGTACTATTGCATTTGATGTTCGGTGAAATTTTACATCGCTTCTGTGTTCCTTCAAACGAACTTCCACCCCTCTTCCCGTCTCCCCAACGTACGTTCTTTGGCACCCTTTGCATGGTATTTCGTAAACTATACTTTTTTCATCACTGGTAGCTTTTTTGGTTTCATGGTGCTTGACTAAATCTTGAGTTTTCTTTCCTGTTACTGTAGCTACTTTGATATCTGACTTTTCAAGTGTTCTTACTATGATATCAATATTTTTCGAATTTGGGACCGAAATCCATCTCTTTCTTTTGTTGGCTTTTCTTCTCGTGTCATCTTCGTGTGCTTTGTTCGCACGTTGTTCGTCTCTTCTGTTGGCATCGTCGCCGGTTGCTTGGTTCGCGCGTCGTTTGTGTCTTCTGTCGGTCTCATCTCCGTGTGCTTGGTTCGTACGTTGTTCGAGTCTTCTGTTGGTGTCATCGTCTTGCGCTTGGTTCGTTTCTTGTTCGTATCTTCTGTTTTGTTCGTTTCTTCGATTTTTGATTTTTTCGGCTTTTCTTTTTGTTTGATTAAAAATCCTCTGGGATATTTCAGTTTTTCGAACGAAGTATAAATATGATTGAACTCTTCCTGAATGAATTCATCGCTGCAGATTCTTAGCGCTCTGAGAAAGAAACCGATAACTACACTGTAAACCAAATCTACAAGTTGGCTCCTTGTTACAAGTTTGGTTCCAATTCGCATAGGCGTCACCTTGTCGATACCTTGTCGATTCACCAACCCCAGGCTTGTTGGCCACCAAACTAACAGTTTGTCTACAAGTTTGGTTCCAATTCGCATAGGCGTCACCTTGTCGATACCTTGTCGATTCACCAACCCCAGGCTTGTTGGCCAACAAACTAACAGTTTGTCTACAAGTTTGGTTCCAATTCGCATAGGCGTCACCTTGTTGAGTACTAGTCTGGGCCTTGTGGACCTACCAACTTCTGGATAGGCATAGTCGTTTCCTTGTCGGTTCACCAGCCCCTGGTTTGTTGATGAAGTAGCCTAGCCTTTGACTGGGCATTGCTAGGTTACAAATTGTCAACAAGTAAGTGTACTAACACTCTGTTCGAACTTGCTCTTCCTTACAATCGCTTTGTTTGCGTTGATACTTGATAACCTTAAGAACTTACGATTCGCGTTCGTTTTCAATTGCCACGATACTGATTCAGGAAATATTTTCTATACGGACAGGTTATTTTTTGGCTGGAAGTGGTGCACAAAACCATGACTGGCATCAGTTATTGCTCATGCTCAAAGGCTTGCGCTGACAAGAAACGAAATACTGATGGGTTATATAATCAATGAATGCATACATCACATCCATTCGGAAGTTTCTGGAATCATTAGTATTTATTACGGTCACGTAATTAATACTATTGATTGGAGACAATTCCGAGTGCATATTTCCGAATGAATGTGGTAAATGCATGAGGTAGGTATACCCAGTAGGTATACCTATCGTGCACCGTCAGCATATAAGTCTTTGAAGCAAGAACTGCTGCGTATGTGGAAGAACATGGTTTTGTGCACCGCATCAAGCCAGAAGTATAACATGCCCGTATGACGAATATTTCCTGAACATTAAGCATAACAATCATGGCAGTTGCACGATCACGCAGATAATTCGAATAAATCATGATCACCAACCAGATTAGCTTTTACAGCCCATATATGTCCATCAGTTAAGTTGGAAATACAAAGAGTTGAATTACAGGCAAATAAATGTATTTATATATAAAAAAACACCGACCGCAAAACATCTGCTCACACATGTGCATGCACAGGTCTGGTCCACTTACATTGCGCGCGCAGGGGAAGGGAGGCGTCTCGACCGCGGGTATAGGCCCGATTAGTGCGTCCCGCAGGCCAGAGGGGGCCTCACTCACAGCACGAACACCACAGTTCACAGATTTCACTTTTTACTGCACAAATGCTGGAACAGCCCTCGTCGCTGCTCCAGGCTGCACGACGGCCGCGCGACAACTGCTGGTTCGAAACCGCCGCGCCGGGGCCCGCTAACGGCTGGCGGCGACCGCTGATTGGTCCGCCAAGTCTGACGTCATGGGCGCAGCTGACCATGTGTATGCTGACCAGCTGACCAGTACAAGTTAGGCGCCGGTTAAGTAACCATGCGGCAACAAGTTTCCAAAACTGGTTGAGGAACAAACGTTGAAACAAATGTAGAGTTGGTCTGGATACTGAGAAGTTGGTGTGCATAGTAACTATTGACTCGTAGTTGTCACCTGACAAGCAGTGCACCAGACAACGGCTTGTTTAAAAAGTATCAGTTGGTAAACATACCAAGAGATGATTGGTTATATTACACAAGACTTGTCAATTCGGTTTACAGTGTATTCCGCTTTTCGTCCTTTGACTGTGTGCTGAGTAAAAGTGCACATAATCCTCTTTGTTTGTCGGTTTTCTGTGGACTTTGAATTTGAAGCCTGAGGCTGATTTTACGATGCATGTATCTAAAAACGCCATCTTTTCTTCTTGTTCTTCTTCAACTGTAAACTGTATGTTTGGATGAACAGCATTCAGTTTGTTCAGCGTTTCAGAAATGTCAGTTTCTTTCGGAATGATTGCTAGTACGTCGTCTACGTATCTAAGCCAAGTAGAGTCGTCACCAATAATTTTGAGAAAATGCTGTTCTTCGAGTACTTCCATAAAAAGACATGCTGCTACTGGGCTTAATGGGGACCCCATTGCAAGCCCACTGTGTTGGACGTATTCATTTCCTTTGTATGAAAAGCAGTTGAATTTAATGCATATTTTGACAAGTTCTAGGTAGTCGTTTCTCGGAAGAGGTAGTTCGTCGTCGGCCATGCGGATTTATCACATGGTCGTCAATGGCAGCAAAATCGGTGGTAGACCAGCAGAAGAAGAAAACACGCGGCTGATTAATTTCAAAGAATTTTTAGACGGTTACAGCGATTGTTATACTCATTTGCACAGTGATCAAGGTTCCATGAACCGAAAGCTTTGTGTGTCTTTTTGAATATATTTGAATGCATTTGTAATAATTTGGTTTATTATTTACATCATCATAATACATATAGCTCAGAAGAGGAAAAGCCTTTAGGCGGGTTTTTTTTTTTTTGTTACTGTGACTTGTGCGTGACCAGGGCGATGAACTGCCTCCATTCCGGTACTCATTAGGGCAAATGGGAAATAAATCGGACGACCAGTGAATAATGAATCGAGTGGAAAAGCGAAGGGAGCGGCAAAAGAAAAACAACGCAAGAATGGTGAGCTGTTTTGCTCGAGGGATGCTCTAGGTAGACAGCCTTCAAACCACAAGCACCTTTGTGTAGATAATGTGATGAATACCTTGATGCGGCTTATCATTATTTGACAGCTGCGAAACATGTCTGCTTACTTTATCAGGGTATGTAAATAATTCACGCATACATACCTATCGCGCCCTTGTAGCAGCTTGTACTGACACGCACGTAGGACTCTAGCTGCGATATTTGCTTAAGGCTTGTAATTCTTGCACGTCTTTAATTATTTTCATTAGGGCGGTCGACTACAAAGTCAAAGTCAACTTGACTAACGCTTTATCTGTGGAATGTAGTTGCATGCAACGTTTATGCAGTATATTGGGTATTATCATACAATTAAGTACCGTTATTGGTCGCTCATTCAAATCGTGGCCCTTAATACAATCTCAATATGCGATGAGTGCATAATATTGAAACCGTAACGCGCACCGTATAGATATGCGAATAAGGCATGGTGATGTCCTCACTCCGTGTAGCTTGTAGGCGGTGTAGTACACGACAGCTTGTCCATCTGTCCTGTTTATGGATCGTATACGCATGAGGACGGTCATCATGATAGCGCTTTATTACTGCTCTGGCATTCTGTGAATACACAGCACCATCTCATAATGCCAGGGATATTTTGGATAATTTGCGCCTCTCCAAAAATAAAGGTACTTATCTAACGACGAGCTGTAACGAAATTCATTCATACCCCGTCCTCCACCTCCCTCTGTACTTACTGCCCAGCCCCCTTTCCCACTAACAATATCCTTATATGGTCCTCGCTCCTCACCTGTGACGCCTGTCCTGGCCCACTTCTGATCGGTGCTATGATATGACGATACATCTGTATGTATGACGTGTGTGTATGACGTTTTGATATAGCAGCCGACGCCGATCGCCGAGCAGGATGTGTGAAAGGAAAATTCGAAAGCCAACCGCCGTAGTGGCCTGACAAACCGTTATTCAAAGTCTCGGCCGATTGTTTATCACTTTTGGATTCTATCGTCAAATTTACAATACATACTTGAAGAAAAGAAAAACCGTGTTGGTTCTACGGCTCGAACAAGAGGTCCTGAAATAGACTATCACAGAAGAAGAAATTGTTTATTTAACTTTTACATTTGCTACACGAGCATGCTGTAAATGGATAGCGTACCATCGTTCCCATGACGAGTTTCTTATGAGTAACGAGCCGCTATAGTCAGACTATTAGTCATTGCGTGTTCCAACTATAGTCACTAGTCAGGCGCTGTCATTTCATCTCTCGCGTCTTTCTGGTAGGGCTATTTTAAATTAGGTAGTTATCTATCACAAGCTCTTACGAAGGTATCCACAAACATAACAAAATAATCAAAATCGCTCTTTCAGTCCTTTTGAGTTACTTTCCCTTTCCCTAACGCCCTGCCCGCTGGGTTTTGCCATGCCTCCTGCCATCTGATGTTATACCCTACCCTATTGTGACCGGTAGGCGGTCACCGTCCCTTGTTGTCGAACCGGACCGGGTGTCGGATCCGTTTCACAGCGGCCAAACACGCCATCAGACAGCGTAAACTATCGACCTGCACGGGGTCCACCCGCCCGTCTGCCGCGGGGTCGCACCGGCCGCTCGAAAGGGCCGCCGTTCCGCCAACATTCTACAGTCATGGTGAGCACACACGCCAACCGGCGGAGTTTATGCTCATTGTGATAAGTACGGGTTTCCACTTCGTCAGGCGAGTAGAAGAGTTATGAGGGAGTTTGAGTGGGATATGTTACGTCTGCACGGCGTTGATTCGTGGTAATTTGACGCACTGGCTTGTACTTTGTTATGCGTAACTGCGGTGTTGTGTTATTACTGGGAAATCAGGGCTTCTGTCAACGCACACGCATGCTTAATAATAATGTATGTCTCTAGGGAGCATTGCTCCCATTCGTTGCGAGAACGTGAAAATTTTAGGAACTACATACCTATACCTTCGCCGTCAAATCATTATTCATCGCGTAGGCATAATTTACGGCGTGGTGTGGCTTTGCAAATTTTCCTTGTTTAAAATCATACATAGTCTTGTTGCCATAAAACCTCATTAACTTCCCAGATTAATGTTTCTGTTTTTGTTTCCTGTCATCGCCCTGTCCTTCGCATGCACACACGCACAATGCGTGTAGGGACGGTGTTATAGGGCTAATTGAAATTAAACTTTAATGAACGACGGTAAGGGTGGTTAGAACGCCCACCCTAGGTGGGTTAGTTATTTATTTCGTCATTTGTCATGCGTATCGGGCAGTTGGGATTCTGATATGCTTGCTGCCAGGTAATCAGCTCATTTAAAAAAAAAAAACCTTCTGTCTATACAGGGAACACATTTTTTGTGGATCCACCGATAATGCAACAAGCAACATTTCTTTTTAAGATGCGTGTAATCTGGTGCTTTTGCCTCGGAACATCTTTGCACCTGCTGTGTATAGTATATTCATAAACAGAAACACGCCATTTTACATGGCTTATCCAGCTTGCATGCTTAGTTTAGGTTTAATCACAATTCTAAATGATATATTTAGCTAGCATTTCAACTTTGTTGATAATATATGAGCTTTGCCACTGATTCGATTCATCGGATAACGCATTGCCGACTAAACTGACTTAACCAATTAATTGATATGGTTCGCCTGAACTTTCCTGCCAACTCTAACTCATGACGTCCCAGCTCCAAAACCCATCAAAGCCCGACCCCATCAGCAGTTATATCGCCCGAGGGTGTCGGATGTGGCTTCACTCTCGCGGTACCACGGCCGCGCGAAGCCCCTCAGTGACCCTCGCGCTGACCGTGGCCGTGTCAATCGGATGAGTGACCGCGTGCTGCCTCCGGTGTGCCATCAAGTCACACAGCGGAACGGGTAACAGCGGACGGTGGCCTTGAGAGCACAAAGGCTGTCTGGTTTGCGTTATGCTCTTCTTGAGCTAAGTTAGACTGTCTGCAGCACAGAAGCTGTTTATTGTTAGCACGATGCGGCTTGGAGTCACACTCTGTCTGACTCAGATTGTTTTATTCAGTGTCTTGGAGTCAGGAAGCACGTCCGACGGCGCACGCACTGTGGGATGAGGACAAGTTTTTTGTTTAACATTTATGAGTCAGTCAGTGAACGATCAGCTTCTCTTGAAAGCTACCTGAACATACCTGAGAGGCCACAAGAGGCCACAGAGGTCTCTTTCGAAAGCATACTCATTATTTCATGAAGCACCGAATCTATGCATGCCATCTCAACGAATATGTTCAACCGAAATATGTATCTTGGGCCTTGGGTACTTGAGCAGACAGTATGGCTTCAGAGTTATACTTGCAGATGTCCATTTGACTCTCAGTCTCGACTGGATATGACTGCATCGTCCACACATAAGCCGTACGATCAGTTGGTATAGATGCGGACATGGGTTCATAGGGGATTCGATGTGGCGAAACAAAGCGTCATGGAACCTCAAGTAGCTTATACTGAATTAATTGCCATTTGGTGGGAGCATCTAACAATGTGGGCATGGGGTACATATTTCAACATAATTAGCTTCCACTTTCCAGAAGTTTAAGCCGTCTTTTCCGGGAAGGGTAATGCTATGCATTTGTCACTCATTGCCACTCGACGCACTTATCAAATAATTCAAAATCGCTACCGAATGCATATATGCATTCGGTATATGCATACCAAACCAAATACATATTTGGTTTGGTATATTTGGTTTGGTAAGATGTGTAGATGATCATATGAGCATCATATGGTCATCTACTAATATGTAGGGATAATATATGTAATATGTAGGGATATAATGTACGGACTTTTGATACAGGGATTTCATCACTTGTAACAGCTGGGGAGGGCAACGATCGTTTTAAATAATTCATATTCATACATGCAACGTTCGTATGAGTGAAATTGGATCCACAGTAAGCTTTCCCTTCCCGTCCTTACGTAACGGACACTATGTTGCTTTTTATGAAACGTCTTTGTCCAATTTTTACCTAGGTTAAAAATAAAACCATTAACGTGGTTCACGTTTAACAGCTCTCTACATTCGCACGTCAGAGCAACGCATCCTATCAAGAGTGATCGACAACTACAGTCACACAACACTTGCATTAGCCTGTCAAACGACAGGTCTTCGAACGACGATCAGATAAAGCTGCTGCTCGTGGCAACTTTATTATGGTGCTCGAATCACGCGGCGAGGAACTGGCCGAGACAAGCTTCTTTACGGGCCACGTCTCGCTGCTGTGGCGAAAAACCACACCGTCACGTCTATCACAAGGTCACGTAACAATGTCAAAACGTAACCATGTCTGTCAACATAGAACGGCGGAACATAGGCGGCACCGGGGCACCGTGCCCCCCTTTGATTTTGGCATTTTAACATTAGCCCTATGGGCGTTGCATGGAAAGAATGGGACCAAAAGTCAGCAGTGCCTCCCCCCCCCCTTAATTGAAGGTGTTCCGCCGCTACTGTCTGTCAAGATGTTACTTCTTATCTCCTGTCACATCCTGCACATTAACACGTCTTGATACGATACCCATGACACTTCGACACTTACCTGGATCAAGGGTTTGTCCGTTCAGTCTCCGTCTGACACCGGTTCAGCGCGTCGCTTCACCGTGTCACACTCACTGCGTCTTCACTCACTCCGCCGTCACAGCGCCGCAGTCTCAGCACGCCAATCTTGACTACCGTGCCAAAATAGCGCTCCACCGGCCCAACGTCTTTCACCTCAGATTCCATCAACCGTTTGCAAAGAGGCTCACAGCTCTCACAAACAGTTCGCCTACTAGCGAACTAGCCACCGCTGCGGGCGGACAGCACAGTCACCGGCCGCCCGGCGCCACAGGCGGGGTCCGACTGACCGTCCCTGCCGCCCCCGCCCCCGCCCCCGCTGCCGCTGCCGCTGCATTCGACGAGGGCTCACCTGGCCGCACGAGGCCGACCCTCGACGGCCCCGCTCGCGATCGATTCTCAGTTGACTCGTGCGGTGCCCGTCTGGTCGCTGGCGGACGCCGTCCAGTCGTCCAGCAGCTGCAATTAACTGGACTGGCCCGGAGTGTGGACTCACGGGAACTCACGAACGTTTGACCGACTAGAGGGGGGGCTGGGGGGGGGGAGGCTGTAGCGCTGACCGCGAGGCGGCGCGGCGGGTTGCGGTGCAGAGCGGAAGTGAGCCAGTCGTTTCCGAGTTAGCTGTGAGAGTCCACGGCGTGCTTACTGTCACGGCAGACTGATGAAGGCTGGGAACTGGTGCTAAACAGGGTGATTTTGTTCGTGGCTGGTTTCACCGGATGCACAATGCTGCAAGTCGCACGGTGTTTTGGAAACTAAATAAGTTGTCACCGTATAATTTTGCTACGGCTGTAGGACATCAACTTCAAGTGGCGACCCGGGGGTAACTCAGCGAGCTATTTGAGATTTCGAGCGCGAAACAGCTTCTTGCAAAACCCGACCTCAAATTATACCGTTGACGTCTGTGAGACGTTTCTGTCCTTGTAGCTGATTGATGATGAGATAACTGTTATCAACCATTACGGTCGTTATAGGCGCACTCAGCCGGCGAGCTGATCATATCTTCTAGCTTTATGGATAAAGTGTCACTTCTTGAATGGTTTTTAGCACAGTTTTACATTCTAAAGCAACGAAGACGACGCTTAGGCCGGGAATGAGAGAACGAACGACCGTTCAGTTACCATTTTAATTTTTATTAGCACTAAAATCTCCTCCTCCCTGTCGTCGCATCATGGGGTGGCCCACTCGTGCCCCTTTCTCGTGTTGCATTATGTATATCTCCGCCAGTTGATTGCTGCTGCAGCATCCACGTCAGTTTATCAGTGCCGTGCATCACGAGTGGCAGATGGACGGCGGGCCTTGACCAGCCCAGCGGTCCGCTCCCATCCCCGGGAGCCGGACCTGGGCCAGCCAGGTGCGGGGGTGGGTGCGGGAGGCGGACCGCCGGCTGAAGATCACCCTCATCTGCTGGGAGTGTCAGTTGAGACTCGGCACTCGGCAGGCGGTGGTGATTGTCCGCGCTGCTGTGCGGAGGCTGGCGGTGAGGTAGTGAGAATCGTTCTCAACTCTGCTGCGTTCTCAACTCCTGGAGAGTCTGCTAAGTCTCTTCAGTCAGCAGAGATTGCGTACCTACGGCTCGGGGAGAGAGGATGTCAGTGAGCCGGCGAGGTATTGAGACCAGAGTATGACGGTTATCCGGCGTAGACGGTTGCGTGCGGTGGTGCTCGTTGCATTGATAGCTACAAGCGCTGCACTGCTTGCGCTGATGGTGATGGGAGGTGATGGGGACGTCACAGTGCTCACGAGGGAGAGCAGGGAGGTTGGAAGCTCAATGCGGAAGGACAGAGTGGTGACGTCGAAACAGTGGTCACCTGCAGAAACCTCAAAGACAGTGACTGAATCGGGCGATGTTTCATCAAGAGCTGTGCTGCTTGCTCCCAATATGAGCAAACCAACTTCTGCAGAAGATCACTCTCTTGAAACAGAATCGCATTCTTTGAAAAGAGCAGTCTTCGACGCAAAGATCACTCAGCCATCTCGGGAACCAATTCCAGCCCCGCATCAACCTTACAAAGAACGAGAACTCGTCAACCCGTTGCCCGGCTGCCAGTGCCAAAGACGTCTCCCTCCCCGCGCGCGCCGTGTCGCCTCCTCCTGCGCCGGTTTTGCCGCTCTTCGCGGTCCTCGACAGCGAGTGGTATCTTTCAGCTGGTTCGGAGGAGTGGATACGGCTTACTTCCGAGGGATCGCAGCCAATGCTGCTCTCCTACCGCGCTACTACCCCGGCTGGGTGATGAGGGTGTACTACACTGTAAACCAAATCTACAAGTTGGCTCCTTGTTACAAGTTTGGTTCCAATTCGCATAGGCGTCACCTTGTCGATTCACCAGCCCCAGGCTTGTTGGCTAACAAACTAACAGTTTGTCTACAAGTTTGGTTCTAATTCGCATAGGCGTCACCTTGTCGATTCACCAGCCCCAGGCTTGTTGGCCAACAAACTAACAGTTTGTCTACAAGTTTGGTTCCAATTCGCATAGGCGTCACCTTGTCGATTCACCAACCCCAGGCGTGTTGGCCAACAAACTAACAGTTTGTCTACAAGTTTGGTTCCAATTCGCATACACTGTAAAAAAAATTCACTAGCTAATTTTGAAATTAGGCATTTTTTACGAGTGCCTCCCTTGCTCCTCGTTACAACATATATGAACATTAGTAGTCAGAGCCATGCACGTTAACAATGCCGCGTGTGGAACAAATGCCTACGAGCGAGAACATGTTCAGGAACCTAATTTTGCGCAGTGTTAATGAACTACGCACAGCCTCACAGTGTTACCCGCCGTTGGCTTGTTCTCGGCCAGTTTTTAGCGTGTCCCTCAATTAGGTCATTTCGCTATTAGCTCAGCTGACGAGGCCCCGGCTGGCACCTACTAAACGGATAACCTTGCGTGCAACCCCGCTTGTTGTCACGAACGCCTGCAGCTGGTAAACGTGCTGGCAAGCTTGCGTGGTAAGCGGCTTCGGATGGCTATGAGGATGTGCCTCATAGCTATCCTCGTCGCATGTTACAACCTAGGAGTCTGTGGCTGCTTTCAGAAGGAGTCCCCCCCCCCGCATCCGGGAGCCGGCGTCCATTTTGTGTTGCGTCGCCATTGCTGTGTGTGTCTGCCCAACTGCTCTTTGGCTTGATTGAAGGTGAGGCATCTTGTATCATTTGCTGTGTGCTCAACAAAAAGGTTGTCCATTTGTAAACAAAGGTTATTATGTTGTTGAGCTTCTTAGAAGATGTATAGTATCGCATAATGTTGCCCGCCGTTGGCAGAAGTGCGCCGGTATCGTCTATCCAAGTCAGAATAGCTATATGTTTGGGACTTAAGCTAGCTTGTGGCAGGAATCTATCACTTTATTCAACTTTAATTTAATCATTTTCCAGATTGGTATGCCTTATGATAATAATAATGTTAATATTCGTTTTTTTCACCCATTACAGACTTCTCTAGTGAAGAATGGGGCCATGTATGTCCTGGCCTACCTGCACCCCGCGACTGCCGCCGGTGCAGAGCTAATGAAAAAATCACAAATGTTTGATGGTGGTTATTTAAGAAACCTTATTGAAAATTATTCAGTAAGTTGTTGTTGTTGTTGTTGTTGTTGTTGTTGTTGTTGTTGTTGTTGTTGTTGTTAAAGTTATAGTTATTGTCCTGGCGTTGTTATTGTTCTCGTTCTCGTTCTCGTGCCCGAATAAATGTGCTGCAGCGCTACTCAGTCTGTTTACTTGCGGGTGGCGGTCGAGAGTCGGGGGCACTGGTCGACGGAATTCCGTCGACGGAATTCCGTCGACCGTGCCTCGACCCCGAAGGCCAGTAGTGGTACTAGTTAACTAGTGCCACTACTGGCCTTGAGCTAGTACCATTACTAGCCTTGGGGGCTAGTACCATTACTGGGTATCGATTAGTAGGCAGTGGCTAGTTACCTTACCAGGCAGGGGCTGTTATGACACCTAGTAGACGCACTACCCACGCTATTTACGTGCGTGTTGTCAAACTAGGTGGAGCACGGTGGTCGTATGCATACGAGGCACAGCCTTGTCGAACAAGCTTGTTACTCGGCAACTAGCCTAAAATTAGCCAAATTTACACGCTCCTGCAATGTTATTTTTGCGCTGAGAATTCCTCTACGAGGGGCTTGTAAGTTTTTTTTACACACTGTAAAAAAAACTTACAAGCCCCTCGTAGAGGAATTCTCAGCGCAAAAATAACATTGCAGGAGCGTGTAAATTTGGCTAATTTTAGGCTAGTTGCCGAGTAACAAGCTTGTTCGACAAGGCTGTGCCTCGTATGCATACGACCACCGTGCTCCACCTAGTTTGACAACACGCACGTAAATAGCGTGGGTAGTGCGTCTACTAGGTGTCATAACAGCCCCTGCCTGGTAAGGTAACTAGCCACTGCCTACTAATCCATACCCAGTAATGGTACTAGCCCCCAAGACTAGTAATGGTACTAGCTCAAGACCAGTAGTGGCACTAGTTAACTAGTACCACTACTGGTCTTCGGGGTCGTGGCACGGTCGACGGAATTCCGTCGACGGAATTCCGTCGACCAGTGCCCCCGACTCTCGACCGCCACCCGCAAGTAAACAGACTGAGTAGCGCTGCAGCACATTTATTCGGGCACGAGAACGAGAACGAGAACAATAACAACGCCACGACAATAACTATAACTTTAACAACAACAACAACAACAACAACAACAACAACAACAACAACAACAACAACAACAACAACAACTAACTGAATAATTTTCAATAAGGTTTCTTAAATAACCACCATCAAACATTTGTGATTTTTTCATTAGCTCTGCACCGGCGGCAGTCGCGGGGTGCAGGTAGGCCAGGACATACATGGCCCCATTCATCACCAGAGAAGTCTGTAATGGGTGAAAAAACGAATATTAACATTATTATTATCATAAGGCATACCAATCTGGAAAATGATTAAATTAAAGTTGAATAAAGTGATAGATTCCTGCCACAAGCTAGCTTAAGTCCCAAACATATAGCTATTCTGACTTGGATAGACGATTCCGGCGCACTTCTGCCAACGACGGGGAACATTATGCGATACTATACATCTTCTAAGAAGCTCAACAACATAATAACTTTTGTTTACAAATGGACAACCTTTTTGTTGAGCACACAGCAAATGATACAAGATGCCTCACCTTCAATCAAGCCAAAGAGCAGTTGGGCAGACACACACAGCAATGGCGACGCAACACAAAATGGACGCCGGCTCCCGGAAGCGGGGGGGGGGGGACTCCTTCTGAAAGCAGCCACAGACTCCTAGGTTGTAACATGCGACGAGGATAGCTATGAGGCACATCCTCATAGCCATCCGAAGCCGCTTACCACGCAAGCTTGCCAGCACGGTTACCAGCTGCAGGCGTTCGTGACAACAAGCGGGGTTGCACGCAAGGTTATCCGTTTAGTAGGTGCCAGCCGGGGCCTCGTCAGCTGAGCTAATAGCGAAATGACCTAATTGAGGGACACGCTAAAAACTGGCCGAGAACAAGCCAACGGCAGGTAACACTGTGAGGCTGTGCGTAGTTCATTAACACTGCGCAAAATTAGGTTCCTGAACATGTTCTCGCTCGTAGGCATTTGTTCCACAAGCGGCATTGTTAACGTGCATGGCTCTGACTACTAATGTCCATATATGTTGTAACGAGGAGCAAGGGAGGCACTCGTAAAAAATGCCTAATTTCAAAATTAGCTAGTGAATTTTTTTTACAGTGCAGTGTATAGGCGTCACCTTGTTGAGTACTAGTCTGGGCCTTGTGAACCTACCAACTTCTGGATAGGCATAGCCGTTTCCTTGTCGGTTCAACAACCCCTGGTTTGTTGATGAACTAGCCTTTGACTGGGCATTGCTAGTTTACAAATTGTCAACAAGTAAGTGTACTAACGCTCAGTTCGAACTTGTTCTTCCTTACAATCGCTTTGTTTGCGTTGATAACCTTAAGAACTTACGATTCGCGTTCGTTTTCAATTGCCACGATACTGATTCAGGAAATATTTTCTATACGGACAGGTCATTTTTTGGCTGGAAGTGGTGCACAAAATCATGACTGGCATCAGTTATTGCTCAAAGGCTTGCGCTGACAAGAAACGAAATACTGATGGGTTATATAATCGATGAATGCATACACCACATCCATTCGGAAGTTTCTGGAATCATTAGTATTTATTACGGTCACGTACCTACATCACGTAGTATGTAACTAGGGTGACCCGCGTGCTCCGCAACGCGAAAAGGAATATTTTCGATCGGCGGGTGTTCGGTTGTTCTTGTGTCGGTTGGGTTATCTATCCATTTCGGTCGATTGCTTTTTGACGGCTAAACGTTTTGGTTTGTGGAAAAAATATCCACCGCATCGAGGTGCCCGTGTCTGAAAAGCATGCTTTCCACTTCAGAATCTGTCAAATGTGCTTTATAATTTAGGCGCGTAGTTTTATGACAAATTAAAGGCGTAGATAATTTTCACTAAAAATCGTTTTGCAGAGGTTTGAAACATTTATATTTTTAAGAATACTGTTGCTTGTCATGCAAACGTGATGATTGGATCTTGGAGAGAATTGAATGCTCTTTCCAGTGATAGCATTTTCAATTGTCAAACGTATCAGGCTAAGCAGCAAAATCCGCGTAATTATTTAGTGGCACATTTTGGACAAATACCATTTAATTCAGCGATTTTTTCCACATTGCTTTTGATCAATTAGCTTTTCACAATTTTTCCATGAGAGACGGTACATTTTTATTGCTAATAGGCGCTGTTTCAACTCATTCCGTCTGACGATCCCCTGAAATTAATATAAATTCCCAAATCCGTCCAAAACGTCCATTTTTCAAAAGAAAGTGTCCTCCCCGGTGCACGTGGCGCGTGCCAACCCCTGCACCGCACACCATTCGATAGCCCGTTCGATTCTCTACACGATGCTGTTTTCCCCGTACCGGTCGGGCCCACGGTTACCGAGATATTGCACCGGGACCGGACCCGTGTCGGGCAAATTTGGCTGTTTTCGCCCGTTTTTGCCAGCCGATTAATACATGTAAAGTCTATGACGCGAATTTGCACTTTTTGGGCACGCGCCACGCGCTCGCTATCGATCCGATCGAGCCGAGACCCATCAAAGGCACGTTGTCCATCCTTGTTCTATGAGTTGCGCAAACTTCAGCGCGGTAGGTGCAACGGTGTGACCTGTAACCCGCGCTACGTAGCACCATGTCGCGACCTTCGTAATAGACAGAAACTACGTCACCTCAAATAGTAATATAGACAAGCGGCTGCGCCACTTGCTTTGCTGCGTGGTAGGAAAAAATTGCGGCACCAGCCAATTTGCTTTCGAATGGTGTTCGATTCAAATCAATGTGTCGTCTAGAAGCATTGATACGGACGGAAATGTGAAGAGAATTTAAAAAAGAATTGTTCTGAGGGCGTTGTTGGATGAAATTTGGGTGATACGGGGTCAAAGGGGTCATCCCCGGTCACTTTGGGTCAGGCCAGGTCACATAGGTCACCTCTCGTCCGCTGGGATCAGCCCGGGCCACTGTTCTGCTTTTGCCTCCACCACTGCCCCTACCCCTACCACTACCCCTACCCCTACCCCTACCACTACTACTACCCCTACTACTACCCCTACTACTACCCCTACTACTACCCCTACCACTACTACTACACATACTCATACCCCTACCCCTACCACTACCCCTACCCCTACCCCTACTACTACTCCTACCACTACCCCTACCCCTACCACTACCCCTACCCCTACCTCCTACCACTACCACTACCCCTACCACTACCACTACCTACCACTGGGTCATGTCAGGTCACAGAATTGGATCCGGCAATAAGTATTTTAAAAAATCAGGCTTAAAAAAGTTTCTAGCCCTGCTCCTATTCGTGCCATTCCATTACGCTTAACCTTATAGGTCGGAAATGGCGCATTGTGACAAATGTGGCGCATTGCGGTAAATGCGGCGCATCTGTACCTGTTGGCTGAATATGCATCCTGGCACCAAATTGCGCCCATATCGGACCATATTTAACAAAACTGTTCGATTTGCGGCAAAAATGACGCCCTGAGATAATTGTGGCGCATTGCGGCAAACGCGGTGAATTTGTAAACTCGTATCACAAACTGTTTCCATCGAACGAAAATCAACACATTTTTTTCGCCACCATTTATCAAAATCAATAATTTCACCATCCGCCAATGCGAGGCACCCGCCACCGATCGGCATGCATTTAGCTCAGTAAGTTTGTCGACCCCGGCTCTCAATGAAGATCTACGAACCGATCAAAATTTCATTGGCGTTCTTCCAGCGCGCCCCACGCGCGAACCGTGCACCCCAGCGAGTCGGAACCTAGAAAAGGCGCTGACCCGCTCTGTCACCTAGAAGGTGTGCAAATTTCAACCCCCTACGATATACCGTCTGCCCTGTAGGCCGGCTAAATTGAACCCACTACACGGCGTGGCGGACAAACAGACAGACGGATCCTGTTCAAATAGTAATATAGACAAGCGGCTGCGCCACTTGCTTTGCTGCGTGGTAGGAAAAAATTGCGGCACCAGCCAATTTGCTTTCGAATGGTGTTTGATTCAAGTCGATGTGTCGTCTAGAAGCATAGATATGGACGGAAATGTGAAGAGAATTTAAAAAAGAACTGTCCTGAAGGCGTTGTTGGATGAAATTTGGGTGATACGGGGTCAATACGGGTCAAAGGGGTCAGCCCCGGTCGGTTTGGGTCAGGCCAGGTCACATAGGTCACCTCTCGTCCACTGGGATCAGCCCGGGCCACTGTTCTGCTTTTGCCTCCACCACTACCCCTACCCCTACCACTACCCCTACCACTACTACTACCCCTACCACTACCCCTACCCCTACCCCTACCACTACCCCTACCCCTACCACTACCCCTACATCTACCCCTACCCCTACCACTACTACTACCCATACTCCTACCCCTACCACTACCCCTACCCTACCACTACCCCTACTACTACCCCTACTACTACCCCTACCACTACCCCTACAACTACTACTACTCCTACGACTACCCCTACCCCTACCTCTACCACTACAATACCCCTACCACTACCCCTACCACAACCCTTATCACTACCCCTACCACTACCCCTACCACTACCCCTACCACTACCCCTACCACTACCACTACCCCTACCCCTACCACTACCCCTAACCCTACCACTACTACTACCCCTACCACTACCCCTACTACTACTCCTACTACTACCCCTACCACTACTACTATCCCTACTACTACCCCTACCCCTACCACTACCCCTACCACTACCCCTACCAACACCGCTGGGTCATGTCAGGTCACAGAATAATTGGATCCAATCAGTACTAAAATATCAGACTTGAAGTGTTCCCAGCCCTGCCCCTATTCGTGCCATTCCATTACCCTTACTCGATTTTGTCGAAAATGGCGCTTTGTGACAAATGTGGCGCATTGCAGCAAACGTGGCGCATTTTCACCCGGTGATTGAGCATGCATCTTTGCACCAAATTGCGCCCATATCGGACCATTTTTAACAAAACTGTTCGATTTGCGGCAAAAATGACGCCCTTAGATAATTGTGGCGCATTGCGGCAAACGCGGTGAATTTGTAAAATCGTATCACAAACTGTTTCCATCGAACGGAAAATCAACACATTCTCTCGCCACTTTTTATTCAAATTAAAAACTTGCCCATCCGCCAATGCGAGGCACCCGCCACCGATCGGCATGCATTTATCCACAAAGTTTGTCGACCCCGGCTCTCAATGAAGATCTACGAACCGATCAAAATTTCATTGGCGTTCTTCCAGCGCGCGCCACGCGCGAACCGTGCACCCCAGCGAGTCGGAACCTAGAAAAGGCGCTGACCCGTTCTGTCACCTATAAGGTGTGCAAATTTCAGCCCCCTACGTCGTACCGTCTGCCCTGTAGCCGTAACAAATTGAACCCACTACACGATGTGCGGACACACAGACTCACAGACTCACAGACGGATTCTGTTTGAATAGTAAGTTAGATTAATACTTTTGACTGGAGACAATTCCAAGTGCATATTTTCGAATGGATGTGGTAAATGCATGAGGTATAAGGTATACCTATCGTGCACCGTCAGCATATAAGTCTTTGAAGCAAGAACTGCTGCGTATGTGGAAGAACATGGTTTTGTGCATCGCATCAAGCCAGAAGTATAACATGCCCGTATGACGAATATTTCCACATTGACCATAACAATCATGGCAGTTGCACGATCACGCAGATAATTCGAATAAAGCATGATCGCCAACCAGATTAGCTTTTACAGCCCATATATGTCCATCAGTTAAGTTAAAAATACAAAGAGTTGAATTAAAGGCAAATAAATGTATTTATATATAAAAAAACACCGACCGCAAAACATCTGCTCACATGTGCATGCAAAGGTCTGGCCCACTTACATTGCGCGCGCAGGGGAAGGGAGGCGTCTCGACCGTATAGGCACGATTAGTGCGTCCCGCAGGCCAGAGCGGGCCTCACTCACAGCACGAACACCACAGTTCACAGATTTCACTTTTTACTGCACAAATGCTGGAACAGCCCTCGTCGCTGATCCATGCTGCACGGCGGCCGCGCGACAACTGCTGGTTTGAACGGTTTGAAACCGCCGCGCCGGGGCCGGACGGCGACCGCTGATTGGTCCGCCAAGTCTGACGTCACGGGCGCAGCTGACCATGTGTATGCTGACCAGCTGACCAGTACAAGTTAGGCGCCGGTTAAATAACCATGCGGCAACAAGTTTCCAAAACTGGTTAAGAAACAAACGTTGAAACAAATGTAGAGTTGGTCTGGATACTGAGAAGTTGGTGTGCATAGTAACTATTGACTCGTAGTTGTCATCTGACAAGCAATGCACCAGACAACGGCTTGTTTGAAAAGTATCAGTTGGTAAACATACCAAGAGATGATTGGTTATATTACACAAGACTTGTCAATTTGGTTTACAGTGTACAGGGACCCGGAAAGGACACTCCTGCCCTGGCTGTGTCCTCTCGTCTGCAGGTCGGTATGCTGTACCATGCTGTACTATGAGATAAAGTGATTTGAAATAAGAACAGACTGATATATACCGGGTGGCCCAAAAAAAAACGTTCCGAACTTTGGAGGCCTATATCTCAAATTCGAGTGCAAATAACGAGCCAAAATTTTCATCAAGCCTGCGTCACTTCTTTGCGCATTGGTATGCCAAATTATAACACTGTACCATAATTTTCAAGCCAGCAATCTTATGTTGAATCAAGTAAGAAGTTTTTGCTTTTTTTTTTGCCGTTGTTGAACGGAAGTAGTGATTGGCTTAGACGTACCATGTTAGAAAAAAATACAAAAAAAAAATAGAACGACTTGAATGATACCAGCACGTGTGTTGCTATTTTATATATTTTTGTCACACTTATGTGCCAAAAATTCAAATACTAAGCCAAAGTTGTGTTAATGGATGCCATTCGTTTCAACACAAGTCCTGTTTCGAGGCGAAGGAGTGGCACGGTGTATGGGTTACTGCTGATCGCCCTCCCTTCAAGAAGATCAAATTGTAAATCGACCGAATAAGAAAAAAAGCTAGAGGGAATGTGTCACCCTGAGGCCTGAACCACCAATGAGACTAGTTGCCAGTAGCAGTCATGGCTGTAGGCCGTGGTGCCGAGATGGAAGTGGCCCGTTCACTCACATTTTTGGTAAACATCAGAGCAAAAAAGTGATTTTTACATGGCATGCTAGAAACACGAACCGTTTAAAAAGTAATTGACCGAATAACATAAAAATCATACCATTCACTGAAAATATATGTCGCATTGACTACCGGAAGTTTCAATGTTGTATCTTTATCACTTTCTGAGAAATATTGATTTAAAATTGGGAACGTTTTTTCTGGGCCACCCGGTACATATGCCAGTCTGTTCTTGTTTTATAAAACCATTATATTATAAATGTTGTATGTCGGCAAAATTTCGGTTCCTTAGTAAATTATAAGCCATAGTCCATTTATAAATATATTTTTTTTTTTGCATCACTGCTTATTGTCTATATCAGACCGTTTTCCTTTCGCGAAATCGCGAATTTCACGAATACATTTCAAGTTATTTGAGAAAGCGGCACCGTCTTGTGAGCGATGCCTTCGGCATTCTTGCGACCATGATGCACTCATGATGATGAGCTCAGTATTGTTACGGTAATGATGGAATAACGATCGAAGTAACAAAGTTCTGGGCAAACACTGACGTTGCAAATTGCAATCTTGTACCTGGTTCTAGAAACGTGAAAGCATTCGCATTCGAATGAATGAGTGGATTCATGGATGCAGACAGCATGCTTGCTATATCAGAAATGACTTTTTAGACTAACGAACAAATCTTACCGATAACGGAATTCGGTCAGCAGTCGGCACCAAAGCGAAATTGAAAAAGTTTCTCATCAGGCACAGCGAGTTGGTATTTTAGGATGACATCCTGGGGCCTGAAAGTGATAACGGGAAATACTTTCCGATGATAGGAGACGGTTCACCTGATTTTCAAAAGACGTAAAATATGTAGATGACTATTTCGTTATCGTTAATGCTATATTAATCAATGATCGTTTGACATCGCTCTATCGCTATGTCGGCCAGGTACCCGCACCTGGACCTATGTGAGGTCAGCAGTACCAGCAGCTCGACCAACAGCAGCGTCCATCACGGCGAGGGAGTCCTGTGGCGTTTCCTGCCGCTGGCTGACCCGTCTGTGGAGCTGTTCATCAGTCGCGACCTCGACTCCCTCCTGGGACAGGTGAGACCCGGGTGGAAGTTTGGCTTAACGGTTATCAAAGAATGAATGTTTCTCCGCTTTTTTGTATTTTTAACGTCTTAAGAAAGTTGAATTGATTTATTTAATTGCTATGTAGGTACACAGTTACCTTAGCGTGTAATAAATGGCACTTAAAATTGAATCGTCGACTATCGTTTATCTTCAAAGACCACATAGGTATTTCTTTTCGCGAATCATCCGAGGGGGATGTGAAGGCACTACAAGCATGAAGTTTAGCTATGTCGTGGTATGAGAAGATATTGTCCTTTAGGTACTGGCATACATTTCACCTAATTAATATCGAATTAGATATATGCAGGTACGGAAGTCCCGGCGAATGCATCAAGGCCTAATATTATATCGAGTAATTCGAACTCACCGTTTCGGGAAACGAGCCAAAAATTGGTCGATCTGCGATGACATTACGCTACCCCGACCCTAAACCGTGCAGAAGTAGCACACGTATATCACATGACCGTGATTGCGTCACGCGACTCGGGATGAACCGGGAGGATAATTCAGTGGCTGGATGGACGTCCTCCTCGCCTGGACCAGGCGGCGGATTCGATTTTGGCGTGGGGGGGCAAGATCCCAGTCGAGATGATGTCATATGCGGATCCAGAAAGGCGTTTTCGACGCTGTAGGGGACATACCCCCCAAAAAAGTGTCCAAAATCCAAAAACTCATCGGATTTCGATTCCTTACTGATCTTCTGCTGAACAGTATTAAGCAAAAAAAAAAATCCTGATAAAAAACTGTTTTATTAGGAAACATAAGGTACGTTTTGTCTATTTCGGGCGATGCAGGGGCCAGGGGAGGGAGAATAAATGTTTGCTTTAAATGCCCGCTCCCTGGATCCGCCAGTGGACGATGTAACGCTTTTCGTATTGCTGTGTTAGAAAAAAAAATCGCTAATGGGAAAAGTTGTGCCATAACCCGATCGCATATTAGATGTTGAAGAACGATTCCAAACCTTTTGAAGTAGGCGAGCGCTATTCTTCAATGAGGTAACTCGTTACCATTTCCTCTGTTCATTTTACGTTCGATTTCCGTTTAACCTTCCTTTAAAAAGTATTTCTGAGACAGATATCAAATGAAACTAGCTCACAGCGGGAGGAGACCGCTCAAACATTCAGAGATAGTCGGTCGCATCCTATTGGGACAGCGATCCGCCAGAAACACTCCCCAAGGCAGTGGTTCGCCAACTAAGCTCACCGAGACGGGCTGTCTCGATGGGTTTATACAGTTAGCCTACAGCAAGGCTTAACTAAGGCCCAAACGCTCGTCAAGCTGGGAACGAAGGGCTGAGGTGAGGGAGCGCGGCGGTGGGCTGGGGTGAAGGAACGGTGGACTGGAACGAGAATCCAGAAGCTCTTTTTGTTCTTGTTTTGTTTTGTTTTGTTTTGTTTTGTTTTGTTTTGTTTTGTTTTATGTTGTTTTGTTGGGTTAGGACCTTTCGGTCTGACGAGACCATTTCAGGGCCGGAAGGATGATAGGAATTAGGGGGAGACATTGGTCTGGGTTGACACCCTGGAGTCGCCGGGGCTGAGCCCGCCCGAAAGGACAGGCCGATCAGCCCCCCAAGCACTCTCTGCACCCGGCTACGGGGTGCGCTCCGTCGAGAGCAGTGGTGCCGCTCCAAGGGAGCAGCCCGCATGAGGTAAAGGTGCCTGTCCAGCCCGGAGTAGGGGTTGCGGCGTGGAGGAGAAGGATTTATGTGTCCTGAGGATGGAAGCGATGGAACGGAGCTGCCAGAAACTCTTGGTAGGGCGTTTCTTTATTAGGGCTTTAGGGTGCGCTGACTGCGGTAAGGTCCAAATTATCACACTAAATTTTGTCACATCTACCGGTTCAGGCACTCGAGAATCAGCGGCCAGTGATATCTGCAAAGACGAAGCATTTCCAACCCAGCTTCAGCCTGGTGTCAGGGTGCCTCAGGTGGCTTTAATTACAGTTGCACATACCAAACGACCTCAGTGCAGCCAGTCCATGTGGCCGAAACCATTCGGAACAGACTTCAACAAAAAGTGAGACAAGGTTAGTGCTATCGTTAAGTGCCATTATAGACTTGGTCCCCGTTGGCTTGACCCACTGGAAGGTGGTAGTTATCGGACGCTGTGGGGCATACTCATTTTTCCAAAATGCCTCAGATTTTGCTTTCTTGTTCATAGGCGGCGGAACGGGGAGGGCACCGGGGCACCGTGCCCCCCTTTGATTTTGGCATTTTTACGTTGGCCCTATGGACGTTGCATGGAAAGAATGGGACCAAAAGTCGGCAGTGCCCCCCCCCCCCTCCCCTTAATTGAAGGTGTTCCGCCGCTACTGTTCGTGTTTGATGCTCTTTATTCTATAGTCAGCCTTTAGACAGAAGGGGGGGGGGCCACTGGCACTAATGATCAGTGCCTTACCCTCAAAAGTTTCCAACATAAATTTTTACTTTTTTAATAGTGAAAACTGAAATAAAGCGGATACTGAACTGTGAGCATCCAGTTTTTACACTGGCCCCACACAAGCCTCCGAATGCCCAAAGCAGATCTCTGATGACTGGCCTTTGGGTGTCATACCATACCGTGCATTGGTCAATGTCGTCAATGTGTACGACCTCGGCCTTTACCATTTTATGCGCTGGAAACTGTTGCGCTCGAAAAAATCAGGGGAGTGGCTTATTATGAGCGCTCATCAGTCCTAACTACCCGCAAGCGAATGGCTAGCCCTTCTGTCTCCGCTCGCTTGCGATTTGGCATTTATGTAGGTACAAAATAGAGGCAAATGACCACTGAAGGTATGAGTTGCGTCTCTTGCACACATCTACATATAAATAGAATCTGAAGAGACAAAAAAAAATATATATAAAGCGGAAATAGTTAGCATTTACACATATTCAAAAGGCACCGTTGGACAAACTGTAGGAGCGCATAGCTATTAGCTGCAATATCAGATTATGGAAATTTTCCTCATGTTTAGGGCACAAATTATGGAGGGGCAAGAATATACGTTTGCCCCTCCTCCAAAAGTTTCTTAGGGAACGATGCCTCCTCTGCCACCCCGCATCCGTCGCCCCTGTAAACGGTCACTGAAGGCCTGGGTTGCCGCTGCGTCACGTTGACGCTTATAATGCCTCCAAAACTAGGTTGAAGAGAGGAAAACTTCAATTGAACGTAAACGCTTGCCATTTAAGAAAGGCAACGTATGATAAAGTATATGGGCATCTGGTTATATCTTCAGATGATCGAACGGAATAATCAGGTATATGGTTTCTTGTCTAAGCTTTGTCGCAAATTATGGGGGGGGGCAAAAAGATATGTTTGCCCCCCCACGAGTTTGCCAGGGGGGGCAGCTGCCCCCCCTGCCCCCCCGAATCCGCCGCCCCTGGGCCGCCTGGTGCCAAGAGCCCGGTTCACCGTGGCAGGGTGCACTAACACTGAGATATGGGAGTGCTTGTATGATGCTGAAAAGAAGTTCTGAAACTGGTCATGAATAACCACATGCGATGATAAGCAGCATATAAAAATAATGTTACCTACCAAGTACCACCCTGCTGTAGGCATCTCTGTGTGACACTTGTGGAGCTTTTATGAAGTTGTTTCACATGTTATACATTTTCGATGGTAGCTAGTGCAGAGTGCTCAAGCCCTCTTATTACCGTCACCACTTCGTCGTTTTGTTCCCAGTCTGTCAACGAAAAGGGGAAACAACGAACACGGAACAGTCATGAACCGATCGTCATGGGCTATAGGCCTTCCGCTTTACACAGTAACACAGCCCAACTCTTGAGTCTTGACCGACCTTTTCCGTCACTTCTGAACTAATCTATGTTTTTTTTTCTAGAGAGAGAGCGACGCAGTACAGGAGTGGATCAAGTCCGGTAAAACCATTCACGTGATGAGAGACCACCCTCTTCACTCCGTCAGCATTCTGGCAGGCGCCTGGGGAGCCCGAAACCACCGCTCTGACATCTATCGACCGCTGCGAGAACGCCTGGTGACTGTCACTGACACCGCAGCGCTGGTGCCCGGCGAGGACCAGCTCCGCCTCGAGAAGTTCGTGTACGGTCCTGCTGTGGAGCGAGATGATGTTTTGGAGCACGACAGCTACTTCTGTGGCCTGTTCGGGCCTTCACGACCCTTTCCTAGTCGTAGATATCTAAGCACGTACCCGCACTTTGTTGGTGATCGGGTAATGTTTCGAGACTACGTGAAGGAGATGCGGACGAATGAAAACTGGCTGTTTTATATTCGAAAGTGCCCGGAGAAGTGCCGTCCGAGTAGTCACCTGGACTGGCTGTGGTGCTAGGAGTGCGGAGCTATATGTGCTGATTAGAAGTAGAGCTGAAGCTGGTGAGATTAGAGTGGGCGGGGCAGGGATGGCTGTGCCTACGCCCTACATAGGTACATGAAGGCATTACGCTTAACATTTATCGGGTGGAACAGGACGGAAGCCTCTGTAATAATAATGCTCTAAATGAATCATAGCTAGATATCCAGGGCTACTGTGATACTTATGGCGCTGTGGCCTGTGACGCTTAAGATGCTGAGGCTGAGCTGGATGTAAGCGGCTTACTGTAAGCCCGTATTGCATTTGTATGTACCTACTTATTGATGAGCTTTTGTATTGAATAAATAAGAGCATTCGCAGCAAAAATTTGCATAACTTTAAAATATGCAATGATGGTCGACAACAAGCGTAAAAAGGAGCACGACACTCCGCGCGTCACCACTCACCTATTGACCTTACTTTACCTAGCCTAAACTGTCACCTGAATATCTTCGACCATTTTTCACTGGCCTTTTTGAAATACTACGAGTTAATTCAGACTATTTTTACGTGCTGTTTCTGAGACCTCTCTAAAAGACTTCAATGTTTTGTAAAAGATTGCAGCGTTTTAGTGACTGGTCTTTGACCTTGACGCACCTTCCTATTCGTTTGTCTCCGCCCCCCGCCGCTGCTGTCAAATCTTTGAGACAGGCAGCGGCGTGGGGTGTCTGGGGCGCTCGTCTGAAGCTGAATTCGTTCATCCTTCAGATTGAAAATTGATAAAAATAGAAATAATTAAGTATACTATTCAGTGGTACATTTTACCAGTGCCCGAGAAGATTTACGTGCCAGTTTTGAAGAAATTGAGCGTGCTGTGACACAGACAGGTGTGACTGAATTTGGTGAAGCAACGTTTTAATTATCATTCGTACAGTGCATGTGCTGATTACATCAACTACCTAATTTCCTAATGGCTGGAAAATTCAATAAGAGATTTTACCGGTCTGATAGTTTACACGATCTTTTCTTAGACAAGGGCAAAGAAGCTTCGGAAACCAATCAATGGCTGTTTGAGGTCAGTCATGAGGCAGCAAATAAAGGTAAGCCAGGACCTTGGCCAGACTAGCAGCTGGGAAATGACATTATTTCTTGTATTTTGTTCAGGATGGCTATAGTATTTTTCTCATTTTTTACGCGCCTCAATTTATTCATAGGGTTCCGTTCATGGTAGTGTTGATACACATTAATAAAGGCAGATGTTAACAGTTTGCACTACCTGTTTTCCTATTTCATTGTGAATAATATTTATATCTTGATTTTTTAATTATTTCATCATTTTCCTCCTTATATACATGGTGTGTGATAGGTACACAATGCTCTTGGTTGCTAGTAATAGGTGAGTTAAACAGGTGAGTTAAACAGCTGACTTAGGGAGTCAGGACAGTCAGACTAGGACTGGAACAATATTTGCACCATATTCCTCAAATTCATATAGCTCAATCAAAAAGTCTGAAGCAACCAAAAGCATGGTGTACTGCACACATTGTAGGTATATACCTGACAACAAAAATGGCCATATTACTAGCAACCAAGAGCATTGTGTCAGGGGGATGGCTGCTGCAAGCATAAGACCACTTCAAGAAATTTGTGCATAATGTCTCCCATTGACAAATTTTCCACATTGAAAAAAGACTTTGCATGTTAAGAAGGAGTTGAGGTAGAATTTATTTCTATTTAAACATTTCAGGCTAAAAGTATAATTGACATACCTACCTATTTTGAACTGTGGCCATTAGTTGTATCAGCTAAGTTAAAAATTGTTTGATTCATGAACTGAAAAGCAGACAGCCTGCTACAGTGTGACACCTAGGAGTGCTATTCACGACCAAATGGTCTTTTTAAGGTTTAATATTGTCCTTCAGCTTTACCCTCTGGCTCAGTAGTTCAGTTTAAGTTCATAGAGGCAAAACATCATGACAACCCCTTTCATCACTAGGTAGTAGGTACCTCATTTTTGAATAGTCCATCCTACACTGTGCTGCTCCTAGTCTCTCATGATACATACTCATGGTGTCTCCTTAATTACACCTCAATTTGAATGAAGTTTAAAGGAAATCTATCTTCTACTCCATTGCCAGGCTAGATAATTTTTAGTGAACTCCAAATGAAGTATTTGTAGTAATGTTACATCCATACATACATACCTATGTACTTGCTAGATATTCATTCATTGGTCCGCTTTTTAAAGTTTTAGGCTTGAAGTGTTTTCTTTTAAACAGCGATGGTGGTCTTCATAAAATTGACCTGACACCTAATCACAGCTTTGGCAAATCAGAGATGCACCATAATTACTCATTTGGCAGTTTCTGATTCTTGCTGGTGAGGGCCCTCAAGCACAGTTTGATATCAAGATTCTTACGTTTATACCACTCGAGTATTTTGCTGATACGTTTATACCGTACTTTCATACCGCTCGATATACGATTCTGTGCCTGATATATGATCCGTTGCTCGATATATGATTCTCTTGAAGGGGGTGGTTTGCGGTTGGTGGGAGCTGCAGCCGCCGCGCCGGTACTTCGAAGCTAGTGAATGAGTCGGAATGTCTTAGACCGTAAACGTGCCCAACATTTTGGGCGGCGGGCCCGCTAAACTTTGGCTTTTCAAGCCCCCCCCCCCCCCCCCGATTACATCGAAATAATTTGCAATTTTGACCTTACCTTGTCGTAGCTGTTAGCGAGACGATTGAGGTTGTCTGTATCATACCTTTGCTATGTGTCATACGTGTGTCTAATTCTATGGTGTACCTGAGAAACGGTGGCGGTGCACCAAACTGCTTTTAGACATTCGTTATAATCGAGTGTGGTGATTTTAGAGGAAAGATTCGAAACCCGTTATGAATCCAATACTCGTCTGCTCGTTGCAACACCCTTATGCGCACATTGTGGACTGGAAATTAGTTTTTCATATATTTTACCCGAATGTCTGAATGGACCTATGGACACAGTCGGACAGGGCCAGAGCCCACTACTGTAAGTCAACTGTAAGCAAAGCTTGTTCCGCAGGCCCCCGACCCCTACCGTCTTTTCGGGAAATTCCGGGTAACGGAGGAATTTAGGTGTCAAAAAGGTGTAGGCGTTCCCATGAAAGCCGGTCACAATCCGTCCCATTCAACTGACTTCAACTGGCTGCAGCTTTCCCCACCAACCGCAGACCATTCCTTTCAGACGTCTCGTATATCGAACGCCAGAGTGAGCCGAATCCGGGCTCTCATCACCGGGAGTCCAGCTTACTGCTAACAGAGCTACGAGACGGACACTGAGTTACAGGACTGACTTGATTAATGAGTGTTTGCTCTTGTCTAATTTGTGGGTTTGAGTAGCGTCCACTTGGCGTTTATTCCTTTAATTCGATGTTTTCAGCTGCAACTGTGCCTTTTGGCTTCAACTTTCTGAAAAGAACTTCAAGATGTCAATCATTGTGTATGTAGATGATTATCCATGCACTTGCTTGGCAACACTGCACACTGCACGTGGCCGCACTCGGCAACGGTGATCAGCCATGCGAGTCGTGAGCGCCGAGCTTGGCAGACCGGAAAATGGCTTCGAGAGTATTTATAGCGTGGCAACGGAATGCAGCCGATGACGTGTGTCCAAAATGTTAAAACTCAGAGTTATTTGACTCCCAGTTGAGATCATGCAGGTGACGTGCTCGTAAATACGATTAATTTGTCGGTGCCTTTTGCTTGATGGCTTGATGGCTTGATGATTATTTTTATCCATTGATCATTTCTACCATGTTTGAATCGTTGTCGGATATAACTTTGCTCTGATGAAATGTTCAGTATCATAAGTTCAACTACGTCACCTTATGGCAGTGGTCGGCAGGTCATTCGGGGTCGTGCCCCCTTTTTGGGCGTCAGGCAGGGCCATTACCCCCACCTACCAGACCCCATTGCTGACACAACCAAGTTTACTGAAATTCCATACCGTCCTGGAACTCTTTGGGTCCAGGGTATTTGTGCATTTCCAATGCATCAAATTTAAAACATGACACTTCCTCCACAAAACATTTAATACCTATATCCCAGTAGCGGCGGAACACCTTCAATTAAGGGGGGGGGGGGGGGCACTGCCGACATTTGGTCCCATTCTTTCCATGCAACGCCCATAGGGCTAATGTTAAAATGCAAAAATCAAAGGGTGCACGGTGCCCCGGTGCCCTCCCGTTCCGCCGCCTATGCTATATCCTATTTAACCCTTGTACGTATAGGGGCGGCGGGTGGTTTTTCGTTAAAAGCTCACGTAAAAGGCATTGGATCACGATCAAATTGTACCCTCGAGCCCATCATTTTTTTTTTTTTACCAGCCCGGAAAATATCATGACCTGAGACCAGTTTTACCAACAGAAAAATAACCGCCTGCCGGAATTTTTGCCTCAAGACCGCTTCACATACGCGATGGGCTCGTAAGCGGATAGGGCTTTACCGTTTACGCTCCATATGTGAAACGATCTTTAGGCAAAAAATTCCGGCAGGCGGCTATTTTTCTGTTGGTAAAACTGGCCTCTGGACCCATAATGACCGTTGGCTTATGAGCTTTTTCTGGAGATCATCTTGAGCCATAAAATCTCACTTCAAGAAGTTATAGCGGGTCCCGATTTTCTCGACACTTGCCATTGCCCTCTTGAATGAGACGGAATGACCAAAGACCTTAAAAATGGGCAGCAGCGGCTTCCTATTGTCACGGGTAGCACGCTCGTCTTTTTTATGCACAGCTCCATCTCAGAGTCCGAGAGGCCGCGGGGGTCCGATCGACTCCTCCCCCTTACGTTAGCGGCTGTTGAAACGCCAACAGACGGGCGACGGTTAGAAGTTGCGGCTGCTTTTGTACGACTGTACGAAGGGGTGAGATGGTGAGGCGAGCAGGTACGTGAAAATTGGTATCTAATCAATGTGTGCTGTGCCTTTGGCCTACAGGCTAATCTTTGAACCCTGGGATGCAACAGTCACGATGGCTCCATCACTGGAGCTACAAACTCCAAAAAGATAGGCTTTCTCAGAATCCCTCATTACCCCCACCGAAAGGGCTCCATTACCCCCAAAGGGGGCATGCCCCACCATTTGCCGACCCCTGCCTTATGGCGTGCCGTAATAGCGGGCCGATGTCGCGCGGCGGCGTTGGCCCGGGTCCGGACGGGCGCCTGACCGTCCTCTGGTGGGCGCCGGTCACATGGCGCCCCCGTCAGCCGACGCCACAAGGTCACCCGGCTGGCAGCGGCCGCCGTCTGTACGCCAGTCACGTGACACGGCCACCGGCACCCCGGCCGTCTGTACGCTTAGTCACGTGACACGATCGCTGAGTCCGATCGGCTGCGTCGAGACGGTGCCTGCGGCCGGCCACCGCGCCGCCGCCGCTCGGGCGATCCTCCGACACGCCCCCAACCCCTCCCCTACCCCAGCACACCCATTCCTGGCCCGTCTGCCCGCGTGTGGGTCGGTGCTGACGCAATGGGATCGATCGTGGATGGGGACGGATGGCTTCCATGCTTCGAAATTCTGAAAATAACGCGATTGGATCTTATTCCTACATGCTATTCCAAAAGGTAGTTTTTGCTATTATATTGTTGTCTTTGACTTACGTTTGTCTTGTGACCACAGGATCAACTTTGTTTTAATATTTTTAATGCGAATCATGCAACTATTCATGGAGATAGTGGCGACTTGAGTATGACAGATTTATGCATGTAGTTAGGTATGTGTTTCAACCATGCCACATTTTGGCACCATATCAGAAGTATCTAATTTACGACGGAAATGATTATTTGGGAATCGCTAATCGCCTTGTCATCACATTGTGCAGAAAACACCCCATTGATGAAGACTCATAGTTTGCTGGTTTTGGTGGCGGGAGGCCCAACATAGACCTGTGCTGACGATGGAAGAAATGCACACTCCTTGATGCATGCACATCACGTGATGTCGAGTCCTTATTTGGACAGCATGGTTTACATTTCAGTGACCCGAAGTGCCGAACCCATGCTGCTTGTCCGTGGGATATGCCACTTTCGACAGATCATTGGCTGGGTTCCGTTGCTACGCTATAAATACTCTCTTGACCATTTTCCGGTGGCGCTCACGACTCGAACGGCTGATCACCGTTGCCGAGTGCTTCCACGTGCAGTGTTGCCACGTGCACGAATAATCATACGCTCAGTTTCAGCGTAAACATTCCACATGGTCCGGGCCTGTATCATAAATGCCTACGTCTGGTTTCAGTCGGAGGAATCTATACCGTTATCCGGTCCAAGTGCAATGTGACAGTGGAGGAGTGGGGCGACCAGTACTGTCTGCTGGGGCCCTACAAGGAGCACCAGGCGCGCACCGAGATCGAGCCCTTCGAGTACCCCGAGGGCAGCGTCTTCCACGCGGTCGTGTCATCGCTCAGAGAACAGGGATGGAAGGTACGGATGACAAAATACGCACGGTAGAGTTTCGTTCATGTCATGATTATTAACGATAGTTACAAAAGTTGACATTCTACATGGTCATGATTTTTAACTATCGTTACAATCATGATTAGAGTAGAAGGGGAGCATGGCATGTAGGGTTTTCATTTCTGAATTGCTGACGCTAGCGTTGAGGTGCGTGTCTCCGATTCGCTGGCCCCATTGGCGTTATGTAACCTTCAGCCGCGCTGGTGTGAGGGCGTTCCCTGCGCGATGTCTGTCGGCCCCTGACATGTATGATAAATATTTGTCCTAGCGCTGCCTCTAAAAAAAAGAATCTCACCGTCCAACCGTCTATGGAATGTCAAATCGCTTCGTTCGAGTTTGTCGTATGATCGAGTTCGTCCATGGTACTCTACTGGTCACAGTGAAGGAAATTCTAACCGCGATCATGATGCAACCCCACCGCTAAGCCTGCCTGCGGTGTTTCGTAATCCCACTCCAAACATCCTTCGCGTTATTTCAACATACTTCCGTCGTGATTGCGTCTGTTTTAGTCGCCTCCGAACCGTCGTTGACTGACGCCTCTCTTTCCTCGTCCGTCGCCCGCAGGTGGTCACAGGCCGCTGGCTGGTAGACGGAAACCCGCAGATCATCCTCTTCGACGTCGGCTCGGCGTCATGGAAGATGAACGAGATGAAGGACGAGCTGTGGAACCTGGCCGGCATCGGCATCCCCAACCCGGACGTCGAGTGCAACGACGCCGTCGTCTTCGGCTACATGGTGGCAGAGTTCCTTCAGCAGGTGCGGCCCGCAGCGGGAAAAAAAAACACTGAGGAGAACGGGACGAATGAGGCTCTAAGACGGCATTATATGGCCTGGTTCTCTGCTGTAATTATGTCCTAATAAGTCACACGATCTGTGTGTCTACTTGGGAAAGACCGATGCCCGGTTTCTGCCAATCAAGTCCGATATCAAGCGAGGCAGGGTCAGGCAGGCTCAATCTATTTTGGCATATTACGAGATGAGATGGATTTATACATCGCTTCAGATGTGTGCCGGAATATCCGTCAGACCAATCTACACAGCACTGGCACGCTACTCCGACACTACTTGCCTGTCCACAAAATACTCTTCGTACGTTTCCCTTACCACAGCGTGTTTTTATCCTCTGTGGGCGCGCCGGTGGGCCAGGGCCGCCGCTCCTCCCAGACTGGGCAGACTTTGGCCGATGTTTGGTCGCGTCTCGGACAGGAATGTGGGTCGTGCCGTCTGAGACAGGGTCGGCCCAAAGACGGTGACTTGGTGATAGTGCTGAGCAAATAGAATGGTCATTAGCGGGAGAAAGAGAGGATGGCAAGAGATTGTTCCGAATAGAACCTTCGTGGTGCGAGAAGGTAGCAATCTTCTACAAATCCCATCGTGTTTATGGCTGTGTAACTCTTGTTGATAAAATGAGCACCTGCCCATGTTTACCGTAATAATTAGTACTGTGATTACAATTTGCCACCTTTTCGGCCCGTCACAATTTTTCACTTCGATAAACACCGACTTCCTTCTTTCTTATCCTACCTAATCTCTCTTCTGCCTGCACCGTCCCATTGGCTGTGTATTTCTCGATCCGAACTGATTGACGGCTATTTAGTATTTACACAAAGTTGCCGGTACGTATGGATGTTGACATCCCACCGACACCTGTCACACGAGCCACTCACTTCACGCTCCAGTAATTTCACATAACCGTCACCACAATGACTGACAGTGCCCAATACCAACCTACCGTATCATTGACACTCTACTGTCACCCCAACATACCGCCGCTCACAACAGTCACCGTTCACCGCCCGATGTATGACATAACAGCGTCACACTCAATAACCCTTCTGTCTGTCTGACGTCTGATCTGCCCTCCCAGTTCCGTAACCGACTGCCGGAGTTCACCGATGGCCCTCCGCGCATGGTGGCGCACTTCCACGAGTGGCTGGCCGGTGTCGGTCTCATCCTGGCCCGGCTCAGGAAGATTGACCTGGCTACCGTGTTCACGACACACGCCACGCTGCTGGGACGCTTCCTCTGCGCCGGAAATACCGACTTCTACAACAACCTGCCCTATGTGAGTGCGGACAGGGAACTGAGAGGAGCTGGGGAAAGTTTTTGTTTGATTATGAGCTCGGATGATAAATGATTTGTCGAATTGCTGTTTCCCGTTTAGTGGAGGCTGGTGGAGTTTTAGTAGTTTTACTATGCTTGTCTGCTAATGTTCGTCTTTCGCCTTCGCCTTTGCTATTAGTTTTGTACGATTTTAGCTAAACCCAATTCAAATATCACTGCTTTGTATTTTGTTCGAAAAAGTCAACGTGAACTCCTCCATCGTGTTTACTGTTCAAACTATTGAACATAACTGAGCCAGTGATAATCCTTGTGCGTAGGCGAACGTGTCAGTTGACCTTGTTTTCCTGTGTTTGTACGTATTCCCCAGTTCAACATTGACGAGGAGGCTGGTAAGCGTCAGATCTACCACCGGTACTGCATGGAGCGGGCGTCCACCCACCTCTGTCACACGTTCACAACCGTCTCCGAGATCACCGGACTGGAGGCCGAGCATCTGCTCAAGAGGTACGCAAAAGGGGAGGGACGGGGTGGTGTTTGAGAGTACCAGGGTTACATACGGGGTTAGAGGTATTCTTTTGCTTATTTACCAATTATTTACGATGCTTGTGACAATGTTGCCGTAATGTCGCAGAGTTTGATCAAGTGCGCTAATTGAAGTCATATGACATTGTGTATCTCGAAATGAATCGGGAGTCGGTTTCATTTCATTGCCATGACATCACTGTTTTTGTGTGTGTATGATCTCCTTTTTACTTATACCTCTTTCTATCCCGCGGCCAGGAAGCCAGACATTGTGACTCCGAATGGTCTGAACGTGAAGAAGTTCTCCGCGCTGCACGAATTCCAGAACTTGCACGCCCTCAGCAAAGCCAAGATCAACGACTTCGTCCGCGGCCACTTCTACGGGTGAGTTGACGTTGGCACTGGTCACCCGTCTCGATACCGATGCGTTCCAACACCTTCAGGTTATTTGAAACTCAAAATAATCATGTTTTACGCCAGTCAGCGACATTTTTCAGGCATATGAAGTTCAATGTGTTGCATTTTTGTGCTTTTCTGGATTCCCTGTTATCTATGATTAATGTATAAGGCGTAGGTTTTATTCCAAGCTAAAATATAATGTGGTCCGTTTGGCGTGAGTAGCGTATCCTTTCTGAATGAATAAGGCGTAGGTAACTTTCAACTGTTATCCTTCTCATTTTCTGTTGCATGTTGCAGTCACTTTGACTTCAATCTTGACAAGACGCTGTACTTCTTCATCGCTGGTCGTTATGAGTTTGGAAACAAGGGAGCCGATATCTTCATCGAGTCACTCTCTCGGCTCAACCACTACCTCAAGGTGGATACATTTGTAATTGTTTTGTAGTTAAAAACATTTGTATTTTTTCTGTCTGTGGATTTAGCGCATACACCCTGTGCTTCGTTTTAGTTTTTGTGACATTACGAACGCGGAGTTCTACGTTCTGTGACTTGATCGGAGTGGATTATTACGGAGCGAGCGAAGCGAGCGTAGTCTTTCCTTAGATTAACGGAAATTTCTGAGTATGAGCGGCCGGCCGGCCGGCCGGCCGGCCGTGGTCACGCTTTTGCGAGGCTTATATCTCAGCAACCACTTGACCGATTTACACGCGGTAATTTTTGTAGGGTAGCTTCATTCCTTCTACCAAGTATTGGACTATTCCCGATGCATGTGGGTGACCCCTTATGCACGTGCCACGTGCAAAACGAAGAGGTGTCAGTTTTGTAATTGTTGCAATATCTCGGTAACTACTTGGCCGATTGCGCTGAAAGTTGGCATGTAGGTAGGCACCCACTAGGCACTGCATATACATGTGCCAGAGTTGGGGTGCTGCTGCACGTGCGCACGTGCAGGGGTCGTTTCCAGATCTCGGGAACGGCTGGACCGATTGCGCTCAAATTTGGTACACGGTTAGGGACCGGTTAGTAGGGTGCCGTGCACAAGTCAGTTGGGACCCATTTTGCACGTGCGCACGTGCAGGGTGCCGCTTCCAGATCTCGAGAACGGCTGGGCCGATTGTGCCCAAATTTGGCACATCGCTAGAGACCAGTTAGTAGTGTGCCGTGCACAAGTCAGTTGGAGGTACCCCCTCGCAATTTCGCACGTGCAAGGCCCACCCTCTCGCTCGCTCCGTTAGTCGCCCCAAAAGGCGTTATACTGGTAATTACGGAGCGAGCGAAGCGAGCGTAGTCTTTCCTTAGATTAACGGAAATTTCTGAGTATGAGCGGCCGGCCGGCCGGCCGGCCGGCCGGCCGTGGTCACGCTTTTGCGAGGCTTATATCTCAGCAACCACTTGACCGATTTACACGCGGTAATTTTTGTAGGGTAGCTTCATTCCTTCTACCAAGTATTGGACTATTCCCGATGCATGTGGGTGACCCCTTATGCACGTGCCACGTGCAAAACGAAGAGGTGTCCGTTTTGTAATTGTTGCAATATCTCGGTAACTACTTGGCCGATTGCGCTGAAAGTTGGCATGTAGGTAGGCACCCACTAGGCACTGCATATCCATGTGCCAGAGTTGGGGCGCTGCTGCACGTGCGCACGTGCAGGGGTCGATTCCAGATCTCGAGAACGGCTGGACCGATGGCGCTCAAATTTGGCACATGGTTAGGGACCGGTTAGTAGGGTGCCGTGCAAAAGTCAGTTGGGCCCCATTTTGCACGTGCGCACGTGCAGGGTGCCGCTTCCAGATCTCGAGAACGGCTGGGCCGATTGTGCTCAAATTTGGCACATCGCTAGAGACCGGTTAGTAGGGTGCCGTGCACAAGTCAGTTGGAGGTACCCCCTCGAAATTTCGCACGTGCAAGGCTCACCCTCTCGCTCGCTCCGTTAGTCGCCCCAAAAGGCGCTATACTGGTGGTAATGTTTGTAGTTACGGAGCGAGCGAACTGAGCGGAGTCTTACGTAGAATAACGGAAATTTCTGAGTATGAGCGGCCGGCCGGCCATTCTGCGACGCTTATATCTCAGCAACCACTTGACCGATTTACACGGGGTAATTTTTGTAGGGTAGCTTCATTCCTTCTACCAAGTATTGGACTATTCCCGATGCATGTGGGTGACCCCTTATGCACGTGCCACGTGCAAAACGAAGAGGTGTCAGTTTTGTAATTGTTGCAATATCTCGGTAACTACTTGGCCGATTGCGCTGAAAGTTGGCATGTAGGTAGGTAGGCACCCACTAGGCAATGCACAATTGCACATCCATGTGCCAGAGTTGGGGTGCTGCTGCACGTGCGCACGTGCAGGGGTCGATTCCAGATCTCGAGAACGGCTGGACCGATGGCGCTCAAATTTGGTACATGGTTAGGGACCGGTTAGTAGGGTGCCGTGCAAAAGTCAGTTGGGACCCATTTTGCACGTGCGCACGTGCAGGGTGCCGCTTCCAGATCTCGAGAAGGGCTAGGCCGATTGTGCTCAAATTTGGCACATCGCTAGAGACCGGTTAGTAGGGTGCCGTGCACAAGTCAGCTGGAGGTACCCCTTCGAAATTTCGCACGTGCAATGGTCACCCTCTCGCTCGCTCCGTTAGTCGCCCCATAAGGCGTTATACTGGTAAGATACGGTACGAAATGGAATTAGGCCTTCCAAATATTTTTTCGAGTCGTCTTGCCTGGACTCACGTCCTGACCACTAGGCATATTACTTCATATGCCTATCACGTCATACAATTATTTCATGAAATGGTTCGTCTATGCAATCATTTTAACAATTGCTGATATCTCCATGAGTCGCAATGTCATGACATCGCACATGTTCCCTGCACCTGCAGAGCTCAGGCTCGGACGTAACGGTCGTCGCGTTCATGATCTTCCCCACCAAGACCAACAACTTCAACGTGGAGAGCTTGCGCGGCCACGCCGTCACCAAGACGCTCAAAGACTCCATCGAGGATATTCAGAAGAAGATCGGCAGCCGAATGTTCGAGATCTGCATGACGTGAGTGTCGTGGGCGCAAAATGACCTTTGCAGTTGACGCGCCCTAAAGCCCCAATAAACAAACAAGACGTGAGTGTCGGTGGTAGGATGGCGATGAATTATTCTGCTTCTAGAAATAGTTGTGAGCGATGTAGCTTTCTCAATAAGACAGCGTTAGGAATGTTCAATGGCATAACGGGCAAAGACACGGACGCAAAAAGTGTAGTCAGGTGCTGCGAGCAGGCCGCCATTGTAGCACCGTTAAAACGATGTTATTTGAATAGATTAGAATCAGTGCTCCTCTGAAATTTACGCAATACTTCTCTCTGTCCTCTGACGTCATGTATTTCCGTCAACTGATTGGCTCACCACCCGAACTGTGACGTGACGCCGTCAGTGATTCGCCGTTTGATTGGCTAACACCCGTTCTATGGCGTGCCTCCGGCAGCGGTCGTCTTCCCGAGAGCACAGAGCTGCTGACGCGAGAGGACAACGTCCGCCTGAAGCGGTGTATCTACTCGATGCAGCGCTCCTGTCTGCCTCCTATCACCACACACAACGTGGTCAATGACGGCGAGGACCCGGTGCTCCGCTCGCTACGGCGCTGCCACCTCTTCAACGACAAATCCGACAGAGTCAAGGTGGGTTGGTGTGCCTTCAGGGTCATCCAACTGATGATTGATGAAGTGTGACCTGTATGGCGTAGCTCTGTATTGCCATGCTCGGCACAAACAATAGGTCAGGGGAGAAATGATGATAGGCTTATCATCTAACTATTTTGGGGTATTTGATGGAAGTTAGGCAAACGGGGCGTGACGTAGCGATGTCAATATCGAGCCTATTATAGGACTGCCGCTGGGTTTTCTGGACTGATTCGGCTTCTCTCGGACCGGCACATTCGCGTGATTAAACGATAGTCAGACATCCCTGGTGCCTAGTCGTACGATCGAATAGCGCTAGGCATGCACATGCTTATGATATAGACTGTTTTGTTTTGCTTGTTTTCCTTTTAAGATTCTTTCCCTTCGTTTGTTTTGGGGTTCGGGTCATTGGCTTGGCCATGGTGAAAATAAGTGTGGGTTTGGGTGCGATTTGGTCAAGGCCAGACGCGTAGCATAGTTTGGCGAGAGTTACGGCCGAAAGACGTCATCGCTGGATCGGGGCCAGGCGACTGGGACGGAGGGGTGGGCTCGGCTGACCTTGTGAAAACTGCGTAGGCTAACCATTGATGCTAACCAAGTATCAATGGGACTGATATTCGTGCAGCTTCAATCTCACCTCAGAGGAAACAAATTTTTGTTTGAATTTATTGCAAATATGCTCGTACCACATATTCGTTGAATAAGGGCGTCGATTTACTTTTAGTTGCAAGAATTTGTTCCTTGCTGCTACTTGGTATTTTGGACACTGGACCACCCTATTGCCCTGCCGAAATTTGACAGGTACTGTCCTAGTTTTTGGTACCATACCTTCCCAACTGACCTCCGTGACCGCGTTCCCAGGTGGTGTTCCACCCCGAGTTCCTGTCGCACACCAACCCTCTGCTCGGTATGGACTACGAGGAGTTTGTGCGCGGCTGTCACATGGGCGTGTTCCCGTCCTACTACGAGCCGTGGGGCTACACGCCGGCAGAGTGCACCGTCATGGGCATACCGTCCATGACCACAAACCTCTCCGGTGAGTGCCAGATGACGTGCTTTCGATGACGGCGCAGTGGTTGACCGTGGAATGTAGATGGCAACAAACTCTTGGCATGCTATCCATGGTTACGGAGCGAGCGAAGCGAGCGTAGTCTTTCCTTAGATTAACGGAAATTTCTGAGTATGAGCGGCCGGCCGGCCGTGGTCACGCTTTTGCGAGGCTTATATCTCAGCAACCACTTGACCGATTTACACGCGGTAATTTTTGTAGGGTAGCTTCATTCCTTCTACCAAGTATTGGACTATTCCCGATGCATGTGGGTGACCCCTTATGCACGTGCCACGTGCAAAACGAAGAGGTGTCAGTTTTGTAATTGTTGCAATATCTCGGTAACTACTTGGCCGATTGCGCTGAAAGTTGGCATGTAGGTAGGCACCCACTAGGCACTGCATATCCATGTGCCAGAGTTGGGGTGCTGCTGCACGTGCGCACGTGCAGGGGTCGTTTCCAGATCTCGGGAACGGCTGGACCGATTGCGCTCAAATTTGGTACACGGATAGGGACCGGTTAGTAGGGTGCCGTGCACAAGTCAGTTGGGACCAATTTTGCACGTGCGCACGTGCAGGGTGCCGCTTCCAGATCTCGATAACGGCTGGGCCGATTGTGCCCAAATTTGGCACATCGCTAGAGACCAGTTAGTAGGGTGCCGTGCACAAGTCAGTTGGAGGTACCCCCTCGCAATTTCGCACGTGCAAGGCCCACCCTCTCGCTCGCTCCGTTAGTCGCCCCAAAAGGCGTTATACTGGTTGTTAGCCTCTCTTGTGAGTCGGCGACAGATCCCTCCGAAACAAAACCGCTACAAAGTGGAGGCCAAGCTGAATTATAGAGTTCAATATTTGTCCTCAATAACTTGTGTTCGTTGGCTGGAATAATTGACTGTCGATTGTTTTATTTTGCAGCATTGTTGTTTGATAAACTAGCCTAAACCATGCCTTTGTCTGCTCCGACCATAAGACATCTAACCCGTTCCTTCTCGACAGGGTTCGGCTGTTTCATGTCGGAGCACATAGCCGACCCGATGTCGTACGGCATCTACATCGTGGACCGGCGCAGTATCGGCCTGGAGGACTCGATCCGCGAGCTGGCCAAGTACATGTACGACTTCACGCGGCTGAACCGGCGCCAGCGGATCATCCAGCGCAACCGTACAGAGCGGCTCAGCGACCTGCTCGACTGGCGCAACCTGGGCATCGTGAGTGGCACAGCGGTGACTGGTAGATGCGTTGGATGGGGGAAATTGTCTACTCTGACAGGGAATAGATCCTCCTATAAAAAAGAATTGGAGAGGGAATCGCTGCAGAAAAGTTAAGTCTTGGTGTTGAGGATCGAGTTAGAACCTTCTATCAATATTACAATGCCTGCTTTTCAATGATATAACGTAAATGTCTTGGACAGTATATGAGTATATGTCATTATTTCACAATGCGAGCCAGATCGGCATACACCGCTATGTAATCGCGCTGGCTTGTCCGCTCCTCCTGGTTTCCAGGCAGAGACCACCATTTATGACATTCGAGCTCCTGTTGCTCGCCTCAGTGCCACGTGCTCAGTGCACCATTTAGTCACGTGACCTCCCCCTCCCCTCGTTGATCTCAGTACAACCCACACCGCCTGACCACGTGACCTTTCCCCCACCGCAGTACTACCGGCGCGCGCGTCAGCTGGCGCTGCACGCCGTCTACCCGGAGATGGCCGTCTCGGAGGAGCACGGCGGCCGCATGAGCTACCCGCGGCCCCTCAGCGAGCCGCCCAGTCCGACCACGTCGCGCTCCACCACGCCGGCGCCCTCCGAGATCGGATCAGATGATGAGGTCGACGATGAGGAGGAGGTAGGTGGCGCTGTTGGTGGTGATGGTGGGTGGGGTCGTGCTGAAGGGCCGTGGTCGTGTTTATGTAAAAGCCTTTATTCCATTGCATCTTAGATTCAAGTGTCAACCATTTCCAAGTGGTATCTCCTGCACGGACTATGGAAATACTTGCACAGAAATTACTAAGCCGGAGTGTATGAAGTAACATTTGCTCTCTCTTAGTGGGCGGCTGATCCATAGCAGTTTCCCTGCTTTGCTTAACTTTCCACATTCCAGTTGCTTTTTGAACTAAACCATGTGGTCCATCTCACACATGATATTATAGCTGGTTTACCGATGTGTTACCTGAACTGCTTCCTTTCGTCGCGCCCTGGTGTTCCATCCGTCACCAGGCGAGCTGGGTTCGAAACGCGAACGGCATGTACACGCTCCAGTACCGCTGATCCTCACTGTCGCTCCTAGTCCTGTCCTACGCCCACGTAACCCAGGTGAGACAAACAGGCATCCGGAGATGTCTCAATTATCATCCTACGAGACCTATCCACTAACAGCCGGTTAGTACCGTATTGCGTTTCTGTTTGAGTGTTTTGTTTTGTGGGGTTGAAGCCGATATTCTCATGGATTTTTTTCTTCTGGTAACCAGCTAAGTGTAGAGATCCGTTATATTGATTAATTAGCTCGTTTTCCATCATTTGACCGTTACTCAGCGACCTTGGAGGAAAATTATATCGCGCATTTTATTTTGGCCTTTTATTTTCACGTGATATGGTTCTTCCAATAAACTGCACTGATTGAACAACTTCCTTGTTTTGCGTTTGGTAACCAAACCCGTTATCGCTGATTGTGCTGCTAGTGTCATATGTTCCAACCTGTTTTATTTTGCATCTTGCTGACGCTTCGGTCCCGTTTTTCGACAGCTGCTGGAGCTGGCTATCAAAGACGACCAGTAAGACGTCCGAGCGGCCAGCCTCGGGCTAGTGTCGCCACTCCGCGACGGCTAATGGAGTGTCTGTGAACGCCGGGCTCGGTGTTACGCGCGCGCATGGGTGTGTGCGTGTCTGCGCTTATCTGAGAGAGAACTGGAGATCTGACACCCGATGATCTGTTTCGCCGAGGAGCGGAGGCGGTGCTGCGCGCGCGCGCGATGATTTAGTAGCAGGGCTCCGTTTTGTCACCGGTGTATGAGATGTGTCGCTATTCTGGGTGGGGATATGACGTGTGATTTGCAATTAGCTCGCTGTGTGTGCTGTTCTGATTCTGTTTTCTAACGGATGCTAACGTGAGGATAAGTCTTGCCGTACGATAAACTTCAGTCATCATTTTTTTTTTGTCGAATACTCAAGTCCATGACAATATTGGATTCCAGTCAGTTCTTGTGCAATAAATAGTGAATTGATGTATTTTATAATTGCTGTTGTCAAATTGAGCTAGGCTCACATGGTACCTACATCGTTCAACGAAAGGCTTCCCTTTACTGTGTAGCGAATGCTTATGCTCGCGTCTAACTACGATGCCTCTGTGTTAAACTGGCACGATAGTTTGCTGTGCTTTCAATGTTTCGGGTGTCAGACACTAATGCCACAAAGGCAGGCAGTCCTTTTTGGAAGGCGCTAACTATTTTAGGCCACGTATTTCCGATATTAATCACTAATGACAATGTATAAGTGCAATTTCTGTTCTTAAATTGATGTTATCCATCTTGCCGAGGATGCACTGATGAATTATCGGCAGGGCTGCCCGGCCGCTGTTGGCTGCGCCAGTCATGTACTACTCAGGAGGAGGTGGGATCACTCCTCGTACTAACGCCGCCAGTTTGCGCACGCGCGTGGGACGCTCAGGTGTGCGCCGTCTGTCAGGGTGTGCGTTTACGAACGCACGTGTGTGTATGTGTGTGTGTGCTCGCGTGTCTGCTGAGGCGAGGACTGCTCGGTGTTGGTCAGAGGCCGGCCGACGGTCCGTGACGAGGGCGCTCTCGTCGTCAGCTAGTCGTGCGACAACCAGCGACACAGTACTGCCGACCGGGGTGGCGCTCGGACGTCACGTCCTGCGTGACGTGGGACGTCACGTTATGCGTCACACGCCGCCCCGCGAGCGGCGGCCGGTGGAGGTCGGACGCGCGCGCGCTAATCATGTTACGGGAACTAACTGCCAGCGGGCCTTCTGTGAGCTCTGTACATACGATTAACATGTCGCCCGAGGGAGGAGCGTGTATTAGCCGGTCTGAGGTGTGTGACTGTCTGGGTGAATGGCTGTTAAAATACAACATCATTGGTAGATGTTTTTTGTGTCTGAAATTATGCTGTTGTGTGCTGTTATGGATTGTCAGAAGAATCTAAACGAAACTGGATATTTACCCTCCTGCCATTTTTGTAATCTTTCATGCATTTTCTATGCTTTTTATTCGGCCGAAATAGTGTGGATTGAAGCACAGATATAAACGAAACGTTATCGTCCTTTCGCTTGTTGAATGCCATCAGTGCCTCAGCGGTGTCTATGGACATTGTGCCTCTTCATTTGAGTTTCGTATGTATGCGATGGATGTGAATTGCAGTGGTTCCGTCAGATGTATCCAGTAGGCGTTCGAAACGTCTGCTGCATTGTTCCAGCGACCTTCGGAACAAGTGGGCTGGCATTTCACTGGCTGGTCACATCTTCTCTGGCGACCTAGGTATGTGCTAATTGAATTGCCGACCGAAATGTGCCAGTCAGTGAGTGGATGTCTGATTTTGACGGGGATGAGCAAGAATCTAGTCGTCATGAAAAGGACTGAAATCCGTATTTCCGAATTGACAGCATCACTGAATGCGCTCAGAGCCTGACCTGTGCAAAATGATCCCGACTTTTTGTGCGTACCTTTGCAGATATCCTGATTCTGTGAAGTACCTAATCATCTTATCCTGCGTGTGATTATATGTGCTGTAATGTTACGGAGCCCGACGCTCACCACGGTCTTCATTTCTACGTGAGTTGGCCGACATTGGCTACCTGCATAGTTTTCATTTTCGGGAATGTAAAATTCAGCTAATGTTATTCCGTGATCTCATTCAAACGAATACGGTGACGTTGAACACAGAGCACCCTTTGGTTCGTTGCATTATGGTTAAGCCATGGATTAGGTATTCCTCATGAAGTCATTAGTCATGAAGTATTCCTCATGGATTAGGAATACTTCATCCATGGTTTAGCTGAAGTTAGCTACTGAAAAGTGTCATTTGCTGTGTCAGCAATGGCAAAAGCGTTTTTGATTAAGCGTGGATTCCTTTTGTTCGCGGACAGTGATTGATCTATTCTGAACTTTTTGAACTGAATAACTATAGAGACTGCAAAGTTCACTGCTGATTTTCACCGGCAGAGTCACCGCGTCTCTGCCCCGGCCGGCGATAGTTTCGTTCCGCCTCACTGGATGGCGCTGCGATCGGCGGCCGCGGGCGCCGCTGCGGGGAGACGGGCGCGCGGCGGGCCCGGCGGACGGCGCCGGCTCGCGGCGGCGCAGTACCGCTCCGGTCGTGACGGGTGAGGTCCGCACGCGCGCCGCCGCTGTCCGATTCCTCCGCCGTGCGCCGCGCCAGCCAGTCGTCCTCCCGCTCCGCCATGGGTCGCAAGGACAGCATTCCCGACGACGCCCCGGCGCCGCGGCTCTGCGAGCTCGTCAAGTGGGCGCACTTCCAGGGGTACGGCTTCAACCTGCACTCGGAGAAGGGCAGGGAGGGTCAGTTTATCGGCAAGATCGACCCGCAGTCCCCTGCTGAGGCGTGCGGCCTGCAGGAGGGAGATCAGATTATCGAGGTGAACGGTGTGAACACGAGCAATGAGAACCACAAGCAGGTGGTGAGCCGCATCAAGACGCACTCGGACCATGCCAGCCTGCTGGTGGTCGACGCGAAGGCGGCCGAGTACTACAAGAAGCGGAACATCGTGGTGAATGGCTCCATGCCCAACGTGAAACACATGAAGAGCGCCCCGGTGACGGCGGCTGGGGATAAGGAATCTGAGAACAAGGTAAGTCCGCCCCAGCTGCCTTGTCGGTAGGGGCTGGGGAGCTTGGTCGGGTGTTACGTTCGTGTTCGGTGTTTAGTGTTCCGCTGGTAATGAGTTGGCTGTTGTGGTTGATGTGGTTCGTAGTTCTTTTTTGTTTTGGTTGTGGTCCGTCGTAGAAGCACGTCCTTGGTTGACCTGATTGGCTGTCTTTTTGTCTTTTGTGTCTTTGTGGGTGTCTTTTGTGATCAGATTAGTACGTGCTCAATGTCTTAGATCGTAATGACTCGGTGCACCACAGAAATACACGCCACACGGCGCAGTATCAAACTCACCGCTCAACAAACGGACATAACGCAGCACAGTATATCACAGCACACACGGCACATTCACGGTGCGTCACCGCACACACCCACTGCTGCAGCCTGCAGCTATCTCACCGGTGACATCACCCGTTTTTGCATGTTTTCTGGCTCTCTCATCGAATGAACGGTGAATGTTTTCGACGCCTGTTTTGCTCCCGTCCACCAATTGATAGATGAAGTGTGTTTGGGATGTCGCAAGAATAGCGGGCCGGGTTTCATTCGTGAGGGACCGGCATCGATGCCTTGCTTCACTCTGAACAAACGGTTTCTTCTGAGAGGTGACCCCGTACGCGTGGGTGGTGCCCTGCCTTGACCTGAAGGTGGGAGCCGGTCGGCCAGGCATGCATACTGCAACTCATGCTTGGTCGGTTGCACCCTTGCGCTGTGCTTTTCTTCGTCTGACATAAGATAATTCATTTGTAGCATTAGCCATTATACTGTGACGCTGATTGCTGATGGCTGCTCCGAAACAAAACCTCAACATTGTGATGAGCGATGCGCACATACCAGCGCGTGAAAGCGGAAGATCCAATTTCGGGTTTCTCGTCAGAGGCGACAGTGATGACGGGTGGCCCGTACCGGCTTTGGTCCTTGGACTGATGTTGGGGAGAGAGTTGTCTGGTCGGCAGGGCTAAGCCGGATGGACGAAGCTCGTAACCATCCGCCTACAAACCGCACAGACGGCGATACCAGGCGAACTTCCTCTGTTCTCGGCCTCGACTGGATAGTGCCCGCAGTGGTGTCTCACATTTCCTTATGTGTCTCACATTTGAGTGTGGCACTGTGTGAATTGTTTCACACTACGACTGGCGACACTGTGCTCGCACGTTGACACCCTCGCAGCCCCGTCAGCTCTCGGCCTGCAGTGTAGGCGCGCGCCACTGTCACGTCACGAACCCGTGGGGAGCCTGTGACGGATCTGTCACACGGAGCTGTCACACGGCTGTGCGACGGTCTGTCACGACACCTGCCGGTCCCGCGACCTATCATCGCGTCGTTAGCAGAATGACGGGCTTCTGTAGATCGTAACTCTGTCAGCTTCGCGATTTTTCATCCCTCGCTCTCTCCTAACAATCATACTGTCATCTCTAACCTTGAAGGGCACTGATCCTTCAACGAATTCCGGCTAAATCGTCCACATTCATGCTAAATATCGAGCTCTCTTTGACAGCCATCAAGAACTGCCTCCGACTCACTCAGTCCCTCAGTTTCCCATGGCCACAGCTCCATCGCTCCTCGATTGAGTTTCAGGCGACGTGACGCTGCTTTTTGCCGCTGGTCCCGGGGTGCGACCACCGGTGAGCAGCTGACGTCCGCGCCGTTCGGCCGCTGCGGGCGCCGCGTCCGGCGAAAGTCGGACGCGCGCGCCGTGCCTCGCTGGGACCGGGGGACGCGGGCAAGGCCGGCTCCGGCTCCGGGAGGCTCCGGGAGCCGTCCGTAGAGGGGCGCGGCCTCCCCGCAGCCGGGGGAAGGGACGGGCGACTCGAGGAGGGTGGGTGAGCGGCCGGCGCGCCGCGGTAGAGCTCCGGCCCGGCCAGAACTCGAGCCTTGTAATGGGGCGACTCGGCGGCGGTTAGGAGAGTGGGCAGACCGGTCCGGCGGCTGGGATAACTGCCAGGTGACCGGCGGGCCATCCCGACGGGAAAAAACAGCCACACTCGCCGGCAGCTCAGTGTTTAAACGGCGCATCAGCATGCAGGCCGTTCCTAGTTGCCCGTTTGGGACGAGTCGTCTCGTTTCTGTGCTGGCGGCGAGTCAGCTCTGCATCTGAAGGGCACGCCGGTGGCGGGACGAGTCTGAAATTAGAGGCGTCATGGGCCGATCATGCCGGGTTCATCTGCATCCACTTGTTGACTCACTATTGCGGTGGACGGGAGTTGCCTTCGTGCGTGAACTTCCAACCGCGTTATGAAAAGTTCTCGAATATCATATTTGAGTTCCAGGTTGAGCTCACGGGCGCTGGATATGGCTCGATACACTTGAATTTAAAGTTGAAGAATGAATATAAACGTGCGAGTCACGTTTGTTGAGAAACCCCAATGCGGACTCCATATTTTAAAGCCGCAATATTATGAGCCTGTGCAATGTGCATGAGCAAATATTGAATAAACCGAAGCTGTAGTATTGTCTGGCCCAGTTGCTTTGTTTGCCGGTGCAATCTTGACCTCATTCGTAGTCGCTCATGTCGCTGATATGTTCATTGGCGTTTGATTTCCCTGCCATTGCTATCGGCGTAGAATTTGTTCCTTGTGCCGGAGCACAAAGGTCGTAGCGTCGATAACACCAGTCTGTTCGAAGCGTAGTCCGATGAACGCTTTCTTTTCACTTCCAATGGCTTATTTGTTTTAAAAAAGCGTGTGTTTGATTAGCGGGATTCCTGGTAGGCAGCTTCTACCTAAAATCCTTCTTGGTAATCGTAATTCCCTCATGAACGTTCCGTTTATCCCTGCCATTACGTGCATATCAAATTAGCATTCCACAAATCTTCCAAGGCCATCCAAGCATGCGGGTCGCAGGCCGTGGGCTAGTCGCTAGAAAAACGACAGTGGCTGCGCCCGGAAGCGAAAGTGGGTAGTAGTATGCGGGATTGGGTCTGGGAGCGTCAGTGGCGCGCGACTCTCAGTGACGGGCCGGTAACGACACCGGTCGTTGGCCGGGCCGGCGCCGTGGGGTGCGCTGGGCGCTCCCGTGAGTGGGCGCGCACGGCTCACACCAGTGACGGTTACATTTCCAGGTGAGGTCACACGTTATGACATCATGTCTGTCGGGCCCACGTCATGTCGGGAATGTGTCTCGGAGACTGGTGCGTTGCTACAGAACAGCGCTGCTGCTCACTTTTTACCTGGAATACAATATCTAGGGACACCTTTACTTAAAAAGGGCATTTGAGGGACAGAATCAAATCCCTGGTTGGTCTTGTCTCTCTGCAATTCGCATTAATGACCTTCATTAGTTAATTGTTAATGCTATCAGCTTTCATTTATTAGCCCTCATTTCCTATCTACTCAGCTCAGCTAACCGTATCCCGATTCTCAGCATGACATTTATGGTCTCTTCTGGTTGTCCGCTATATCGTTTATTGCTCGATTGTGGTGTTTATCTGCGTCGCATGCCGCAGCCCGTCCCCATTCCTTCGGGAAAAAATCTCCCGACAGCTTAGTGAAATCATCGAAAGTACGCGTTAGCGCGCGTTCACCCCAGTCACCGCATATTCTCAAATCCTCATCAGGAGAAACTTCCTCTGATAAATGGATAATAATCACTTCGCTGAAAAAAGCATGTGGGACTGACATGACTGTCGCTTCTGTCTGACCCGCGGACTCCGCTGTCGGGCCTCTGCCGGGTCTGCGGTCTCAGTGTGGCTCGACCTACTGCGGGATTCTCCCGTCAGCATTGCCCACATACGTCCGTCAGTAGCATCGATAGTGGCGTCTGCGCGTCACCAGAAGGAAACCGCAGCCGCATTCCTCGCCGGACAGAGGCGACTGTCAGTGTACCGGGAACCGTCTCCGTCGCTCTTCGGCCGCTCCTCTGTGCTGGAGTGGTGATGACGCTCCGCGCCTGCCGCTTGCGTGAAATGGGCGAATCACAGGACCGATTCTGAGACGGCAGAGACGGCGAGCAATTACGCATTGGATCTGTCGATGGGTCACGATTCTTCGTTGCTCGTGGATTCTGGGTGCAGTGGAAGAACGTATCACATTCAATGACAATCGTATGCAGGGAGGGTCTTACTTACGCACTACGCAGCATGCTCAATTGCTTCATTATCCTTGAATTTTGTGCCATTTAATATTGCTTGGATTGCCTTAGTTGCATTAACGGGAATTTAGCGTTGTTATGCGTCGGGTGGTGACTCAAATGCCGCTATCGACGGTCTTTTACGTGCCATTTGTTTCATATCTAATTACATGTTTAGGTTCGGTACTTGACTGAGGGAGAACTTTGCCTCGGAAAAGGCAGTGGAAAGAACTGCCAAAGGAACTTCGTCACAGGCTGATGCATCCACCTCACATAAGTCGACATGGCTGAATGGTAAATAGCTACGTTATAAATAGCTCCGTCGTGTATACCACAGACGACTCTCCAGCCCACCCACTCTCCATTAGGGGTACCCATTTTTCCCGATTTTGGAAATTTGTGGGTGGGGGTGGTTTTTCCCATTATTTCGCGGCTCCTGATTCCAATGGTGCCAAAAATATTGAAATCAAAGGTGGTTTAGGGGTCGCGAATTGAGATTGAAATTTGCGTATTTACCTAGAAATATGCTTATTTTACGCTGATAGTAAATCGCAACGAAGGCAAACTTTTTGTTTCGAGAGTCGGGTGGAGGGGTCATTGAACGCTCCCTTTTCATCCAGATCGATGTGCTCCATCACGTGGTTACGGTTCAATGCTTTACTAGCGATCATTACAATGTCGATATTGTAACATTTGATGAAAAGCGCCGGGATGTTTTGCTCCTGTTGCTGGTATCATTCTGGTCAGCGTGCAATCATTTTTGATATTTTCTTTTTGTCTTGCATTAGTGACCTTTGATGACCTTTGAGGTCAAACTAAACTGTGAAGTTTCAGTTGCCATATCTCAGTTCATGACAGGCTCTTTGTGTCCATTATACAATTCAAGTTTGTGCAAATTAGCTCAGGATACATCTGACAGATCATGGCTCCGAATGTATTTCAAACCATGTAATTCAAAAACGATCAAACCATTTCGACCGTATACTTCCACAAGAAACGCCGTCCCGTTCGCTCACGGCTACGATGTAATACACCTTTAGACAGGGTAGGATAAATACCTAGGTATGGGTGTTCTATACCAAAAAAATGCAACTTCTGATCCAAAAACAGAAACTCCAAAGAGTCGATTCTATCCATGCCCACCAACCATGTACCATTTCATTTCTTCAGTGGGGACAGATACACACCGTTCATGTAAGAGTTTCCGATACAATCCGATCATTTACGAGTTCATATTAATTATTCGACACGGGGGACTAGCCATGCGCTGATACGGGCACGGCTGATAGGTATGTGACGAAGAACTTTCACAGCTTCTGGCACAGATCATTTGTGATCTCAGGTAATTAGCGTCTGAATCTGAAGAACCTATAATGTAGCAGAAGATTTTCATCCTGCATGGGCCGTATGGTGGCACCAGGACGCATCATATAGAGGAGTGTGCGTGCAAAGGCTGAAGAGGAGGAGAATCAGGTCCGCCACCATAAGGTCCGTGGCCCACCCACTGTCTCGGCCCCCAGGCAATGCCAAGAGTCAGTAAACGGTTCTGCCTCGGAGTTGGCTGAGTCGTTTAGACTTGGTACCTTCCTAATTCTCAGCTTTAGGCAATGCCATTCGACTTCAGTTCAGCACCATCTGAGGGTTTGGACTGGGCCTGTGACTTGTGAGTGCAGCGTAAGATCCGTTACTTTATCTTGCAAGGATACTTCTAGCAGCGGCCATCACCAGGCACTAGTTCCATGGCATGATATCTGCACCCGTCTCATGTCAACAGCTGCTTGTAGTGGCACATGCCCAGAACTGGAGCCACGAGCATTCATGCACGCGTTCGGCCAGGCCAGTGCTGTCCGTCATCAGCAAGATTGCAAACATATTGCTTTCATAATGGGGTGAGGATGAAGTTCATTGTTCCTCTCCTCCTGTGATGTTCTCCGCCAGCTGTCTTTCCATATGCACAATCGCATTCTGTGTGTGGTTGTGGGTGTTTGTGGGGGAGGGGCAAAGCTACACTCAAGCACAGCGGTCACCCAAAGGCGCGGTGGTGTAAAGCTTGCGCCCCTCCCTCTGCCGTCTCTGCAACTCCGGGACTCGGGGAGGTCGTCTAGCGAATTGGAAAAGGTCATGCATACCAGGATAGCTTAGTGCTGTTTTTATGTCTTTGTAGATATATTTGGTGCTCTCTTTTACCGCTGCACGTCAAATATACAACTGAAGTAGTGTTGCACGGTGTCCAACAGTCATCAATACCACTGCAACACATTGGCTTTGCATATTTATAGTCGTTAAAATGAAGTCATTTTTCCAAGTAAAATTAAAACTTCCAATGCAAGCTCGCGACCCCTAAAAGTAGTCTGATATCGTTATTTCTGTCACTGCTAGATCCAGAACGGAGCAAAAAATGCAATAACATCAACCCCAAACTGTTGACATGGTAACCTTGTTCCAACATAAAATATTGCTAATTTGGTCGATTTTCCGCTAAAATTAACATTTTCATTTTGAATTCGTGACCCCTAGAAATCGTTTGGTTTCGTTATATTTGGCACAGATGGAATCAGAATAGACCAAATAATGGTAAAATTGACTCCAACCTGTTCGCATGGCAACCTTGTTCCAAAATAAAATAACATTATTTTGGTCAATTTTTCGCTAAAATTGGCATTTTCATTTTGAATTCGCGACCCCTAGAAATCGTTTGATTTCGCTATTTTTGGCACAGATGGAGTCAGAATAGACCAAATAATGGGAAAATCCACCCCCACCTAAAATTTGGAAAATTGACCCAAAAATGGGTACCCCTACTCTCCATACAGGGAGCTGGTAGGTGGCCGTTCCAGAACGATAGCCGAAATGGATGGTTGGACGCCTCTTTTCTATCATTTCCACATTGTTCTCGTCGGCGTTTCTATCGTTTTTGTCGTTTCGGCCGCTGGGCGGCACGCGTCACCGCCCCTTACAGCTGCGTCGCTCTCTACTCGACTGTGTCTGCCGGCTGCATCTGCTGGTCCGCCACGGCGCTGCGTCGATGTCAATTGTGTCGTGAGTGAGCTGGCTGTCCAGCGGCGCGACCACCCGCTGGGCCCGACCAACCGCACCGATCCGAGGCGAAGGGAATCCGGGCGGACCGAGGCGAACGAAACCGAGGTGAGGCGAACTGAGCCAAGTCGAAGTGAGGTGAATCAAACCAAGCTAGACTGAGACTAGCCGAATGCATAGAGCTGAGGCGAAGCAAGCTGAACTTAGGCTAGTCGAACCGAGGCCAGCATATTTTAGTCGGTTTGATGTCTACCGCCGCCGGATCAGCCCAGCTTGGCCGCGAATTGGGTCAGCGCATACTTGACAACCTGGGGCCACGAGCGGTGGTTACACCACGGCGCTTCGCTGCGGCCTCTGATGGCGATGATGGGATTACGCACCTGCCCACGATCCCTGAATGCTCACCTGTTCGGTGCAGCCGGCGGTGAAAAGATAAACTCACTTTGAACTGACGTAGGGTTATTTTGTGCTCTCGTGAGCAGTGTAAGCTAATTAGCCGCCCGATGCTGACATTTCCATCCGCGAAACTGCACATTGCGCCGGGTTGCAGAACCAGTGGTCCGGTGCAGGTCTGGTAGTAGGTATCTCGGGCTTGTGCATTTCGACACCGTGCAGATAGGAGTATGTACAAGGTCGATCGTTATTTTTAAAAGAACCATCACCAAAAAAAAATCAAGTGAAAATTAATTTATCCCGTAACATGCCGCTTGAATAATTATTTCATTACCTGATTCAGACTAATTGCTGGTAATGTAAGCAAAGCCGACCGCAGAACAGCGTCATTCTGCAGCACTCTGCACTTCGACCACACAATATGAGTTCCGCCCTGGCAATTTATAGTCATCCACCCATGAATTTTATTTGTGAAGCATGGCTGTAGCCACCGGATGGAACATGTCACCGGGCTGCGTTGCAACAAAAATCAGTGACTAAATGCGGGAGGGAATATCCTGACACCTATCCGCTTTCAATTTCATGGGATGACGTTTAACCCGGCAGTTGCTGGGGTATTTCGCCACCCACCGTTTGCTGGGGGGGGGGGAGGGGGGGTGTTAAACGCCCCAGCCGATAACTCGAGAACCAATAGGCGCAGCGAAATGCACGAGGCGGCAAACGAAAGAACACGACGAGACGCTTCAGATGAGTACTTTAAAGTTGAATCTTGAGGTCACAGGTCGGGTCAAGGTCAGGTCAAACACCTGAAATCGGGCTTTCAGTAGCCTTCGCAATGGGCGCCTCTCGTCATAAACTCTGTCAAAACGGTGCACAGTCCATCATATAAGGCCTACAAGAGTGTCAGCTCCATGTAGGGGTCAGTCAAGCATTGGTCAGGGTCAAGGTCAGGTCAACCGGGTAGGCACATATCCCCGAAAATAAAAACTGATATTCGCAGCCCGTGACACATGTTTTATGGGTAATTTGGGGCGTAGAACACGATGGTGACATTCATTTTATCATATGTGTACGTGTTTAGCTCAAAAAGTTCAATTTAAGAAATGCATGTATCATGGTCGTGAAGTAGTCACGAGAAATTGCCAAGATTCAGTTCAAGATTTTGGAAAATGCGGAACGATAATCAATAATCGAAGATAGACATTTGATTGTTCATGGTATTGGCAGTCTAATGGCGTTTACTGCATGTCTGTATGTCTGTTCTGTGATTTTATATGATTTTTTGAACATATGCCGTTTTTGGTCGAAAACTCAGAAATCATGACGTCACTAAAACCTCGATATCTCAAAATTTTTTCCGACCGATTTTTTCGAAACTTTGTCACAATAAACTTCAATCAATTCCCTACAGGTAACCAAAATTTGGCGCGCCTGCGGCGCGCCGTTTTAATGCTATGGCCCGGCGAAAAAAGTGGGGGCGTTTAACGCCCCCCCCCCAGCAACTCGCGGGTTAAGTACATACAGGGTGAGCCATAAAGATTTACCCATCGAAAATTAAACTTTGTTTCAAGGCGCACTGACATAGCTATATGTCATTTTTTACATACATATAACAACGTCATCTCCTAACTAATAAATGTAGTCTGTTTTCTGTATGCTTGCATTCTTCTTATGTTACGCGCCCGAGACGCAAGAGCACTATGGCACGCGGCCGTCGCAGCGTCTTTTCACTTATTTTCCTGGATCACCCACGCTATAACAATGCTGCGCCGTATGTCATTTGCGGTGTTTCAGGGACTCGGTAGAGTCGGGTTTTCAGGATATTTCAGTTTGCGAAGCCCGTGGGGCTGAAGTCGGGGATAAATTGTGCCCAGCATTCTTTAGACCAAGGAGTGTCCAGCAGCCAACACCCAGTGGTGATTCCTGAATTTCAGGAGCGGCGGATGTGCGTTAAGACGACCTCGCATTTCAGGAGCGTAGCAGAGACAGTGGATGAGCATATACAAAATGAGCTACACTGTCAGGATTGGAGACAAATTTGCGACATATATCCAAAAGATGGCATACCTACGCCAACCCGTTTGGAAATAAAGTGAATTTATCGATGGGTAAATCTTTATGGCTCACCCTGTACTTATGGCTCGGAGTCGCATGTATGTAAGCGAGCCAACATGAGTCCGAGAGGCGGTGAACGTCACACTCCCTCGTAAGAGCGTGTAAGTTCCTCGCCGAAAAGAGGCCATTTGGCGTTGGAATTCCTCCATGCTCTGTCGTGCCGCGTGTTGTGTGGACTGTCCCGACCTCCGGAGTGGCCTCAGTGAACTCGGGTGACCTCTCTTCGGGAGAGGGCCGGCCCCAGTCACGGCCACCGGAAACCTCCCCTGGCTGTTTTCTCCGAACGGTCTCGAGGGGTGGGTTGTACTGCACCGCCGACTGCTGTGGCCTCTGAAATACGGCACTACGTGCAGGTGCGAGCGCCCATATAGTTCCTAGCGGTGTAGTACGGGTTTATCCTTCGAGTCGGGATGATGGAATCAAGCGCGGTGCTCTTCTAGCATGCATGTGCGACCAGTGCATGTTTATTTCACTTATTTATATGAGGCCACAATCTGTGTCTTGTTATATAACAACGTTCACCGGGACAAGGTCGCCAGTCATGACTTCGTTCTGGGATGTTGCCATAAACAAGTCCGATCAGAGCCGGATAGTGACATTTTATCTCAGAATTTGTATTCGGTGAACTCCCAAAACCTGAACATCCATCGTGACGAGCAGTTTCTTTGAATGGCATTCACTTGTTTTGAATTAAATGCTTCGTCATTTTGGACCGCGTGAGGTTGCAATTACGAATTTCTCTGAGAATGGACATCATAATGTAAGGCGACGATCATTCATTCACATCAATAAGTCGAAAATGATCTACTCCATGCAGCAAAGTAAATCCTCACCTTAATAATCCAACTATCTCACTCTCAGAGTTCCCTAGGCCTTCATTAAGACCGCAATGTCAGTGCGTCTGACGTCATGCGATGAAGGCCTTTTCTTTTAGCAAGCCCGGATTGTCACCAAGCGCAATAATAAGGTATGAAGGATCAAAGCTTACAGGCTCCACATTATGTTCGCTTGGTCATCTGACAGATGGACAGATGAGCATATTGCGGAGACGTTTCCACAGTTTATTATGATGGCAATGTAAATTAAAGCGTGCTTCTCAGTGCTTGGTTACTTGGCGGTCGAATATGTAAGATAATAATAAGCAATGCGCTGTGGAACCTCTACAGCACTACTGTTGTCCGTTCCCAGAAACTTGAGCACAATGCCCGGCTTCCCTCGAGGCAGTCCTCTGGCATCCTCCAATTTCAGCGCCCGTCCTGGCCAACAGTCGTGCTCGTAGACCCGGCGCGGGCTTCTGCACTCTGCGAACCCTCCAATCCCTACCCCGCTCGTGCCGGCGTCTGTGAACGTGTCAAAACCACGACAGGCCGTCACAGCACACAATGCCTCGCTCCCTCCCTGAACGCCACTCGACTCATGTCGGAATGCTGCGCTAGACGGATTGACGGCCACACGATCAGGTGGCTAGACGGGTTAAACCCCACACCAGATCGTGAGAGGTGTCACACCGGCCGTGGTGACTTGTACAGAGAGTAACGTGACGTTACGTGACGCTAAATAACGTGACGTGACTGGCTGGTGGGCGGATTGATCGCCGTGAGTTGGCCGTGACCGCTGGAGAAAGCCAACAGCGCCGTACCGTCTGCGGTGGTGTGAGCTGATTAATGGGGCCCATTACGAACCGGATGGGCGCCACTCGTTTTATTGGCGGCCGCGCAAAAAGAGACGCCACTCCGGGACGGCCTGTGACTCGAGTGGTTTGATCTTCCGGGAGCTCTACACCTCGGGAAACCACTACGAGACTCAGCGTTTTGTGGTGTGTGTCGATCCTCACTTGTTTCAGGCCTACACGATTGTAGGAGAGGTGTTTCGATGGTTGTTCGATTCCACGCTGGTCCGTTTTTGGCTACCGAACAGCAGGATCGCGTCCGGTGTCCGCCGACCCACAGTACCGCAGCCTCCGTGTTGGCAGTGGCCATCCGGCTGTCAGTGTCGTGATACAAATCTGACGCCGGGGGATGGAGGGAAGCGTGACCGGATACCCGACCGCCAGCGGAATGTTCCGGCACGTGATTGCAGCGGTCGATCCGCGGCCACGTGTTCTGGTGCACCGTGCAACGTGCAGCGTGCAGGTAGCTCCGTGCACCTCACACCGTCGTCTCCTGCTGCTATTCGTTGATAAATTTGTGGTTTGGTGTAGATGGGAGGCATCCACATTGAAGGCTATTCTTGGAAAGTAATAAAGTACGTTGGTATTTAGACGAAAAATCGCTGCGGTGGTTCGACAAACGACTCAAATGATTCCACGCTCGGTTTAGAACCCACTGCTCTCTACTCAAGTATTTGCTGGTGAAGATGCGACCGCAAAGTCACACGCGACACGAGTGAGTGTGAACGTGATCCATACGGGTGTCTAGGGACTCTGATGCGAGACGCTAGTAGTTTTAGGGTGACGTGTCACTTGTCACACGCGTGACGTGCGTCGGTCCTCCCTCACTCACTTCGAAGGTCATTTGACGCACGTGACAATGCGTTGCACGGCGACGGGTCGACGAGCGTGATGGAACGGCACTCAATGTTGATAAGGTGCCGCACAAGTGTTCACTTGGTGATCTGACCTATGAGCTTTTAATGATACAGCACGCCTGCTGCGCCCCATCAAAACGGGCCTTTATAAACCTGATAGTGACAGTTGTTCTGATCTCTGATAGTTGCTTAGTGGGTCGCGGTTGATTATACTGAGACAAGAAGAACCTTTAGCGACCCTAATCAATATATGGCATGGCATATGAATAATGAAATAAACTTGTAAATTAGCTCAAAGGTGCTGCATGGCCATTGGGCATCGCGCTGATGTTTTACCTTATTGTATGCAGTATGTTTTCAAGAATGAGGTATGGCACTTGCATTATTGTGTTCTTTATCATGAGTTTTTCATATGAAAAAAAAACAAGGCACAGTCGTGCATCCTTTGACCAGCCGCAGCCCTCAGCGCTCGCCTCCTTACGCTGACCTATCGGTTCTTGCCGTAGCCGTTCAGACCCACGGAGACAGGGTCTCCCTCACCTGTGCCGCCGTTTATGGCCGGACCGTGACGGCCTCCCGCTATCGCCGCGGCCGACGGGCAGCCGTCGTCAGCGTTTTACGGCCTGCCAAAGGCCCTGGTGTCCTGTCATACCGCGCCGCTATCTAGCGCGCGCCGCGCCGTGCGCCACGATAGGCGCCCGCCGGCGCGGCTATCGCGGCGCAGATAGACGATTCCGGCGCGGAACGCACGTCACCGATAACGTTGACGGTCATCAGTATGGGGATGCGATTCGTTAGCTGAGGCGTGGCGAGGGTCACCTGACGTTTGACCTGACCTGAGGGTGACAGAGTGGCCTACCTAAGAAATCTTCGGAATCCTGAACAACAGAAAAGTCAGACACTGTCGCTAAGCCTTGCTACAGATTTCACCCGCTGGTATTAAAATGAAACTCATCGAACGATGACTGGGAATCGAAAGGCATCCATCAAACGATCAAGTGACAGCTCGTCCGTCCTTCGGTCCGACTTTCCCTCTGACGAGCCTGACTGTGACGCCCTGCTCATTCGGCGGCTACAGGAAAAGAGGGCATCGGTCCCGTCTATACCCGGGTCTTTGAACCCGTGATGTGTGGACGAATAGTGTCAGGTGGCTGTCAAAATGTGTCGTAAGAAGTGGCCGATGATGACCTCTTGAGTGGAGAGCCCCCGGAGAGGAGATGTTCCGGATGCCTGGGAGCGCTGCTGATCCCTCTCATCTACCGAATACTCGAGTGGGTCCTTTCCGATGCGGCACACCACTTTCACTCTCTGGTGATGGCCCCACCACTTTTTGTTGTCTTTAGTGAAGTGAAGGCATGGTGGGTTGAGGATAGGTGTCTTTTTGCGTGCTGTCCTACGTGGGAGGTAACCGATCAGGTTTTGTTGTCTACAGGAAAGGTCACTGTTGTCACCCATGCAGGAGAAGTGACCGCATTGCATAAAAGCGAAAAGGGTAGGTTATATAAGAAGTTAAAGTTCAATGTTGTCATTGTGCAAAATAACATCAATTATGTACACGACCTACCTGTTTAAAATGTTTGTACAACACCTTCACATTGCTAAATTAAATGCTCATTCGAAAGTCGCCTTATCAGGAACACCTGCATTACCATAAGGAATCGCGATCTTGTCAGCAGAAATGTTTGTTCGTTTCTGGAGGATGATGCACAGATAGCAAGTCTTCCGACTTTCCGAAATCACCTAGCTTTGTGAGTTGTGACACGTCATGAGTCCCTGCGTTTTTATGTTGTTTTAAGAAGTTTCGGCCTCATTGATATGTGTGACTGAATATGTACCGCTGGTGGATGATTCTTATGCATGTATGTATGTTCTACGGCTCCAGCCATGTTCAGCAGTCGTCCTCCTTCGAACTCTGAACCCCGGTCCGAGCACCGAGCAGTCCCTCCATTATCTGCCAATGTGTACGGCACCTTTCTCTCGGCTCGCCCAACACCAACCGCGCCCCTCTCCCGGCCGGCGAACCCTCTCCACTCCTGACCGTTCTGCGTTCCACGGCGGATGGCGGAGAGGAGAAAGGCCGGCCTCGGAGGGAGTAGAGGGCGGGGAAGGACGGACTAGCGTGGAGAGCGGCGCCGTTGATGACACTGCGCGGATGAATAGGTGTGCAAATACAGCCCGTAACAAAAGGTTGACCTTCAGGCTGTGTGCGATGATGGATGGTTCATTTGTTTCGCTCATTCGAGCCAAGGTCTTTCATTGGTCATGACGGCTGAGTGCTTCATTCTGCCAATGTTGTGTAAAGCGTTTGTTGTCTGTTTTACCCTTTGCGATACACTCCTTTTTTCACTCATGATGCAAATGAAGAACGGCCAGCGATGCTTTGTCCTTGTTATGACGTATCCAAGATGCATCCGCGCAACAGGCAATTTCCCCTGTTGCTTTTTGCAAATATAACTTGCACAACACAGTCGCCGTTCTATCGGTGATCGCTGACAGTGTCATCGGATGTTGCATGGCATTAGATATTGTATCGGACGCCCACGCGGCGGCACCTTCAGGGACACGTTTGCATCACCGATTGATTCACTCCGCTCGTAAATGCAGGGTGAGCGAACATTTCCTGTATGGCTCAACAGGCGCTTCTCTTCTTCGGCAGTAGCGCCGGGCCCACGCATTGATTCGTGACTCCGTAATATGCCTACTTGCACATTGGCCGACCCGCGGGCTGATGCTCGGCCGAATCTCCCCTATGCGAAATTCCCGATATCAATATAGGTCACTTTGATTGGCGGGGGACTTCTTTCAGCTTTGCAGAGAGATATGAAATTATTAGATAAAGTATTGGATATAACATTCGGCGGGGCGTTGGGCTTGTTTGAAGCTGTTCATGATCGCGTCTGATTGCAACAAGAGCAGTTGTGCAAATTAATCAGAGCTCCATTGCGCTTCAATCATGAGGTGTATTATTTGGCGGCTGGTTGTCATGGTGCGTCGATGTTTCCTTCCGATAACGCATCTCAGTCTTCACTCCGTTTTGTGGGCTTCTCTTCTTGCTATCCTCTATTCTCAGATAATCCATGTCTCTCTGTTCCCTACCACTACAGCCCGTCCAATTTACTCCAACCATCTCCCGTTTCCCCTATTATCTGTTTCCACACCTTCTCCCTGTTTGACGCGCTCCTGCCACCGCGCTGCCACTGCTCCCGGCGAGACGGTCCGGTTTTTACGGCGGTGCTTCAAGGTGAACTGGCGTCCTGACGTCATGATGCCCCGGGCGATCGGTCTGTATCAGTGAACCGTCTCCTTCCCCGACCGCGTCGTAAGGCAGCCCCTCGGGCGTTCGAGGAGATCACGATTCCCCTCAGAAGCTCGCAGTCTCAAGTCACGAAGGACTATAGAGACTGTAGTGAGATGGAGGTCCGCACAGACTTCTGGGATTTGTGTGGCTTGAGACTTCATATCGCGGCGTTCGGATGTTTCCATCTAGGGAAGCCACAAGAGAGAATAAATAATATCCTTCAATGCATGGAATTGGTTGATAGCATCATGGGAGGTTATAAGTTCCACATCCTTTACTTAAATATTAGTTTTATTAGGAAATATTTTCCAGCTTTGGTGCTACCGGACGACCCCAAAGTAGAGGTAATCCCGTATTTCACGCAGGATTTCAGGCGGCACATCGCGTGTTCCTGCTGACCTAGGCTACGTAGTCGGACTTCCAAATACGGTCGGTGCATGGTGGTTAGCAAGGTCGGTGATGCCTATCCAATAAGGCCTGGAATTGAGCGACATTCTATGCACACTACGTCATTGAGACGTTGTGTCTCGACAACGACAAATGTCAATTCGGTGATCGATAAGCGTTAGTTGAGGTCTACGTCGTAAGTGCTGTTTTTGAATAAGAATGCAATGCGAAACATGAGTCTCGATTATTGTGTCTATGTAGGTAGGTATACAGTTTATTAAACGGTGTTACATAATGATAAATGGCTCTACTACTTGTAAACGTTCACCTGCCTGTATACCTAGGTACTTTGCTTACAAGCATATATAAATACAAAATCCATGGGTCGTAGATATACGGTAGGTAAATACTGCAAAGCCCAAGAAGTGACACCATGTTTGCGCCTCAGACCGACGCAAAAGTCTGGCTGCGCGGCTGTTTTCACGGAAAACTGTTGTTTATCGCACCAGCATCGGTGCGTGACATTCGCTGCAATCTCGCTATGATAAGAGCCGGTTGGCGGTAATTTACCAACAGGATAGATGCGGATACCTTTACAACGAAACGGCTCTGTTCTGGCTGAATGCCAGTCGACTGACTGTCGCACTCGATGGTGTCCATTTATACGGGAAATGAATCATGAATGGAGTGTTCCATTGATTTGTCACACTTGGATTTGTACATTCTATTTTTAAATGTCAGCTTTGTATTATCTCTGGAGTGCTTTTTAGGGATGACATTAACCCCAATATCTTCTATTAGATATATGCACTATGCAGTGCGCATTGCACAGTACATATAAGTGCCTAGCTTTAGCCCACATATCCCCTCCCTTTGTCTCCCCTTTGTCTCTCCTTTCACTTTCCTTTGTGGCTCGCTGTGCACGGTCCCCCAGTTCCGGAACAGCATACATACCTCCCTGCTGTTGCGATCGCGGCTCCGGGCGCAAGTGTCGTCGCTCATCTCCCGTGCAGTGGGGCCGCAGGTAAATCTACCCTTATCTTACCGCTGCGCCGCACTGCCGCACGTGCAGTCCGGCCTCTCTTGTGCCTCGAAGTGTGGTCCTGGCTGGTGAACGGTGACCGGTGACTATAATTGGCGACTGCGCTGAGTGAGTTCACCGACAAGGGGCTCATTTGGGGAGCACGCAGTGACCGGACTGGCGAATAGAGATTTGCGATGCAACTGGTCGGTTGGTATTAGCATAAGTGCCGTGCAGTCGTTGACCTGTTACTGGTAAGAGAAGGTATTCGCTGGACGTGGTAGGAGCTGAGTATAACGTAGCGGGCGCGGGCCTTTCCAATCGCCAAGATGCGACGACTTGAGCTACATATTATTCTCTTAGCCATGGCTGGCGAGTCGACAAGGTGCGACAGACTTGGCAGCGAAACGATATCTGTTAAATGTTGCACTCATCATCAAAGAACCGGCGGTGAGCAAGTTTCAGTCAGCGGGTCTATGCTAGCCTTTCTCCTTCCCAGTTTTCTACGAAATTTAAAGCTCTTATTCATCTCAAACTTCATGCCAAATTCAACCAGTCGCGTTGAGCATGATCGGCTGCATCCCCGGCCCGTGATCCTCATGAGGTCATCACGCGGCCTCGGTCACCCGGCCCCGTCAGGTTCTCTGCTGGCTGCTCAGCCGCCGCACCATACCATCCTCCGCCAGCGGCGTGCCGGTCCCGTATCGGCCGGCCGTCCTCCCAGCCCGGCGCGGCCGGCCGGCCGGACGGTCGGCGCATTCCAGCCGGCCAGCCGGCCGGGCCGGTCAGCTGAGGGCTGGAGGCCGCGGCCCGGCTCGGCCCGCCGCGTGCAGCCAGCGCCGATCGTCCCCAGCGGCCGCCGGCGGCCACGGCCGGTTTTTCTGCGCCGTTTTTGCCTAGCTGGGCGCCCGCCGTCGTCGGGCTGCGGCTAGTTCGCAGAGAACGGAATTATGCAGTGCGGAACAGGTGGAAAGGTGGCAGTGGAAGTGAATAGAAGACGAAAACTTGACAACGTCTTCTGACCCATCAACTCCGCTCAGCAACAGTTCCATGAAACTAACCGGGAACATGGCAATCGTCAAACTGTTTATCTTGCAGTGCCTGGATACATCATGCAACACTCGAGAAGGCCTGACTGCCCTCTTTCGATACCTATAAACTCGTTCCTCTTTATCATCTCCCTAGCGGCCGGTCGCTCCAGCTCTCGGTCCGCACCGTGTTTTAGTTCATAAATCGTATCGTCTATTTTACATTTAATTCGCGCGAATAGCCAAAAGCTGGTTTCAATGGCAAGGTGTCGTACGGATCATGTCACCTGGCAAGCCTCCGTTCGGACCTATGCGACTATATAACTTTGTAAACTTCCATTCACTGCATGTGCAAGCTGTCAGGGCGTGTTCCCCCGCCTGGCACAGCTGGCTTGCATCATAGGCGAGTCCTCATTGTTTGGTCATGCGGAGGGCGAATTAGTCAACTTTGGGCCCAAGGCGGCAACCCTAACGAGGGTCAATCAGCCATTGTGTTATTCTCTCTTCGCATGCTGTGCGATGGCACAGCGTCTCCAATCGCCTGTATGACGTCTGTTTGTCCAGAAATGCATGACTGGTCCGTGTGACGTCAGGTTTCGTGTGGTCGTTCGCTGCCCAACGCCCACAGTCTCAGTTCTCAGGCGTTGCCGGCGGCCCTGTCTTGAACTGAAGGTGACTGGGCTGGCTGATGCAGGGGCGACCTTGGAGATCTGACGTGGTCCCTGTCTGGGGTGGGATGATGCGTGACTGCCGAGATGCCGCCTCGGCAATCAAACGTGCTGCTGGGGGAAAGCTGGAGATGAACGGTGGTCCCTTATTTGTCGGCTTTGGGTTTTACCTGTTTGTATCACTTGTTGATAACTGCTCTATTGAATCCGAGGACGCCAGCTCGTGTTTCGCATATGGGCATGGCTCGCAGCCGACACATGCCATGAAGTAAAACTTTATTTTTGGCGTATGAACGTTTGATAGGGCCTGGAAGCCGTCAGTCGCCATTTATTAGCTCAGACGTCTCTTCAAACTTGAAACGGCGTTACCACGGCATTACATCCGTTTGTCGTGAGTCATTTTGCTTTTTTACTCTTTAGGGTATTCGAGCTTTAGGTACACTGCATTCTTCTCGTGCATATTTACATCGCTCGTTCGTTCTTGTTTACCATAACACAAAGACGGTAAGTGCTGCTCAACCATGTAACTATTTACCATTCATCATGCCTGGACGCTTCCTAGCGCTGCGCCGAGGCATGCTCCTCTCTTCTCGTATCGTGCCAGAACGAGGAGCCACGGGGTCGTATGAGCCTTGCATACTGACCGCCCTGCCATGACCGGTGCCTCTGACCGGGCCCGGTGGAGGCGAATGCCGGTCGCGTGGGCGTTGGTTGCACCAGGGGTGCCTGGTGCCACCGCACTCGCCAGGCGTGCTGACTGGTTTCTGCTCTGACCATGCCGTCATGATCTTCGCTCTGGTCAACATCATGAAACGCCCAGAGGCCGTGGTCGTTTTGAATGTCTTCTTATTTTGAGGAGTGGGCGTTGGAAGGTTCGGGGATATGAGCCGAGCCGTCGCACCGGCCGGCTGAGCTTTTCACCAGTGCCAATGACAGGCTCTGCAGCTCTGTTGTAGCCGCTGTTCAATTTAATGTCCATGCTGCACCATCAACGGTGTACTGGCACTGCACGGTCGTTGACAAAGTTTGGCGGTGGCACGGCTATTTCTCTGCACTCGGCCCCGGACATACGTCATACGACCTCACCGACCGACCCGCGGTCACCGCGGCCTCTCTGAGGCCTCCGTGCCTGGCATCGTGCCAAAAAATCCTCACCACGATCCACCGTCCCGCAGCACGACCCCGAAACAATGAGCTTCATACAGCTACTCCCAACAGCGACGGCGTGCGCCCAGCCCCATTGAGTCGCACGATCATGAAACAGGTGAACGTGTTGCATAACTATCCTCTTCAGGCCGCGTTCTCTTCTTCAGAAACTAATCGCAGGAACAATGGTGGCCGTGCCTTGCCGAGGCAGACGGCTGGTGGCTCTGGGACCGGTTCTGCTAGTGGAAGGCCCACCAGCCGCCGGTCGGGGCACGCCCCACTGCAGTAAACACCGAGAACCGGGCCGGCCGGGCGAGTGTTGATGATTCGGAGGCGCCTGTTGGAAAACATCGACACGGGGGTGTTTCTGCAAACGATCGCAAATCTAGGGCATGTTTCAAATGAGTAGTGTCTGAATCACAGCAGCCAGTGTAAATGAAATGATTGACGATTGGTTAGAAGTTTTATGAGCGATTGAAGCAACAACGTTTTGTTGTTTGCTTTGGAGGAGCCTGCTTTGACAGTTGCAGGGTCAGGTCCGTATATCAGATAACTCGTTTATCTTCCCATCTGGTGTTTGGTTTGCGACCTTCAACGGGTTTTAGGAGCGCAAACAACGGAACGGAAGGTGATTGATTGCCCGTCGTACAGCGGCAAAGAGTGTTTCAACAACGTTGGAAGTGTTATATATTTTATAAGCATTACCTATCGAAGTGTCCAATTTTCTTCCTCTTTGCAAATGCAGAATGTAGCCTCGAATTTTTTGTCAATCGACTCTATAGTCAGCGACTATCAACCAAGTTATCGGACACCGACCACCACCTCTAGCCTTACGCATAGATAAAGCTTCGCCCTACCCCTGCACGGTCGTCAGCGACCAGCTTCAGCGCAGAACCAGACGTCGACTGATCTACAAACACCGCCCCACTCGCTCAAATCAGACGTACACACCAGTCATCTGTAAACGTACACCGTGTCTCCCGTAAACACGTCAATACGGTTTTACCTCGCGGACACCAGCAGAAAACCGTGACGGGAGCAGTTCTTGTCCGCTGCAAACCGTTTGCACCGAAACATCCTTGTGAGTTGGTGGCCGTGCGGTGGAGGTTTAAAATTACGTTTCCCTTTTTCGAGTGCCTACTGAGAATCGTGAAGCACATACGCACGTGCCCATTGTCCATGTATGTATATTCTTCTGTGCACATTTTGTGTCTGGCACTGAATCGTGACGTGTCCGTGTACACTGTTTTGGTCGTGCATGGCTTCGTTGCCGTGACACCGTCGCGCGGTCCGTCCCACTGTCCGCCCTGCCGACCTCACGCGGGACCACCTGAAGCAGCATTCTGTCCCGGCGTTTCCAGATGTCGTCCAGCTTCGTGGCTGACATGGATGATCGGCTAACTGGGTGTTTTGGACCTGTGGGGCTGTTTTAGGCTGACCCGGCACTGTTTTCAGAGCGAATCCACCGCTGAAGATAGTGCAAAACAGACGGCGTCACAGGCGGAAGGTAGCGACGAGCCCCCGCCGCCCGTGCCGCCCAAAACAGACCTGGCTTCTGAGGAACAGAGTCCCGCTGCCACCCCCGCCGAGGCGACGTCGGAGTCTGAGGTCAAATCAGAGACGGAGGTAAAACCCGTGGAAGAGAAACCTGCAGAAGAGAAGTCACCAGACGAGAAACCAGCAGAAAAGGAGGAGGAAGAAAAGACGGCGGAGAGCAAACCCGAAGAAGACAAAGTCACCGAAAAGAAACCTGAAGAAGAAGATGAGCCTGCGGAGAAGCCCGCGGAGGAGAAGACACCCGAAGCGTCACCATCAGAGGTTGGTTGGTGTACGGTGTTTGCTGCGAAGGTGACGGCGTAACATCAGTACAGCAGCTTCTTCTGGTGAACGGAGAGAGCCCGTTTCGGTGGATTTGACGGCGCGGCGCTGGTCTAAAGGCCTGGCTACACTATGCGTTTTCTGCGTGCGTTTTTTGCGTGTTAGCGGGTTTTGCGTAATATCGTTCTAGAAAAAAGGTTATTATTAATTAAACTTCTTTAATATTTTTATAAAAGTTAATAAAACGTTTATGTTAATTAAAAGTTTATATGAAAAACATATAACAAAAACGTAATGTCGTTTCTTTCTAGAACGATATTCCGCAAATCACGCAAACTCCCAAAAAAACGCACGCAGAAAACGCATAGTGTAGCCAGGCCTTAACGCCTCTGTTGGTTCGGGTGGCGACTGACTCACTCCTTACCGTGTGTATGGTCGGTGTCTGGAGTGACTAACCGAGAGGACCGGTCGGCGGCCGGTCCGGTGGTGGAACGATAACGCTTCTCCGATTTCAGACCCGTGCTGAGGACTGGATGGTGCAGAAATTCGGCAGATACAGATCTCAGCGCGGCGCTGCAGTGCTCTTCTGATTCTCTATTTTCTGCTGTTTTACCTCATACCCATACATCTCGATGTTTGTGCTGGATAAAGATCAGCAGCAGACAGGACAGAACAGGCTCTCGGAAATAAGTACAAAATTATACCCGCCACTCGCCAGTGTTCACCAAAGAGAACCGATAAATCCAATCAAGGAACTAACGGGACAATATGTTTTGCACAGGGATGCGGAGCCGTGGAAATTTCAGACGGCTCCGGCTCCGGCTCCGGCTCCGGAGAAAAAAATCGGCTCCGGCTCCGGCTCCGGCTCCGGGTGAAATGTTGTGGCGGCTCCGGCTCCGGCTCCGGCTCCGAGTAAAATGGTCCGGCTCCGGCGGCTCCGGCTCCGGCGGCTCCGGCTCCGACTCAGTACATCCCCTATGCAATCAATTAAATACGGGTGGAAGAAAAATTGGATTGGTTATACGCGTTACTCTTTGCCATGACCGGCTCATCGCGTCCCCGCGCAAACGCACCTCGGAGAGAACTGGCAGAACAAAGGACTAGGAAGCGATGGCATTGGAAACGCAGTCGCCGCGAATGGAGTTCACTGAACCATCGTAAGCTGACACCAGTCTCGGCTGCATTGGGGGGTGGGAGTGGGGGGGGAGGGGAAGAGACGGTGCTGGGAGTCGCAGTCCACTGCACTGGCTTGAAAACAATGGCCGTCACCTGATGACCGGTCCTCATGTTCTGGGGATGCAGTAGACGTGGGGGGGGGAGGAGCAGCCAAGAAGTTGATTGCGTACTGTGGGATACTGGGGATATTCGGCTTTTTTCATTCACTTGATGGCCCATGACGTAAGTAAAGTATCATATGTTTTACTGCCTTGTACTGTCAAACCGAACTAGGTCAATTATTTTTTTTCCTCTTCAAAAAATAAAAAGGAGCCGGAGTCGCCCCCTTTTTTGGCGGCTCCGGCTCCGGCTCCGGCTCCGGGCTATATTGTTTCACGGCTCCGGCTCCGGCTCCGGCTCCGGGCAAAATATGCCGGCTCCGGCGGCTCCGGCTCCGACTCCGGCTCCGGCTCCGCATCCCTGGACTTTTGCAAATAGGTACTTGTCTTCTTTTCTGAGAAAAGTTCGCGTTCCTGTCCCAATGCATACCTATCTGGCCACAGAATTTAACGAGCGTCCAATATTCGATCGTAAGCCGCCCTTAGAACAAGTCCCGGATTAGAGTAGCGTTGTGTCAAGGACCGGTGCCTCTCTGATAGTGATGTCAGTTACGGAAAATCGGAATACCGATACCAAACCAAATGCCAACCGAAACCGTGGAGAAATACCGAAACCAAACCAACTTGGGAACATGAGGGAAATACCAACTTTTTACCGATTTCTTAGCCTTTTATACATAAGTGGGTGTTCATGATACCAGGGGCGGATCCAAGGGGGGGGTCACATGGGTCATGGCCCCCCCCTTGAGGCCCGGGGGCCCAATGACCTGCCAGGGGCACCACCGGCCTATCAGGGGTATCACAGTCCTGACAGGGGCACCACAGGACCGCCAGGGGCACCACAGGCCTAGCAGGGACACCACGGGCCTGGTGCCCCTGGGCCCTGACAGGACTGTAACGCCCCTGACAAGCCTGAAGTGTCCCCGGCAGGCACGTGGTGCCCCTGACAGGCCTGAGGCGCCCCTGCAAGGCCGGTGGTGCCCCTGGCAGGCCTGTGGTGCCCATGGCAGGCCTGTGGTGCCCTTGCTAGGCCTCTGGTGCCCCTGACAGGCTTGTAATGCCCCTGGAAGGACTGTGGTGCCCCTGGGCCCTGACAAGCCTGAGCTGCCCCTGACAGGCCAGTGGTGCCCTTGCTAGGCCTGTGGTGCCCCTGGCAGGCCTCTGGTGCCCCTGAGAGGCTTGCGGTGCCCTTGGAAGGACTGTGGTGTCCCTGGGCCCTGACAAGCCTGAGGTGCCCCTGACAGGTCCGTGGTGCCCTTGTTAGGCCTGTGGTGCCCCTGGCAGGCCTCTGGTGCCCTTGCTAGGCCGCTGGTGCCCCTGGCAGACCTCTGGTGCCCTTGCTAGGCCGCTGGTACCCCTACGCCCGGAGAGGACTGGTGCCCCTGAAAAGTCTGAAGTGCCCCTCGGCAGGCCCGTGGTGCCCCTGACAGGCCCAAGGTGCCCCTGCGAGGCCGGTGGTGCCCCTAGCAGACCTCTGGTGCCCCTGGCAGGTCTGTGGTGCCCCTTGCAGGTCTGTGGCGCCCCTGGCAGACCTGTGTTGACTGGTGCCCCTGCTAGGTCGCTGGTGCCCCTCACAGACCTGTGGTGCCCCTGGGCCTTGATAAGCCTGAGATGCCTGGCTATGACAGGCTCGTGGTGCCCCTGATAGACCAGCTAGGCCTGCAGTGCCCCTGGCAGGCCTCTGGTGCCCCTGCTACCCCTGCGCCCGGAGAGGACTATGGTGCCCCTGAAAAGCCTGAAGTGCCTCTCGACAGGCCCGTGGTGCCCCTGGGCCTTGACAGGCCCAAGTTACCCCTGCGAGGTCGGTGGTGCTCCTGGCAGGCCTCTGGTGCCCCTGGCAGGTCTGTGGTGCCCCTGGCAGGCCTGTGTTGACTGGTGCCCCTGCTAGGCCGCTGGTGCCCCTCACAGGCCTGCAGTGCCCCTGGAAGGACTGTGGTGCCCCTGCCCCTAGGGGTGCTCATGGGCCCAACAGGCCCGTTGTGCCCCAGACAGGCCTGTCGTGTATACTTGCTAGACCTGCGGTGCCCCTGCTTCCTGGCAGGCCTGTGGTGCCCCTGGCGGGCCTGTGGCGCCCCTACAAGACCGTAGGTGCCCCTGGCAGGTTTGTGGTGTCCCTGGAAGGACTTTGGTGTCCCTGACAAGCCTGAAGTGTCAAGGACAGACCCTTTAGACGCCAGGGTCAAGTTCGTCGGACTGACAACGATTTGCTTACCTGATAACGTTCCTGGTAAGTACTCCTCATTACTCAGCGTCCACAACATATATACACATAGCACATTCATATATACTTGCTTACAATTGGTAAATGTGGTTGTGGCTAAGAGTTAAGATACTGACTAAAAAAATAAATAAAAAAAAACTGAAAATGGGGGCACCACCAAAATGAAGTGGACGAAATCCGTTGAGTTTTTAATTTTGGGTATAGGTAGGGGCACCACTTCGATTCATGACCCTCCCCTTGGAGTTTTCCTGGATCCGCCCCTGCATGATACCAACAAAATACCAAACACATTAGGATTGAAATAACAAATACCAAGTTGGTATCGGTTTGGTATCGGTATACCAAAAAGTCGGTATCCGATTGACATCTCTACTCTCTGAGTGGCATGAGATCTGCAGGCCAGTCAAGATACCCTAGCTGCAGACATCCACACTTCACAGTATCCATAGGAACTATGTGCGCCTGTTGCTCTCTTATTGCGAGGGGGCGGAGGAGGGGGCAGAGTGCGTTAGAGATCTCTGAGGTCAATGGTCATACCCGGGACCAGCCGTGATGTATCGCTGTGCCGTATCTCTGAATTCAAGCGGATAACATTGCTTCCGTAAGCACTTAACTTCTTTGTAAATTTTTATTTAGCTAGTGGTACCATAGTGATCTAACTTTTCATTTTGCACGCATCGACACGGACGTCTCCTGGGCCAGCGCACTGAGTCACCGTTTGATTCACTCATCAGTTCACTACCACGCTGCCTAAATGATCGTCTGGCACGGGATCTTGTCTGACTCACGGATGCCGATCGTAACGACCACGCCAGCCGAGTCACTCGCGGGCTGCGCTCTGATCAAAACTATCACATGACCCCACGCCCTCCATGCAGCTGCAGAGTCACCAAATACTGCGACTGTACCTAACGAATTTGACGGTTGCAGTCAGCATTCTGCAGCGGTGTGCGGATACATGTGCTTGGTGACGGTTTTATGTGTTTGTGTGCGGCAGTCGTGTTTTCGGTTCATTACTGGCTAAGCTTGAGTTCATGTGTGTCTAACCGCTTCTGGAGATGGGTACTTTGTGCTAACAAATGTCGCTGTTCACTTGTTTGTTCACAGCTTTGGAACTATTTGTGTATCACTAAAACATGTTACGTCATTAATCCTCATAATATTGCTGTATCGGCCTATTGAAACACGCCCTTCAATTCCTATTTGGCCTGGACATTACCCCGCGCCGCGCGCAAATCCCATAATAGTTATTTAGATTCTCGGAGTCCTGCCCATTAGAGATGCACCAAATTTGCAATTTCATTACCCGCCCCGCCCCGCAGCTACCCCTTGCCCAACCACAACTACCCGCAAGCTGATTTTGGCTGAGCCGAACCCGCAAAAAACCCGCAATTTTAAAAACCTGCCTTTGTAAGGAAAAAATACAGCTGGGTCAATGCTAGAGCTATATAAACCTTACTTGCTTCATTGCTGTGCAGAAAAAGACAGCCAAACAAATAGTAAGGACTTGAAATTGCTATGCTAAGTCCTCAGGAAGTGCACACTGGATAATGGAAAACGAGTGCACACTGCACATAGACTTCAGTTCAGCTTCCTATAAGTTTGCTTTCAGGTTCTTTTATGTTTTATGGAATGCTTTCATCAGCATTTATTTATGCTTTGTAGTTTGTTGTTTGTACCCTGGTTTGGTCATTGCTAGACTGTGGATGCTATTGCTGGTTGTTTTCAGTTTTGCATTTGAAATGTGCTTCCTTGATATATTTTTATATTTGGTTCTGTTTTAAAAGTTGTTTTGATGAATATTGTATTGTTAACCTGAGCAAATGCACTTGGCATTGTGTTTTGCATCTAAAAAAAAAAATAAAAAATTTATAGGTTCTAAAGTCTGACCGCCAAATACCCGCCACACGACAAGTTTTGCTTCTCGAACCCGCCAAAAACCCTGCGGGTTTTGAAAACAGAGGTCGATAAAATGCTTGGAGTTGCTCCAACGAACATCTTAGTCCCATCACTGTCTCCAACTTAGCCCTCGCCTGGCGGGGGGGGGGGGAGCAGCCTCCCTAAGTTTTTTTCGCGAATAGCGTAAAAGTTGGTGTCGCGTAGCGCCGCAAAATTTGGCACAACGTCTGGGAATGAGCCTTTTGCTACCTATCCTGAAAATTCACTGCCATCCGCCGCGTCGGCACACCGGTATCTCCTCACCTTCTCCCCACACGGCCTTGACTCCCCAACTCACACCATCACACTGATCACACTACTGCATACGGTGACCGGTCGCACGGTGGATCTGAATGCCTACGTTTGCGCGCCAAAGTCTGAAACAACTAACGATTATCATCAGCTTAGAGATGTTGAAATTTAGCATTTTAAAGCTTCTAATTCAAAAGTTTATATCTGTGCTTTAACGCACTTGTCCGTATTGATTGAGAAAAGAGCGGACTTTTTATCGTATTACCTAATGCGAAGTAACGCAATCGAAGTGTGATTTCGGTCCACTGTGCGTTTTCAGGCGCGCTCGATAAAACGCCCAGGCCTGGAGAAAGTTGGAAGGGTGATTTTCTGATCCTCCTTACCACAAAATGACCCTAAGCGAAAAAATGCCCGCAGGGCGCTGCCAACGCGTGCCAGCGGCCCTGCTAGTAAGGGCGAAAATCAATGTATGTGTATGCGGAGCACACCCTTAGCGCTATGATGGCTCCTTGGAGACACCTGGAGAAACCTGTCCCGGCAGAACAAGAAGGGTCAGGTCCCTCGCAGACGGCGCGGCACGGCGAGAGCTCAGCGGGTGGCCTAGCCGGAAAGAGGATAAAAATAGCCGACTGGCCCGACCCAGCGAGGGGTGACCGAAGGGTGACCAGGAGTGAATGAGGGAACATACACGCGGTACTTACCGAGCAGCCGATAACAGCACCGGACGATTAGAAAGTCATAAGTCAATGCTGTATTTTAGGCGTAAGGAAGCATCCATGTAGACGGGCGGACTGTCTCCAGCTCTTCGAAGCATTGCTAATATCTTGCTCCAACGGGCGTTGGCACGTTGGAAGTTTTATCGACCACTGTTTGAAAACCCGCAGAAAGCGGGTTTGCGGGTTCAAAAAGGGCATCTCTACTGCCCATCGACCTTGCTCAAAACGCCGCACGTCTCTGTCAACCGAATTGAGGCGCTCCGATGCTCTGAATTATAGAGTGACCACCATAAATAGCCGTGAGGAGACCACCAGATGCACGGCGTCAGAGCCGACAGGTGATTCCACCGGGTCTCTGATCTCAGAGATGGAACTCCTCGACGCAGACACCATATATATCGATGATGGAGGAGGAATATTTGGCTCCACTGGCCAGTCACATCCTTCCGATGTGGTCATTGAAGATCAGACGATTTTATCCCTTTCGATAAGCCATAATGACAGGACTTCCGGTGACCAGTGGCGCGGGAACTTCTTCCAGACTGGGGGGGGGGGGGGCTGAACCATAATAGAAATCAACCTAGGGTACCCCCAAATCTAGTTTTCTCACCGGTTTTAGGCCACTTATTTTTCAGACCTTGGCCTTTTCAACAAAAAAAAAAACACGAAAATATTTTCAAAAAGTGAGGTATTCCGTCTCAGCTGAGTGAAGAAACTACCGTTTTGGCAACCTGGAGTAAAGGTTTTAATCTGTCAAATGAGTTGCCGAGCCAGTGAAATAGGTGGATTTTTCACTTACATGCTTTCTTCCTTTGTGACCCACAACCCCTAATTTGGGGAGGACAAGCTGCCCAACGGTTCCTGGCCTCATGAAACGTTGTGGGGCACCGCCCCCACGGCCGCAGAGTTGTGGGGGCAAGCTTCCCCCACTGCCCCCTCCCCTGGTTCCCACGCCTATGTATGAATCTATGAAATTATGTTGGTAGATTTCCGATTTCGATTCCTCCAGCTGGGGGGGGGGGGGCTCAAATACATTACGAGCCCCCCAGCCGAAAAGCTGGGGGGCTCAGCCCCCGCTAGCCCCCCCCCCCCCCGGTTCCCGCGCCACTGCCGGTGACGCTAGCACTGTAGCCTGAAAAGTTGGCTTATCTAAATGATTGTTTTTCTGCCGCGGCAGACGAAACTACTAACCGGTAACTAATCAGTGCACTGCATGGCGTTACCTTTCTCGATGTCAGAACTCAACAGCTGTAAGCCGAAAGTAATTTTATCGTACCAGAAAAAAAAACAATGAACAAAACGATGCTCTTTCTCACTGTTGCTTTTTTTTGTAATTCAGCAACGACTTTCATTTTTGTTTTAACATTTGACATTTTAATTACAAAGTGTATCTTCATCCTTTCGTGTAGCCCTTATTTCTTATGGGAACGTTTACCGATATTTTCTCTACTCGTTATTCATTTTTATTATTAACCTGTAAGGATTTAAAGTTCGGTATAACATGTATCATAATATGCAATTGAATATATGTAATGTCATATTTTCCCATATTTTGATGATACAGATGGATGTGTATTTATAACTTCACTTAGGCTCACTGATGCCTGTATGCTGCTATTGGGACATAAAATAGGTACCGGGTCTAATTAATTTCCGCTCCACGCTGCCCTTTTACGCCACCTACATCTACCACCAGTCTTTCGCACATTTCATTAGCGCATCTGCTTCTTAGTCCATTCACCAATGAGACCATGACGCCTTTTATTCGGCTTCACAGGGCGCCAACCGGAAATCTGAGAAGCCGTCTGAGAAAGCGCCTGAAAAGGAGGCCGGTGACAGCAAGGTCTCATCGCCGACCATTGACACTTCGCTCCAGGTAATGCACGGAGTGTGTCGGAGGCAGGATCCTATGAGGCTTCATTGTCACCGAGGGAAGGATCAGTTGGCTTAGCTTTTCCTAATGGGAATGGGGCGCTGCAGTGTCTTATAATGTGAACGTTGTCTTGATGACCAGCTGAGTGGTTTTGGGTGGAAGGGCGGGGTCTATGGATGATCCAAAGTAGGCATCAGTACCCAAGGCGGGTAAAGTAAATATTTTTGGAATTTTCACCACATTTCTGAGATAAAAGTTAACTTATTGCTCTAAAAAGAGCTCGCATTCAACACTAAATATGATTGACTGCTTCTTATCATTCTTCGTCATCATTTGTCTAATAACTGTTCCACCCTAGGCACCAGCCAATCGCTGCCTTCGATACCTATAGCTTTCATATCTCCTTTTCTCCAATGCCCTTCCGTTGTCCTCGCTTTGGTACCGACCGTCTCAATCCCACCTCCTCCAGTTCACTCGCACCAGGCAATCACCAACGGGGTCACCGTTTCCGTCCGGCTGGGCGTGAACAGTCTTCGGGCCGACAGCCGCTGGACACAGGATGTGAGAGCCTGACTCAGTCCTGCCGCGATTTCCTTCCGTTCGCCATCCGACTCCGCGCCCCTCGGAACCGCCGCGCCGTCCTCACGGCTGACGTGTCCCGTGCGTTAGGTTATCCTCTATGATAGCCTGATTTATTGATGCGCACTTACCTCCTCTAGTACCTATTGGGTTCAATGTGGATGTGCTGTTATGTGATTGAATGCCTGCCTGTATGATAGACGAACTCTTGTCTTGTCCGCGAACTCCCACGAACCATATCACAGTCCTATCCATCTACATTCACCTTCGACATTGCTGAGACGCACCAAGCAGCGATACGCCACCAGTGTCGCACTCACTGCGCCATTCCCATTCCGCGTAACATTCCCCCGTGCCCCACGCCACCTGCCGTATCACGATCATGGGAGTCCCGATGGAGGCCGCGGGTCTGACGTATCGCCCTCGAGCATCGGCTTCGCGGAGACCCCGTCCCGATGGCCTTGTGACTCACCTGCACCCATCACCTGTCCCCTACCCCACGCCTGGCCGGCTGGGTAGGCCCGGGGTTCCAACCGCCAGTCCCACCTGCCGTTTGAGTGTCCAGCTGGTCTGTCGGTTTGCCGCGCGCGCCGGCTGGACGAGGCATGTGCGCTCAATCGCGGCTGGTGTTATACTTTCGCCCCAACCGGCTACCAGCTGTTCGCTCCACGTGGTGTGGGGGTGTGTGGGCGTAATGGGTTGTGGTTGGGTGAGTCATGTTTATTGTTTGGTTTTGGGGGAAAATTGTGGAAACGGAAAGGTGGGATGCACACGATTCTGATGGCTAGGGATTGTTAGAGCGCTGAATAAAACATTAATGTTGCTCAACAACCACAGGCAGTTTTCCCTGTCATGAAATTCCCAGCCAACTAATCACAAATCCTTTATATCTTCCCGGAAAATGGTTCTGCGCTGACTGCTTTACTATTTTCACCGTTCATAATCATGTTCATTATATGTTGTCAGACAGACTCAGTGCCAGCTACGCATTTTAATGCCCTGGACTAGGGCACTAAAACGAATTAAGGAAAAGGACGGTGGCTACTGATCATGTCATTAATTCTGCCCATCTAAGTCTTGATCAGAACGCCCATCAGAATGACGCAACTTCCTTGCTTCCGTTGCGTCGTTCTGTCCCACATCCCACTGACGCCGTTCTGCCGCGTCTGCCGCAGGTGGAGTCGGGCTCAGAGCGCACCCAGCCGTCCCCGGCCCCGTCCGCCGGCTCCACGAGCACCGTCGAGTCGGCTAAATCGGCCGAGTCGGGCTCCACGGCTGCCGAAACGGACAAGTTCGGCCTCAAGCTGAACATGACTGCTGCCGAGATGCGCGAGTATCTCAAGAGCAAGAAGCGTCACGACCCGCGCAACGACAACCTCACCTTCAAGCAGCGGCACCAGATAGTGCAGAATATGTAGAGCGGGTGTTGAGAGATGGGGAAGGCGGGGCTTGGCTCCCCTGGTCAGTGTTGGGCGAGAGAGTGAGGTAAGGGTGACTGGATGCAATGGCAGGACCAAGCGGTTGTCGTGGTTCCAGGAAAGCGTCCGCTCTTTGAGTTTGGAACTGCAAGGGAGAGTGAGCTCCAATTCGCGTGAAGACCAGGGGTCCACATAGCTCAGAGCAGCACCGAGTCCAACAAGCGCATCGTGCCGTGGTCTCTGTACGATCGGGACTGGAGATGTCCTATCCCCGGCACGGTGTGGGCGAGCCGCCGGTCAGTCAGCTGTGCAGCTTTAGGTGGAGAGAGACGGCGGATATCACATTGACGTTCAATGTTAGGCGTAGCGATGCCAGCGTGCGTTGGCAGCCCGTGTTGTGGTCATGTATTCATTACGGACCAAATGTCCACTTAGATTTGTCTATCGGAGCACTTCATTGTAATTGTGGTTGTTACTACCAGGATACCAATATTGTATCGCTGCTACGAAATTAAAGACAGTTCTGCGATCAGTCTAGACTAATAGTGCGAATAAATAGCGTTACAATTAAACGTGCCGCAGTTTTTTTTTATCTGCAGTTACTGTGACCCTAATTTGCTCATTTTCCAATGAAGCATTCCAGTGACATTTTCCGTACTAATCACTAACATTCAAGTGCCAAATGCTTCCTTTGTAAATAAACTGTACACCATAACGTGGTCTCTCCTCGTACGCAAGAACGCGTGCGCAACTGCGGCAAGCTTACACTACAGCGTGATGTTTCACTGCGAACGGTAGGCCCCCGAACGACATTCCCAGTGTGACGTTCCACCTCTGACCTGCTGGTCATCGTTCTGTCGCTTCGTGCCGTCCCGTCTGCTCTCTCGCTGGTTTGGGGCCATGATAAATAAACGGGCCAATGCGCGTATAAGGTTCTAAGCCCCGGGCTTCGATTGGAAAATGATCACCGTGATTAGGCAGTGTGCGTCGGCTAGGGTTCTGAATGCCTGTGAGCGAGGGTGCTGATGTTGTTAACGTTTGCAGTGTCAGTGTGTTCGATGTCCGTCCGCTCTACAAGCGCTGTGGTTGGGTGTGTTGCACTACTGGCTAGCTTTGCGTTAGGGGAGAACTCGACGTCCGATTCGGTACCAGCCTGTCGCCGCCAGTGAGCTTGTCTGTCAGCTGCGGCGCGCCGCGTCACGTCACGTACTGTTGTCGCCCGTTGCGTCACAAAACGTGACACAAGGTGACCCGATGTGACGGCTCGTGACGTGCGCTGATGTGGCCGAACGTCACATGACATGACCGTCTGTCACGTCACACTTTCCGTTCCACAGCCACCGCAGTCACCGTGCGTTTCTGCGTGTGTTCGCGCACAATGTTTCCGTGTGCGCCCGCCGTCGTGCGCACATTCTGTAGCGTTTGTGTACACGTGTGTGTGTGCGCGCGTGTATGTCTGTGTGTACATAGCGGACGGTCGGGGCCGTTACGCCGCTCCGGCTCGAATAGTTACATATCAGCAACAGTGCCCAACCAGCGCTCGGTCGTGGCCCGTCTGAGGCTTTCGGGCCTCCCGGTGCCGCCTGACTGAAGCGTCCGAGCCTTAACTGTACCCGGCTGTTTGTACCTTGGCTAGCTTCGTACCCAGATACCCACGACCAATCTCTCGGTGTGAACCCCTGGCGAGGAGCACGGTTCTCCCCGCTGCCATGACCGTCCTCCGCTGTGTAGCGCAAACAATATCAGGCAATACCGCCCAGCTCGCCGTGGTATGCGTGCGTATTTCAACATTTATCTATCTCATTCCCCTATGCTGAGAGTTGTACCCCAATTCGTCTTTATGAAGCTAGACTGGACTATCCTAAAATTGGCAGATAGCAGTTTATAAACCTACTAGCTCCAAAATAATTCCGAGAACTCGTTGAAATCAGCTTGATCGTGCGATCATGTAGGATTGTTAATCCAGCTTCATGACGCTGGACTGTAGATTCTCGGTCGCTACTTCGTTTCCAAACTCTAATTTAGCTCCATTACCGCACATCTGTGAACCACCGGGGTGAGTGGCCCCGCCCGTTTCGTTTGTAAACGTTTGTTCTGTTTGTATGTGTGTGTGTGTGTGCACGGAACGGCGCTTGACAGGGCAGTGTAGCAGGAACTGACCCCTGCATCGCCCCGCACTTGGTGTGATTACTGTATGTGGACGTCCGTGACTGTCTTCAAGCATACGATTGTATTAATCAGTTTGTAAATACATTTATTTTTGCCGATCCAACCCGCGTCTGACAGGAAGCGGACAGGTGAACGAAACGTCCGTATGAGTAGGTTCTAATGCAGAAATGGGATCAAGTTCGCTTTCAATAAAGGAAAGTGCACAGATGGCCCGGGCCGCCGAAGACAACAGGCTTGCCAGGGCGGGTTTTGTTTTCGTACGCGCCGACCAAACGGCTGGAAATTAATTACCTATACATAGTACCGGTGAAACACACGAGGTGTGCATGCCAGATGGCTCGACTTCGGATCCATTGAAGGCAGTGGATCCATACATCGATTTCAGAATGGAGAGACGCTTGGAGAAGTGGGACAGCCAGTAGCCACTGACTACTGGGAGGTCGCTTGGGGAAGCGGGTGACGAATGAAGCAAACCAATGTACCACGACAGATAAGTAGATAAGCAGGTTCTGAGAGAACTTTTGAGAACTGTTACACAGTCTGGATCCGATCCATCGCGATAATATAATGGCATTCATTATGCGACGCGCAGCACTTCGTCTGGTGACGACTTGGTCGCAGCCTCACATCTGAACCTGTATTATAAACAAGACGCACATTCATTATAAACTGCAGCGTGTCTTTTGTGGTTACTGTCGCAAATCGGAGAAGTTGCAAATTGCAATTCACCGAATCAATTAACCCCGAAAAGGAGAGAACCCACATCGCTACCCTGGCGTATAAGCAGCCATGGAGTGAATGTCAGTGCTACTATCAATTAAGTTGCATCATTGCAAATCGCGTGGTCTTGACATTAGTGGGCGTGTCCGCATTTCATAAGATAATCCATAAATGGTCGGTGCACATGCTTTAACATCGGGCAACAAATCACAACTAGGCGTAAAATAGCCGTCAATCCACGAATTTCCCGGGCCAGTCACTGTTGCGTTTGTAAGCCATGGACAGCCACGCCTGACGCCTTGAACGACCAGAAAACGACATTCGACCTCTTAGGTCACGGAACTCAATCGCGAACCATCGAAGTTGACGTGAGGCCGAAAACAAAATTATGATAGCCTGTAGGGAGAGAAAAGGAGGTTCAGTGTCTCCATAAATCCTTATAGGTGAACTCGAGGCTTTACATGGATACAATGAAGGATATCTGACAGCGTTGCTAGCCACGCTATTAGCTTGGCTGACTATTTCACTGATTATGATTTCAGAGTTAGCTTCTTCACTTACAAAAGTTAGCGGCCGGACGCCTCCCAATGCATTTACTGCCTGACATCATTATTCCGAGCTCGTTTGAGCCCCATGGAGAACCCGTGACCTGAAATCACGTGAGGGAAGTCTTGATTGAACTCACAAACCACGTGAACTTAGGTCAAACTTGTGTGATATGATTTAGGTATCCATGAAGTAGAATCGCTTGAAATAAACTTATTGCCCAGTTCAAAACCAGCGGTCGCGAAACAAAGTTATGTCCCAATCATAGTTATATCCGTCTCTTAGCAGCCGGGAGCATTTAGTGTAAAGCTCTACCCCAGACAAGTATCCACCTACATATTCGCCCCAGAGAACAGGAATATTTTCTTATTGTTTTATGCACCCTCAAATTCCATCCCAAGTCCTCGCTGTCCCGCTTTTCGCTCGTAGAAAGCTGACGTTGGGTGAAACTAATGGCGCCCTTCCATTTCAAAAGGAGTGAGGTAGCCCCTTGGTTCCCCTTGGATTGATGGGTCCCCGCCTACCGGCTCAGACCCCTCAGAAGTTTGAGGCGATTTGACGGACACGGGACACGCGGAGATGAACGGGCTTTCTCGATAAATCAGCGGGCGGGCAGGGCTAAATAGCTAATGGGCGCGGCGTAGATAATGACGGTAATACCGATCGTTTAGGTGAGGTCTGATCCAATTTGTCCGTTTCGATCTTCACGCCCGACCTTGCTCATCTGTCGGACATGTATTTTACTTTTGCCTACATATAAGTTATAACGTCTCAGATTAGCACCAAACGGGCACCTGACTTGGGTTAAGTACACACAAGAACGTCTGAGTGAGTCCTCCAACTTTATCTCCAACCGGGGCGGTAGTGGCCCTCAGCCCCGTTCCCCGTCTTGTCACCCCGCCCGACCCGACTCGGCGGAGACACTGACCAATCACTGAAATGACGGACCGTGGTCGGTCGCCCGAACACCGCTGTCGGTCGGAGCCGCTACTGTGTCGCTAATTGTCGAGACCGATCGCCTCCATTTGCATCCGGGTGGGGGGAGGCAAGGCAGGCTGGACAGAGAAAGGGTGTTACATTTAGGTCATGGATGCTCTATTCGACTCTCTAGCGTTAGTGTTCGCTTGCATGATATTAATAGATTTTAATGAATCTATGGTTCGTGTCAAAACATTATCAATTAGACGTCTAATGTAATCATTCATCCGCAGCAGACTTAACTCACAGGCATTCATGCGTAAAACCCAGACATTCCGTCTCGGTGGGCGCTCAGCCGACCCTTCAGCACGTGTCCAGTCGCACAGAATCTCACACGCCCGCTCACCGCGTGACCAAGGCCCGTGTGAGAACTGTGACCACTGACCAGGCCAGGGCGTGGACACGTAACTCTCAAGGTGACCAGAGGGTCACGCCACACCCCAGGTCAGCGGCACCCACCCGTCGAAGTGTTTCACAATGTTCGTGGGATCACTGCTCTGGGGTTGACGTTATGACCGTGAATGATTGACTGATTGGGACGTGGGAAATAGGCGTTAAAGTTAGTCTGGTTTTACACTGAGAGTGGTCTCCATCTCAATCGGAGATGGCTGACGCCGTGGCACAATACGGGGAGAGTACTGGTTCACGAGAACTCGCCACACTGTTGCCCGGCAGCCAAAGCCGACCTTCACAGTTTGAATAGACGGCCGTCGGCCATGCGATCGGCACGAACCACGAGCGTGGTCCGCCGGCAGCAAAATGGAGAGGGGAGAGGGAAGAAGGGGGAGAGGAGGAGAGGGGAGGGAGGAAAGGAGAGGAGAAGGGAAAGGAGAGGGGAGAAGGAGCCAGGGAGGGCAAGGAGCACGGAGGATTTGCGATACAGGTGTATGTCGGAGGCAGGGGATGGAGATGACGATTACGGGGATGCAACAAGCCAGACACCATGGCTTGTGGGTGGTAGTGATAAATAGCTGAAGAAATGCAACATTTACATACATTCGAGGCCGTTGGCACGAAACATATTGGTAGGTAAATGATAACAGACCATCTCATATAACTGGTAAATGGTACTTAGGTATGCTGGACTTCAACTTAAAATAAGTTCTCAGTTCTGCGTTTGCTTGATGAGCATCCCTCCCCCTCCCCCCTCCCCAACGAAAAGGACCGAACAATCCGGCTAAAAACGCAGTTGCTTGGTATCCCTTTATTGACGGTGACGTGTCACATAAGCAGGTGTTACATTGACGTGATATTTGGTAGCAGCATAAAAGCACGACCCAAAACCAAGGTTCATATGAGGACACCAAAATCACAGGTTACCGTTATGTTGACTACATTATTCACCACTCACCGGCCTGTAAACTACTTAACCCCACCTTAACCCTATTCCTGGCGGGCTCCGCCGGGACAAGAAACTGGCGGGGGGGGGCCGATTCGGCCCCCCCCCCCTGAGATCTCGAGAACGAAGCAAGATAGCGACAAGCGGTAAACGGCATCGGATACGCATGGACAAGGTCTACAATTTTTACTAAGGTCATTTTCAGGTCAGGTCAAAGATGACGTCACAGGGGTCGAAAAAGTCAAAATGGCGGCGCTAGATATGGAGAGTTTTTCTCGAATAACTTTCGAATTAGTCAAGATAGGAACAAACTAAGGGCATCATCGTGATCCTCTCGTCAATCCGCATCGAATGGCATATATGTTGACCTCGAAAGGTCAAGGTCAAAGGTTGACCTCAGGTCACGTGACCTCGAGGTCATCATGTATATCATTCGATGCGTCTTGACGATCTGAACACAATGAGACCATCCACGCGTCTGTATCTTGTTCCTGTACGGAGTTATTGGCCAAAAACCTTTGGTGACCTTTGATGACGTCACATGACCTCACAGCTGCCCAACAGCAAAACAGACCTCAAGGTAGTGAATGTTGATCGTATATGAAGTCATGTATGGTATATGGGGCCATTCCGACCCGTTTTAGTGGTAAAAACAGGGAGTTGATTTTTCCCCCATTGACTTATAATGGGGAGGTCGCGAAACTGACCTGACCTTAGGTCACCGATATCAAAATTCCGAGATATACAAATTGCACATACTGGTACCCTAACTAAAGCCTGAAGAGAAGAAATTGATCGGTCAAAAACTCTAGCTCTGGCGTGATTGCAAACTTTTCTGAGGTAGGGTCACCAAACCGCCTCTGGTGACCTGACCTGAGGTCAGATCAACTCAAAATTTTCAGACATGTTGCGTAGAAGCCTTTTAGGAAAAGTCAGAAAATTTGAGCTTCCTAGCTCAACGCGTTTGGGAGAAATAACCAAAAAACCTCAGGGGGGGGCTCCTGAGGCCCCCCCCGCCAGGAATAGGGTTAGGGATAAAATAAATAGTTTAGAGACAACGTCTCCGATAAAAGAGTCACAGCAATGTAAAAAGCATTCAAACAATTGATAGTTCATCTACAACTGAAAGTTTACCTAACCATCACAGATAAATGTGTCCGTCTTATAAAGTTTGCCATGAAAGTCTGAATAAGTGGTAACCAGACAGGAACCCAAACGCGTAATTATATCGACTTTCCTCTTTCACTGGGTCTGAAATGTTCAACCACGTCCTACAGAGGACCGCCTATTGATGTCAGTATACAGGCTGACGTGTTAATAATACGTATATGGCACTGCACACCGAGTAGTTAGATGCCACACAATTGAACACTGTGCTCCCAGAGTGCCGTGCCTCTTATTAGGTACACTGAGGATAAACCAAATGAAACTTTTAAGCGGTGGTTGGAGTGTAAAATGTCTCTTATTATCAGCTGCCAAAGCCCCACATTCATAAAAATAACTACACTAAGCGTCGAAGGCCCCACACTGAGTGAAATAAACAGCCCCACTGCCACCAGAACACAGGGCTTTCGAACTCCTGCGCCATCACACCTCGAAGTCAAGATAAACACACCACAATCCATGACAGCACAGCACACAGCAAATAATCCATACAATACAATAGCGTGAACCACCCGATCCACTCTGTGCGACCAAAAGCATCACTGAATGAGATAGACATCCCGATATTAGAACAGAGCGAAGCACTGCTGCTACAACACAGTACCGGGCTAGTGATCGCGAAAAGTCTATCCGCAGTGCCCAGGGGAAAGTGATAGTTCTCCCAAAAGCTCTAACTCTAGCTGAGTCCCAAGTGCTAATTCACTCGCTGCGAATCTCCGCACATGTCGGATTGCAAAGGCGAGGCGAGAACCGTGATAGCGTTTCGGGGAGATCCGATAGCTCTGGTGCCAATGCAGCCTGTGCAACTGATCATGTTGCAAAACGACACCCAACGCCGTGACAACGGTGCATTGAGTCATCGGCAGCCAGTACTCTACTGAATATTAGAACGGTGATAGAGAAAGAAGCAAAACAGTGAATGATAAATATCACAACACACCTAAATACGCCTTTGAAGCCTGCGCACATTCATATGTAGATGCTGCTTGAACCCATTCACCAGACTAAAATCTCCTCTTTTGAACAAAGCCAATACTAATACACATATAAATGCAAGGAAAATAAACCTTCAGGTGTTTATCCACAGGTAGAGTTAGAAGGGCCCAATACAAAGGCAGTGTATCGGCATTACTATCCTTCTGCCTCCCTCTGTCATGGTGTAAGCTAACGTACGTTTCCATAAATTGAGATATAAGAGAATACGAATGCAACCAAAAACCCTGATTTCCCGTGTCAAATAATACAAAACAAGCTGGAATGTCATTCACAACCGTAGTTGCCTGGATGGGTGACTAGATCGGTAGTGAAACGCTAGACGAAGACGAGATGAAACTGAAGCGTGACACCACAAGCTGACTGAAAAGTTCGCAAGATGCTCTCGGGAACTATAAATAATTCGGAAAGCTGATAATGCCAACGAAACATCATTCGGCAAGAATGGCTAACTAGTATATATGAAAAGTAAAAAAGAAATGAGAACCGACTTTAAAGCTTATTCAGATAGGTTCGTAAGAAGTAAGAAGCGCGGAATAAGAAGCGTAGCAAGAAGCGCGGAATCCGCTTCAGAGGCATTGACTTCAGCAAGAGTTGAACTCAAATACTGTGACAAGCGTCACATCCTCCGAGTTGGAGGGTAATTCTCCTCCCCTCATCGCAAAATACTGCATCTCTCTGACTTCTTACGATTACCAGCTTACTAGTCCATCACTAATGCTCCCTTCCTAGCCACTCTCAATGAACTCCGGAAACCAACACCCTCTAACTCTTCCCAGCAGGCTCCTGCCTCACGCAGCCCGTTATTTAAAATTCTCTTCGTCTACCTGTCTCAGTGTCTCAGTCTCCACCATCTTCTCCCACCCCGTCTCCGCCTCCATCAGGCCTCCGACTCGGCCGGTTTCTTTATCTCCTCCGTCTCCTTCCCCTTCTTCTCCTCTCCTTCTGTCTCCTTCTCTCCCTCCTCCACCTCCGGCGGGGTTTCCTCAGGACCGGCCGGCGGCAGGATCAGAGCCGCTCCGTCGGCGGTCAGCTGGGGTTCCTCCTCACGGCGCACGTTCTGCAGAAGCAGATCGGCCTCGCGATGGCGCCGGTAGGCAGCTGTGGTGGCGTGAGTCAGGGCAGAGCAAACCTGCTGACCCGCCACTTCTGTCTCAAACACGTGACAGAACAGCGCCTGGCCGGGAGTCAGGGTGATCATGCCCAACAGGCGGTCGTTCTCCAGGTGCGGCGCCCAGAACGAGATGTGGTGGAATGGGTACAGCGCTCGCAGCCGGCCTGTCTCACCCGGTTCGGTGACACGAAGCTCGTTTAGACCCACCTCCAGTCGACAGCGAGCCGCGTCCGCCAGTCGGTGCTGGGCGCGAGCGGTCTGGATCTGACGGATTACCTCTGAGACAAGACGGTGCCCGCGGTCGGCCTGTACCTCCATCGAGCCCAGGAAGCGGGCGTCGAACGTCTGGCCGGCAAAGGGCGGCGCGTCGGCCACGTCGGCGGCCGCCTGCTCGTCGGGCGACCAGGGCAGCTCGAACACGATCGGAGCGTCGGCGCTCAGAGAGTCGGGGGTGTCGGCGCCGCGAGACCGGCTGCGGGAGGAACAAACGGAGAAGACGGTTACTACAGAAATGGATGAACAAACTACATCAGAATCGCAGATGCACAAGGCATGCCAATGAAGAAAGGAGACAAAACCCATGGTAATTTGGTGACGATACAGATACATGTTAAGATGGGTATAGGGACCGAACAATGGCGAAGTCATTGACACGCAGGGTATATAGATTGACACGAGTACAGCATTTGCAATCAGGGCCTATTTTAACATGTTAACTGGGGTGGCAAAACCCACCCCAGTGGTGCGGTTTTCCACCCCAGTCGTCTTACTTTGCCACCCCAGTGAAAAACAGCCCAAAAGTCCGCCCACATATATTGGCTGCCGACAATCACGGATGCGACACATTCTTGGGGCGCAACTCAGCTTGACAGGGGGAAAAGGGCTCACTGAGGCGCCACCACCACCAATGGGGGTGCCCTCTCACTACTGGGGGTGCCCTGCCGCAAGTGCAACTGTGGCGCCCTACTTCGATTGGGACACACTACCGGCAATGGGGCGCCCTACCAGCACTTGGGCGCCTACCACGACTGAAGTGTCCTATCAACATTGGGGCGCCCAGACACGATTGGGGCGCCAACCACCTTTGGGCGCCCTATCAGAAATGGGACGCCGTACCACTACTGCGGCGTCGTAACACTACTGTGACGTTCCGCTGGTGCTGGGGCGCCCTAAGTTTCTGGTGCACCCTACCGCCACGAGGCGCCCTACCACCACTGGGGCGCCCACCACTACTTGGGCGCCCTACCACTACTCCGGCGCCCTGCTACAACCGGGGCGCCCTACCATCACTGGGCGCCCTGACACAGCTGGGGCGCCCTATCACAACGGGTGCACCTTACCACAACTGAGGTGCCGTACCACTACTGGGGCGCATTTACTCTAGCAATAAGTCAAGTAACTAACTCGCCCTTACTGCCACTACTGGGGCGCTATGCCACAACTGAGACGCCTTACAACCAGTGGATCGCCCACCGCTGTTTGGGCTCAATGCCGCTACTGGGGCTTCATTACACTACTGAGGGGTGCCCCGTCACGCCTGGGGCGCCCTACCGAGACTGGAGCGCCCTGTCACTACTGGGGCGCCCCTCAGGGACGCCATACCGCTACTGGATTGTCCTACTATTCAGGCGCCTTACCACAACTGAGAAGATATCTCGGTTGAGGTATCAATGGCGCATCGATGACAAATAGCAATATACAAATTACAACACTGGTCAGTGGTCACCAATGCATCTTTCTTGGCATTACAGAGCCATAAGCTCTTCAAAATCTGGAGAGCGTCTCGAGGCAGTGGCGTGGCGAGATATTGGCCGCAAAATTGAATTGTGATGTGGCTTTGAGACTGGCCGCGTGATCAACAGCGGATTTTCAAACGCACGTGCACGCATTGCTTCTGACGAGGGTATTTCCAAGAGAAAAATCTGGCGGGCGGCGGTTTAATCCTCGCCCGTATTGGTGTTTTTCCAGCCGCGGACGTATAGGGGAAGGGGGGGGGGGGCGTTAGACCCCCCACCTTGCCGTTTTGCCCCTGATTGAGCTAGAGCTTCGCGGAAAAAACGAGCGTGTTGCCCGTGACGAGAGAAAGCCGATGATATCCAATTTTAAGGTCCTAGGTCATCGGTTGACCTTCCAGGTCAGATCAATGACCCAAAAGTCGAGAAAATCGGGACCTGTTTGAACGTCGTAAAGGGTGGCTCCTATGGGGTTTTTCGGGGTGCTGATGACGAATATCATGTTAGTTATGATCATAGATGATTCTTCATGCATTTAGGCCAGGTCGGGTCAGGTCAGGTCAGGTCAACCGGTAAGGGTTTTGCCGGGTATTCGTAGTAAGTGGCAACCGCCTCTGACAGCTTCGTAACATGTAGTGAAGGCACCAAAACTACATCGTTAATGTTCAAATGATTGCTAAATTCGAATTCAGCTCCAAAAACTAGCCTAGAAACAAGTAAAACTCCAAAAAGTGAACTGAGGACATCAAAGATCAATGACCTGACCTGACCTTCCAGTGACCTTGACACCCACCCTAATGCTGGCATGGGAGCAACATCATATCACATGCTTGAACGCTTGAAACCACGAAAAGACTGCAAACGCGCGCCTAATGCGAGCCGACACGCCGAATCGCGATTCCGACCAAACATGGTCTTGAAAAGTAGGTCACTGGTCAAAGGTCATTAGGGTCAGGGTCATAAAATTTTCAGGGTAGGTGTAAAATTGATTATCGTGAGGGTACCAAAAGTTTCGTCGCGATCGGTCGCTTTTTACGCGAGTTATTCGCGAAAAAACGAGAGGGGTCCGTTTGACCCCCCTCCCCTATCCTGGCGACCGGTTAAGTGACCTCGAGTGACGCCGCTGCCTTGGGATGGGAAGGTGTTTTGTTTATCATGGACGGATCGGGGGGGGGGGATTTTAGGGCCATCGGCATAAGCAGTAAAAGTTCTCTGACGAAAGGGGGTTGCACCATGCACAGCCGACTTTTGGCTGAATTCTTTCCATGCAGCGCCCGAAAGGGCTATGTTAGAAAAAAAAAACTATGCCAATAAACGCCTCCAGACACTTTCCCGAAACATTAGCCCTTACGTACTACCGTCACAAATAAAAGATTCTGAGACTCGATTGTGTCGCCCCCCCCCCATCGAAATGCTGCGCACATCAGCATTTCGGTGGGAGGGGGGGGGGGCGCCCACACAAGAGACAGAGGCGCCACCACTGCCTGGCCACCCCAGTCAAATTGTCTTAAAATAGGCCCTGTTTGCAATGGAGATTGTAGATAAATGCGTGCGTGTTGCGTAACAGCCCACGAGACGGAAGACAGCCGGCAGCACTAAGATTACTTTACTACTCTACATCTAGCACTGCATATAGCATTTACTTCAAGAAGCAAAAATACGTGATTCATGCCCAGTTTCACACAAAATGGAAACATAATTTGTGGGACGAAACCTAACTCCCGATCGTCATTAACGCCAACAGCAGCATTCTCCACACAGTAGATACGCGTAGGCACGAGCGTCAACCAGAGGACAATGGACTTGTTATGGCATTAGGCGCGGGAGCAGCCCCACAGCGGCGTGGAACAGTCGTCCACCAGAGGATACAGGGTGCGCGCTCACGCAACGCCGTGATTACGGTAACAGAAAATAGAAAAACAGCGCGCTTCGCAAACTTCCGACAGGGGGAGGGATAACGAGAATGGTTGGTGGATTGAAGGTGTCGAGAAATAACGGGCTTCAGCTGCAACAGATCATCTGCGTTTTTCCTCAACCGTGCAAGGATTTCTGTTTATCTTTTCCCAGCTGACGAATCAATCCCAGTACATGTATACCAAACCAGCCACACCCCAAGAATTCATCGAGCATGACTAACTCGGGACAGGGTCGAGGCGGGCGGATACATCAGATGTATCACAGAGCTCTCCCGGCCCGCCTATGTACTCTCATGAGTCATGACGCAACGCCGGCCTGCAAAGCCGCGGAACTATAACACTTATCGGTGGATTAGGGCCTATCGGACCACCCTGCGGCGTTCCCGTCTGACACACAAGAGAGGCCACAGCTGGTCCGATAGGCTAGTCTGAGTGGTGACCCCGCAGGTATGTATTCTGCGATACGACTCGTATTGGCTGATGATTGGTGATGCAAAGCACACTGATGCGATGGCGTCAGACATAAATAGACGGCAATCGGACAAAACGAAACAAACGTTGGCAGCGTTGGTAAACACTAGTCGCTGTTTGCATGCGAACAGAAATATGGGTGGTTATCGGCGGGCAAACAGCGCCAAATGCGTTAAACGCAAAGGTCAGGGACCTGTCATCCGTTGCTGCAAGCAAAGCCCGATTCAACTAAAGGGACCCTCCCACCTTCAAAAAAGTTAATGAATTGGCATGAAAGTGATGTCGCTCGGTTCAGAAAGAGCAAAAACGAATATCTACCAAATTTCACCGAAAATATTCACCGGTTTTCAAGATATTAGACTTTTACTTTTGTTTACTTTTTTGGGATCTCCGCTGTTTCTAGCGACTTCATTTTGAAAGTGCGGCGTTTGCGGCAAATGTTGCGTGCAAATAGCATATACCATCACTGCTTCACAAAGATGTTAGTATAACGTTTTAAAATCGTTAGATCACCGCTGACGTCACAAATTCTAAGGGGGCATCTCAATGCATTAGCCCCTAAGAATCCGAAAACTGCAAGTTTGAAATTCCATATCTCCGAATTAAAGCATTTTTCGATGTTGTGAGTGCCCAAACCGGTATTTGCAGGCCATGACCACCAATTTGGCTATCTCAACTCAAAAGTAATGTTAAGGTGGGATGGTCACATTAAATGTTCAAAATGATTTGCCTTGAAGCGACGCTTTTGAACATGTACGAAAAAAAAAACTTTTCACGAATCTCTATCTATCTAACGCGCTGAGAGATCGAGGAAGTTTCCACTCGCACCATTTGATTAGTGCGACATCCAATAGCGATTATTCAGCGATATCAATCATTCGCGTACCTGCCATCTGTGGTATGGTGCTGCAGCTTATCGGCGAAAAACTGGCTGACCCCGGAGAGGATCGAACCGGCGCCGGGCGAGCCGATTTTCTCCGAGCCGGACGGGCGGCGCACGTATCCGCCGGTTTTGACGATGTGTCCGATGGCGGCCAGCCACTGGTCCCTCTGACGGTCGTTCATCGCCTGGAGGATCACCGATCTGCGGAAAACGCAACAGAAATTACAACTAATCGCAAATCGCACATGCTTATTCATGGTTACATGACCAGTTACCAAAGCTAAAATAAAGTTGAATAAAAGTTGAAATAAAGAGATAAAATCGTATTATGGCTTTTGATGTTTGGGAACCAGCTTAGTAGGTACAGTCACCAGCAGTTGCTACCCATCACCCCCGGACGGCGGGGGAGCAAGCTACCACCGCCCCTGCGAGACTAGCGCCGCCATGCGCCAAGAAGTGGAAACACCACGTGACTGAGGCCACGTGAGGGCAGGGTCACGTGATGGAGGGGCGGAGCATAGTAGCTTTTGCGCCCGACACTAACTGAAATGCGGCGCTGTGATTGGGCGCCTTAGCATGAATGAAGCCCCGGCGCCAGAATCAGCCGTTCGCCTTATATGGAAAGTGAGCCTTTGCGTTTCACTGTTGGTTTGAGAGCCACGGCACCATACGAATTGTGAGCCCCTTTGAACGGGTCACCGCCCGAGGCACTGAGGCGACGGCTGTGCCGGGCAAAGTCTCGCCTGGTGGGAGAGGTGGGCCAGGGAAAGTGCGATCGAGTGGATTGGTATTATCCAACCGCGACAAACGATGTCAGCAGCCTCTTCTCGTGTCATAGACAGTGTCTATGACACGAAAAGCTAGACAGACAACGTGGGCAGTGCCCAATTAAAAGCTACTAAACGATCCAGTTAAGACGTTGGCGAGGTAGCCAGACCAAATAAAAAGTTTTTAATTCGATTTTGGTTTACAAGTGACCAGGGGCGGCGCCACGGGTTTTCGATAGGGGGGGACGGGGACCTTGCCTGACCGAAAATCCCAAAAGTAGATACTGATCGTGTATGCAAAAAAAAAAACGAGGCACGTAACGCCGCGAAACTTGGCAAAGCCCAAAACACATCGAATGGTGCATCCCGTTTCCAAACTTATCCTAGGACACCTAAGATCGATCACCTTTTCAAGCATCCTTGCCTCTAAAGTCTAAATCAAAATTTGCAGTCTTGCCAACTCAAAGCTGGTTTCCTACAAGCTGCGAATTGCTTAGGTATGAGTAGCAGTGCCAACTATTCTTACGTTTCGTACTTTCAAATTTTCGATCTTACGTCTGGTCAGCTTTATGGCTTCACCATCAAATAGTCATGGAGGAAAAGTGGGAATGTCTTCTGCTCTGACAAGTGCGCCAAAACTGCTATATAATTTCAGAATCATGACATCACCACCTGATCCATATGCAACGGGCAGGGTGCAGCTAATGGCTAGCCGTCAGTGGTCATGTCATCGGTGGTCACTCAAAAGGTCATGCTAGGTCATGGAAGGTCACCAGCCGTTATTTGATCACACTTTCTGATGGATTTTCTTACCAAGAGCTTCGCGGAAAAAACGAGCGCATGCACCGTTGAAAAAAAAAATTGAGTGAAAGGGTCTCAGGTCCGACGACCTCTGCAGGTGAAATGCCCCAGGTTGGATTCCGGTCCTTGTTGATTAACTTCGTCAAAAATGGCAGTAGAGCTGTGATGTCGGCACCATTGTGTTCGTCATGATCGAGCTGGCACGACCTGCATCGTTCTCATATTCACCCTCCAATCGTAACAACTACAGCAGGGATTGGCAAATGGCGGGGCACCCCCTTTGGGAGGTAATGAAGGTCTCTGGAAACCTCATCCCTCATCTCTTTAGCATTAGTGGCTCTCCTTATGGAACAGGTCTCTTGGCTGGTCTGTTTCACCCCAGAATTCAAAGACTAGTCAAGGTAAAACCGAGCGCACCACAGTGAGCACAATTTGATAAGCTGGTGTAGGTATCTCAATTTTCATGTAGAACCTTTCACGTATCACGTACCTAAAACCCTTTCGTGCACTCATGCAAAAGCAACTGCCATGTTTCAACAGCTGGTAATGGCATTTTCACAGCCGCTGACGTAAGAAGGGGAGGGGGGCTCGATTAGACCCCCAGCCGTTCGGCCGCCCACCGAACTTAGTTTTGAAGAAAAAAAGAGTGCTATCGAACCCCTTGACGAGAGGGAGCCGATGCTACCCAATTATAAGGTCTTGGGCTACTGCGTGCTTTTTGGTCCTGCCTGTAATCTATCCGAACACTTCTCCCCAAGTGCTGGGGTTAAATGGCATAGATTTCAAATGGTTCCTGTGGTAGAACTGCCATGCTTGAATTTGACTTACATATTAGGAATGGACAATATCCATAGAGTAACGGAAATCTATTGAATTTCAGTAGACTTGGTTTTGTCGGCAATGGGGTCTGGCAGTGGGGTGGGGAGGTAATAACCCTGTGCCTGGCGCCCCAAAAAAGGGAGGGGCACGATCCCCGCTACCGATCACCTTATAACTACAGGCATCACAGCTCCACACCTTTTGCAGATGGCCAGGACCCCCTGCAATACATCCCAACAGCAATTTTTATTCAGAACCTGCCTTGATTAACCAACGATGCATTAAATGCGACGGATAACTCTACAATGCGTTATTATCAACTATTGAACGGGCCTCGCCGATAGGGGGGTACTGTACCCCCCTAACTTTCGATAGCGGGGGACCTGTCCCCCCCGTCCCCCCCGGTGGCGCCGCCCATGCAAGTGACATACAAGCCCGCTGTGATGGACCAAAAAAAGGAGCTGAACAGTCCATACAACTTCTAAAAAGCTCAACGGTTTAAAAATTCAAAAATTAAATGTTAAAATTCAGCCTGCATGTTTAAACTCTGGTCCGGCGCTGGCAGGAAGCTTATATTGCCACTTGCAATTCCATTTCCACTACGTTGTAATACTAGGGTTGACTATTAAGTAATGTAAGTGCCTTAAGCAATTAAACTCTAGTATAACCAAGAGTTCTGTGAGAGCAGCAACTGAAAGCCCCGTTGAGGGGGGGGGGGGGGGGCGGCGCGAAACGGCCCCCTCTCCTTTTCAGTCGATATCTCCTAAAGTAGGTATAGCAAATGTCGCCACCAAACTTTCAAGACCCCTCCGGGCATCATTTTTACACCTTGTGACCAAATTTTTCCAGAGCTCTTATGAAAGGTTAGCCACAAATGACGTCAGAAGAATGCCATTTTCTGTCATTTTCGACCCAATAAAAGGTTTAGCGGGAAGAGCTGTCACGCTTACAGTTTTGAAGATAACGAAAAATATTCAAGATCAAAAAGATGTAAAATAAACAGCGCTACCAAACTGCTAACTCTTATTTCCAAACAAAAATTGATTTTGACCATCAAAACAAAACTATAGAAGTATAACACCCCGAAAATACCAACAACTTTCAAAACTAAAACTGAAATATATGTTATAAAACTATCTGCTCTAGATATGCCAAACTTAAACTCGATAGCTCCATCTCTAGCAAAGTTATGGAAAAAACTTCTCAAAATTTATTACGTAAAATTTTCAAATTCAATTTTAGCCGTCACAGAACCCACAAAGCAAGCAAAAGGCCACCATTGGATTTCCTGTGATGAGCTGCATCGAATAGATACCCCTTTTATGCAAAATATCAACTTTGAAATTTGACCTTCTTTGACCTGACCTTGACCTGACCTCCACCAGAATGTAATCTAAACTGGCCCCAATGGCCGTCTAGCTCACACCATTGAATTTTAAATGTAAAATTAGCCATAAAACATGTATCACACGACCCTAGCATAGTTGGGTTCATATTGTGACCCTTAGTGACCTGACCTCTATGAACTGACCTGGCATCAATGACCTCTTTAGGCAACATATGTATTAGACAACCAACGCTCCATCGATGTTTTTTGATAACATGCCTTTTATTTGATGTGTTAACTGACTGTAACGCATTCCTTAGACTAAATCGGTGAAAAAATGCGACCTTTGACCTGACTTGTGACGTCATGGGTTGCACCTAGGTCAACGAAACCTGGTAACAAGGTAGTTACCTGGTGGGGCTATCGAACGCTCTTTGAATGTTTAAAATCGGTCGGTAACTTTCCGAGATCTCAGGTGGAGGGCGAAACGGCTGCAACACCCGATCAGGTGGTAGGGTCCGCCAATAGCCCAAGAGGGCGCGGAATATTTATTCACTCATACAGTGTCATTTATATTGAGCACACCTTTCTCACGCCATGACATGGTCCTCTCGTAATAGAACGAGATGAGGAGTGTTTTCACGCCTCCTTATGCACGGCTCTAATTGAGCTATCAACTGTCAGCGATTTTCGGACAATGAAGTTCTTAGTTCCTACTGAATCCAATTTTATTTCAAACGATTGTCACTGTGCTAGTTTTCTTCTTATACGTTTTTGAAAAAAAAAAAAACGCTGAAGAAGTCTTTGATAGACGAAACCAGTCCGCTTATTCTTTTTCTAATTGTTTTTTGAATATATTCGTAGACTACTGGCTCTTTACTACACAATTTGAGAATGTTTGGTATTACTTTGGCCCGAACGATGTGCAGCTGAATTTTCCCTCTTGAATGATTACTAGAGGTACAGGTTTACGCGATAACTGTATGTTTTGATTTATGTTATGTTACGGGTGCATTAGTTTGGGTGATTGACTTGTATTTTTATCTGTATTATTTGGGTAGATTTGGGTAGCTGTTTTTAATTGAACTGTAAGGGATGGTGATAGTTGCGGGGTGTTCAAGTGTTTTGTATGTTGGGCCCTTTTTGAACTCAACCCTACCCCTACCCTACCCCTACCCTACCCCTACCCTACCCTATCCTACCCCCTACCCTACCCTACCCTACCCTACCCTACTACCCTACGCTACCCTACCCTACTACCCTACCCTACCCTACCCTACCCTACCCTACCCTACCCTACCCTACCATACCCTACCCTACCCTACCCTACTACCCCACCCTACCCTACCCTACCTAACTCTACCCTACCCTACCCTACCCTACCCTACCCTACCCTACCTTACAATTCCCTACCCTACCCTAGTCCATACCCTACCCTACTACCCTACCCTACCCTACCCTACCCTACCCTTACACTACCCTACCCTACCCTACCCTACCCTACCCTACCCTACCCTACCCTACCCTACCCTTACACTACCCTACCCTACCCTACCCTTACACTACCCTATCCTACCCTACCCTACCGTACCCTACCCTACCCTACCGTACCCTACCCTACCCTACCGTACCCCACCCTACCCCTACCCTACCATACCCCTACCCCTACACTACCCTACCCTACCCAACCCTACCCCTGCCCTACCCCTACCCCTACCCTCCCCTACCCCTAACCCTAACCCTACCCTACCCAACCCCTACCCTACCCCTACCCCACCCTACCCTACCCTACCCTACCCTACTCTACCCCAACACTACCCTACCTTACCCTACCCTACCCCTACCCTACCCTACCCTACCCCACTCCTATACACTAACCTACCCTACCCTACCCCTACACTACCCTAACCTACCCTACCCTACCCTACCCTACCCTTACACTACCCTACCCTCCCCTACCCTTACACTACCCTACCCTACCCTACCCTACCGTACCCTACCCTACCCTACCGTACCCCACCCTACCCCTACCCTACCATACCCCTACCCCTACACTACCCTACCCTACCCAACCCTACCCCTACCCTACCCCTACCCCTACCCTCCCCTACCCCTACCCTACCCTACCCTACCCCTACCCTACCCTACCCTACCCTACTCTACCCCAACACTACCCTACCTTACCCTACCCTCCTACCCTACCCTACCCTACCCCACTCCTATACACTAACCTACCCTACCCTACCCCTACACTATACCCTAACCTACCCTACCCTACCCTACCCTACCCTACCCTACCCTTACACTACCATACCCTACCCTACCTTACCCTACCCTACCCTACCCTACCCTACCCTACCCTACAATCCTCTACAATCCCCTACCCTACCCTACCCTACCCTACCCTACCCTACAATCCCCTACCCAACCCTACCCTACATTCCCCTACCCTACCCTACCCTACCCAACCCTGCCCTACCCTACCCTACAATACCACCGACAGTCCAAGTTTCAGCTAAATCGGCCCAGAAACGGCTGAGATATTGCAAAAACAAATTAATTGTATTTACTGGCGAATCCCCTTGGCGAGCGGTGCCTTGTGTCGGCCTTCGTTGGCTGTGATGCTTTTCACTCAGTTTTCTAAGCGAACAACTGAGCCTAAAGCACGTGCCCTCTGCTCGGCGCCGGTCGCGGCCCCATCACGTGCACACCGCTGAACCCACACCCTCGAAAATTTAATACGACAAATGAGTGCACGCGCTCGACTTGGTGTGAAAATTTCACCCCTGTAGCCCTTACCGTTCCCGAGCAATGGCCTGTTTTTGTCGATTCTAATGCTAACCCTATGGCGCACATGAGCACGCGCCACGGGCGCACCCCCGGCCACATCGTGCCCAAAATTTAATACGACCTGTTGAATGACGTGACCCACGAATCGTGAAAATTTCACCCTCCTGCGTCAATCGACGGCGCCGCAATAAGCCTTTTAGGGAGTAACCCCGACGGCGTGGGCGGATTTTCTAGGATTTATAATATAGACTAGTAGAGGTACAGGTTCACGCGATAACTATGTATGTTTTGATATGTATGATTAACGGATGCATTAGTTTGGGTGAAGAAAGTTGCATTTTTATTGGTATTATTTGTGTAGAACTGTGTAACTGCTTTAATTGAAATGTAAAGTATGATGGTGATGCATGCGAGTTGTTCGAGCCCTTTGTAATTTAGGATGTTACTGAACGCAACCCTACCCTACCCTACCCTACCCTACCCTACCCTACCCTACCCTACCCTACCCTACCCTACCCTACCCCTACACTACCCTACCCTACCCTACCCTTAACCCTACCCTACCCTACCCTACCCTACCCTACCCTACCCTACCATACCCTACCCCTACACTACACTACACTACCCTACCCTACCCTACCCTACCTTACCACTACCCTACCCTACCCTACCCTACCCTACCCTACCCTACCCTACCCTACCCTACCCTACCCTACCCTACCCTACCCTTACCCTACCCTACCCTACCCTACCATACCCTACCTTTACACTACCCTACCCTACCCTACCCTACCCTTACACTACCCTACCCTACCCTACCCTACCCTACCCTACCATATCATACCCTACCCTACCCTTACACTACCCTACCCTACCCTACCCTACCCTTACACTACCCTATCCTATCCTACCCTACCCTACCCTATACCCTACCCCTACCCTACACTACCCTAACCTACCCTACCCTACTCCTACCCTACCCTACCCTACCCTACCCTTACACTACCCTACCCTACCCTACCCTTACACTACCCTACCCTACCCTACCCTACCATACCCTACCCTTACACTACCCTACCCTACCCTACCCTACCCCTACCCTACACTACCCTAACCTACCCTACCCTACCCTACCCTACCTTACCCTTCCCTACCCTACCCTACCCTACCCTACCCTTACCCTACCCTACCCTACCCTAACCTACCCCTACCCTACCCTAACCTACCCCTTCACTACCCTACCCTACCCTACCCTACCCTACCCTACCCTACCCTACCCTACCCTATCCTACCCTACCCTACCCTACCCTACCCTACCCTACCCTACCCTACCCTACCCTACCCTACCCTACCCTACCCTACCCTACCCTACCCTACCCTACCCTACCCTACCCTACCCTACCCTACCCTACACTGCCACCGACATTCCAAGTTTCAGCTAAATCGGCCCAGAAACGGCTGAGATATTGCAAAAACAAATTAATTGTATTTACTGGCGAATCCCCTTGGCGAGCGGTGCCCTGTGTCGGCCTTTGTTGTCAAAGGTCAATGACCTGCCGGCTCTGAGTATTTCCACTCAGTTTTTTAAGCGAACAACTGAGCCTAAAGCACGTGCCCTCTGCTCGGCGCCGGTCGCGGCCCTAATGCTAACCCCATGCCGCAGATGAGCACGCGCCACGGGCGCACTCCCGGCCGCATCGTGCCCAAAATTTAATACGACCTGTTGAATTACGTGACCCACGAGTCGTGGAAATTTCACCCTCGTGCGTCAATCGACGGCGCCGCAATAGGCGTTTTTGGGAGTAACGCCGGCTGCGTAACCCCGACGGCGGCGGACTTTTTAAGATTTATAATATAGACTAGAGGTACAGGTTTACGCGATAACTGTATGTTTTGATTTATGTTATGTTACGGGTGCATTAGTTTTGGGTGATTGACTTGTATTTTTAGCTGTATTATTTGGGTAGATTTGGGTAGCTGTTTTTAATTGAACTGTAAGGGATGGTGATAGTTGCGGGGTGTTCAAGTGTTTTGTATGTTGGGCCCTTTTTGAACTCAACCCTACCCCTACCCTACCCCTACCCTACACCTACCCTACTACCCTACCCTACCATACCCTACCCTACCCTACCCTACCCTACCCTACCCTACTACCCTACCCTACCCTACCCTACCCTACTACCCTACCCTACTACCCTACCCTAATCTACCCTACCCTACCCTAACCTACCCTACTACCCTATCCTACCCTACCCTACCTAACTCTACCCTACCCTACCCTACCCTACCCTACCCTACCCTACCCTACCCTACCCTACCATACCCTACCCTATTACCCTACCCTACCCTACCTTACCCTACCCTACCCTACCCTACCCTACCCTACCCTACCCTACCCTAGTCCCTACCCTACCTTACCCTACCCTACACTACCCTACCCTTACACTACCCTACCCTACCCTTACCCTACCCTACCCTACCCTACACTACCCTAACCTACCCTACCCTACCCTACCCTACCCCTACACTACCCTACCCTACCCTACCCTAGTCCCTACCCTACCCTACCCTACCCCTACCCTACCCCACCCTACCCTACCCCACCCTACCCTACCCTACCCCTACCCTACCCTACCCCTACCCCTACCCCTACCCCTACACTACCCTACCCTTCCCTACCCTACCCCTACCCCTACCCCTACCCTACCCTACCCTACCCTACCCTACCCTTACACTACCCTACCCTATACCCTACCCTACCCTACCCTACCATGCACTACCACCTACCACCGACAGTCCAAGTTTCAGCTAAATCGGCCCAGAAACGGCTGAGATATTGCAAAAACAAATTTATCGTATTTACTGGCGAATCCCCTTGGCGAGGGGTGCCCGGCGCCGGTATTCGTTGTCAAAGGTCAATGACCTGCCGGCTCTGATGCTTTTCACTCAGTTTTTTAAGCGAACAACTGAGCCTAAAGCACGTGCCCTCTGCTCGGCGCCGGTCGCGATTCTAATGCTAACCCTATGGCGCACATGAGCACGAGCCACGGGTGCACCCCTGGCCGCATCGTGCCCAAAATTTAATACGACCTGTTGAATTACGTGACCCACGAGTCGTGAAAATTTCACCCTCCTGCGTCAATCGACGGCGCCGCAATAAGCGTTTTTGGGAGTAACACCGACTGCGTAACCCCGACGGCGGCGGCGGCGGACTTTTTAAGATTTATAATAGTAGATAGACTAGAGGTACAGGTTTACGCGATAACTGTATGTTTTGATTTATGTTATGTTACGGGTGCATTAGTTTTGGGTGATTGACTTGTATTTTTAGCTGTATTATTTGGGTAGATTTGGGTAGCTGTTTTTAATTGAACTGTAAGGGATGGTGATAGTTGCGGGGTGTTCAAGTGTTTTGTATGTTGGGCCCTTTTTGAACTCAACCCTACCCCTACCCTACCCCTACCCTACTACCCTACCCTACCATACCCTACCCTACCCTACCCTACCCTACCCTACCCTACTACCCTACCCTACCCTACCCTACCCTACTACCCTACCCTACTACCCTACCCTAATCTACCCTACCCTACCCTAACCTACCCTACTACCCTATCCTACCCTACCCTACCTAACTCTACCCTACCCTACCCTACCCTACCCTACCCTACCCTACCCTACCCTACCCTACCATACCCTACCCTATTACCCTACCCTACCCTACCTTACCCTACCCTACCCTACCCTACCCTACCCTACCCTACCCTACCCTACCCTACCCTAGTCCCTACCCTACCTTACCCTACCCTACACTACCCTACCCTTACACTACCCTACCCTACCCTTACCCTACCCTACCCTACCCTACACTACCCTAACCTACCCTACCCTACCCTACCCTACCCCTACACTACCCTACCCTACCCTACCCTAGTCCCTACCCTACCCTACCCTACCCCTACCCTACCCCACCCTACCCTACCCCACCCTACCCTACCCTACCCCTACCCTACCCTACCCCTACCCCTACCCCTACCCCTACACTACCCTACCCTTCCCTACCCTACCCCTACCCCTACCCCTACCCTACCCTACCCTACCCTACCCTACCCTTACACTACCCTACCCTATACCCTACCCTACCCTACCCTACCATGCACTACCACCTACCACCGACAGTCCAAGTTTCAGCTAAATCGGCCCAGAAACGGCTGAGATATTGCAAAAACAAATTTATCGTATTTACTGGCGAATCCCCTTGGCGAGGGGTGCCCGGCGCCGGTATTCGTTGTCAAAGGTCAATGACCTGCCGGCTCTGATGCTTTTCACTCAGTTTTTTAAGCGAACAACTGAGCCTAAAGCACGTGCCCTCTGCTCGGCGCCGGTCGCGATTCTAATGCTAACCCTATGGCGCACATGAGCACGAGCCACGGGTGCACCCCTGGCCGCATCGTGCCCAAAATTTAATACGACCTGTTGAATTACGTGACCCACGAGTCGTGAAAATTTCACCCTCCTGCGTCAATCGACGGCGCCGCAATAAGCGTTTTTGGGAGTAACACCGACTGCGTAACCCCGACGGCGGCGGCGGCGGACTTTTAAGATTTATAATAGTAGATAGACTAGAGGTACAGGTTTACGCGATAACTGTATGTTTTGATATGTATGATTAACGGATGCATTAGTTTGGGTGTAGAAACTTGCATTTTTATTGGTATGATTTTTGTAGAAGTGGGTAACTGCTTTTAATTGAACTGTAAAGTATGATGGTGATGCATGCGAGTTCTTCGAGCCCTTTGTAAGTTAAGATGTTACTGAACGCAACCCTACCCTACCCTACCCTACCCTACCCTACCCCTACACTACCCTACCCTACCCTACCCTACCCCTACACTACCCTACCCTACCCTACCCTACCATACCCTACCCTACCCTACCATACCCTACCCTACCCCTACACTACACTACCCTACCCTACCTTACCACTACCCTACCCTACCCTACCTACCCTACCCTACCCTACCCTACCCTACCCTACCTACCCTACCCTACCCTACCCTACCCTACTCCTACCCTACCCTACCCTACCCTACCATACCCTACCCTACCTTTACACTACCCTACCCTACCCTACCCTACCCTACCCTACCCTTACACTACCCTACCCTACCCTACCCTACCCTACCCTACCCTTACACTACCCTACCCTACCCTACCCTATCCTACCCTACTCCTACCCTACCCTACTCCTACACTAACCTACCCTACCCTACCCTACCCTACCCTACCCTTACACTACCCTACCCTACCCTACCCTACCCTACCCTACAATCCCCTACAATCCCCTACCCTACCCTACCCTACCCTACAATCCCCTACCCAACCCTACCCTACAATCCCCTACCCTACCCTACCCTACCCTACCCTACACTACACTACCACCGACAGTCCAAGTTTCAGCTAAATCGGCCCAGAAACGGCTGAGATATTGCAAAAACAAATTAATTGTTTTTACTGGCGAATCCCCTTGGCGAGCGGTGCCTTGCGTCGGCCTTCGTTGGCTCTGATGCTTTTCACTCAGTTTTCTAAGCGAACAACTGAGCCTAAAGCACGTGCCTTCTGCTCGGCACCGGTCGCGGCCCCACCACGTGCACACCGCTGAACCCACACCGTCGAAAATTTAATACGACAAATGAGTGCACGCGCTCGACTTGGCATGAAAATTTCACCCCCCGTAGCCCTCACCGTTTCCGAGCATAGCCTGTTTAATAAGTGTTTATGCCGATTCTAATGCTAACCCTATGGCGCACATGAGCACGCGCCACGGGCACCCCCGGCCACATCGTGCCCAAATTTAATACGACCTGTTGAATGACGTGACCCACGAGTCGTGAAAATTTCACCCTCCTGCGTCAATCGACGGCGCCGTAATAAGCCTTTTAGGGAGTAACCCCGACGGCGGCGGCGAACTTTTTAAGATTTATAATAGTAGACTAGAGATACAGGTTAACGCGATAACTGTATGTTTTGATTTATGTTATGCTACGGGTGCATTAGTTTGGGTGATTGACTTGTATTTTAAGATGTATTATTTGGATAGATTTGGGTAGCTGTTTTTAATTAAA